>NC_073231.2:5462045-5765075 GCF_029281585.2 Gorilla gorilla gorilla | reverse complement strand
CAGTAAAGTCTGGGGGAGTCAAAAGTTATATGTGGATTTTTTGACGGCATGAGGGGGTTTCTACCACTAAGCCCTGCTTTTTTAAGAGGGTCAACTGTGTATTTATTTGATTTTTTTCAAGATTGCATATATGTAATCTAAAAAACACTGTGTAGACTTTATCATTCTTGGTGCTGGGGTTCAGACAAGAAATGTACATTTTATATTTCCTTAATGTAAATGTGTAGACATGGAATTCCTATCTGAATGGCTACGCTCACTTTGAAAATGTGACACACACACACACACACACACACACACACTAGAATAATCCTCAGATTTACTAAGGAAGAAAATCCCAGCATTCACGGCCACGTGATGGAGCTGGAGGACATGATGCTGAGTGAAATAGGCCAGGCACAGAAAGGCAAACACTGAGTGGCCTCACTTACTTGTGGAACTGGAAAAACCCAGATTCCCAGAAGCACAGAGTAGAAGAGTGGGCACCAGGACCCAGGGAAAGCGGAACGGGGAGATGCTAATCAAAGGATATAAATTCAAGTCACAGGATGGGCAAGGTCTGGGGCTGCACCGTCCAGCCTGGATGGGGACAGGTGTGTTAATTTACCCAGTTGTGGTCATCACTGCACAAGGTATACAGACATCAAATCATCATGTCATACTCCTTCAGTACAAAAGAGTTACGCTCAGTTCAAATTGCCAAACTGGCCCACAGAAATGTTTAATAAGTAAGCAGGAAGCGTAATGGCCCATTTTTTCATATCTTTGCTAACAACGGCTAGTATTAATCTTTGCCAGTCTGTCAGCCAACAATGGAATCTTGTTTTCATGGGCACACATGGAATTGGTGGTGAGGTTAAATGTCCTTCACAGTCTCTGCTTGTTTCTGGACATCCTGGGGAAGCACCTGTTCTGGTTGCTTGTCCAGCCGTGTTCACGTATGAAGCCTTTTCCGTCGGTTACAAACAGCAACTCCTCACTATGCGCCGTGACCTTTATTTTTAATTGGCCTTTTAAGTCTAATTTTGATTTAGAAAGGAACTCCTTATATTATTTAAGTAAAATATAAATATAAAAATATCAAATGTAAAGAATAGCCTTTTTCCTTTTTGGCCTTTTGGGTGCTTCTTTTTTTTTTTTTTTTTTTGAGTCATGTTCAAAACATCCTAACCGGTTCTGAGATGATACAAATGGTCACCAAAATCATCTTTTGCAATTCTTATGGCTTTATTTTCTTAAGTTTAAACTTTTAGTCTCCATGGAATTTAATAAGATAAGGTATTGTGAGTTCAATGCCACTTTTTTCGAAATAGCTAGCCATGTGTCCCAGTTAATACCAATAGTCATGACTTTAGCAAGCGCGTAATTAAAGAATTTTTCAAAGTAGCTCAGTGCTACAGAGAGTCCCCACTGAACATGACACCTCGGCGACCTTTTAATTTCAGAAGCAATTTGGAGTAAGATGTGGTCGGGTGTTCATGCTGATCCTTCATGTGGACTTTAATTCATGTCGCTTTGTAACCAGGTGAGATACAAAAGGCCCGCACACTATCTCAGAAAAAAGCCTTGCTTATCACAAGTCTTTTGTGCAGCTGAGCATCTCTGGCAATTGGAGGGGTGAGTTTTATGCACGAATTTGTGCTTTTCCAAAGTCTCCGTAGTTCAACTCAATGGTGACTGAAATGCTTCTGAAGTAACCTGTGATTTATTTAATAATTTCTGGAGATGGCTGCTGCCGTTAACCAGGTGCAGGTAATTTGCGGCGCAGAAACTAACAAAGCCTGAGCTCCCGTCGTTGCCAGCAGCCCCACACACACAGCAAACACTCGCGTTCATGTCTCTGCAAAGCGCTTTGCTGCCTGAAGTGCTGAGAGACACCCTTTTCCACATTCGAGAACTCTTTTCAGGATTCCTATGTATGTTCATTTGAAAGTGTTTATTGAACTACTGTTACAAACCAGCGGCTTGGCTGGGACACAAAAGAGAATGAGACCCAGAACAGGCAGCCCCTGCCCCAAGGACACAGCAGTGGGCAGAGCAGGCATCTCCTGACCAGGGTGCAGATGCTGGGAAGGAGCCGGGCTCAGAAGAGACTTGAAGAGAGCACCCCCAAAAGAGCAGGCCCCCACCGGGCAGGAGGGAGGGAAGGGAGGGCACCCCAAATCATCAGGCCCCCACCGAGCAGGAGGGGAGGGAAGGGAGGACACCCTGAAATCAGCAGACCCCCACCAAGCAGGGAAATGGGGTTGTTGGCCGCGCCCTGTCAGCCCGTGCACAACCTCCCTTCTCCCAGGCACAGTTGCCATGCGAGCCTCAGTCACTCACGGCACTGTGGGCTCCTGACTTTAAGTGCGGGGTCCCCGCCAGTTAGAAAGTAAACTCTTTCAGGGCCTGGACTGAGTTTTCCCAACTCTATGTGACAAAGACTTCCAGGGACCTGGTTAAAAATGACAACAGCGGTTACAGTTCTTACAAGAAGAGACTGAATATGACGCCTCAGTATACACAGCAGTGCGCATGGTGGCTTGGTGAATGAGTGAAGGAAGCGGGAAGAGGAAATTCGCCATGAGGAGAGGCCTCGGTGGACGGAGGCTGCCTTGGTCTGAGGTATTTAGTCTTCCTGCCCATTGCTCCACCTCCTAGATAAGGCATGTCGGCATACGTGCCGTGTGGGGCGGCTGTGCCAGGGACATGACTTAGCAAAGACGCGGCTCTTAGGCCCATGCCTGGCACCGAGCTGGTGACTTAGCAAAGATGTGGCCCTCAGGCCTGTGCCTGGCACAGAGCCGGAACTGCATGGACGTGAGCTCAAATGCGCGAAGGCAGGGGGACTCGGGCTGATGGCAGCGGGTGGCCCCGCGAGGCTGATGCGCCACAGTCTAGGCAGGGCTCAGGGAAGAACTGGCCTTGTCTCCTCACCTAGCTGTGCATTTCCTGGTCTTGTAGCCATAGAAGCTAAATAAGCCTTTCTGGGAAAGAAATTGAATTTTCTCATTTTAATTCAAAAAGAAGCTTTATCCATAGCCCAACGTCAGCCCAAGGGGACACATGCTGTGGTGATCCCAGGGGACTAAGAATGAGCTGCCCTGAGCTAGAAGTGACTGAATGTTTTAACAACTTGGAGGCCAAAGGACAGGGAAGCATGAGTGTTGAACCCGCCGACCACACGGCCCTGAAGGGGACGGCACAGACTCCTCAGAGAAGAGAAGCAGGATTTGAAAGAACCTGGGGAAATGAAGGAAACGCCAGAAACTACATACGGAAAGAGTGAAAAAGTGAGAATGGAAATTCGAATGAAAGCAAAACATGTGACTTTCCAAAAATAAGGGTGATGAAAGCACAGAGGAAGATGGAGCCTGTCCCCGCCCAACCCATGTGTGCAGGACGGACAGATGAGGCCAGGTGTGCGCAGGACAGACAGGTGAGGCCAGGCGTGAGCAGGATGGACAGGTGAGGCCAGGTGTGAGCAGGATGGACAGGTGAGGCGGCCAGGTGTGCGCAGGACAGACAGGTGAAGTCAGGTGTGTGCAGGATGGACAGGTCACGTCAGGTGTGCGCAGGACGGACAGGTGAGGTCAGGTGTGTGCAGGACAGACAGGTGAAGTCAAGTGTGTGCAGGACAGACAGGTGAGGTCAGGTGTGCGCAGGAGAGACAGGCGAAGTCAGCTGTGTGTGGCAGGGACAGGTGAGGTCAGGTGTGTGCAGGACAGACAGGTGAGGTCAGGTGTGTGTGGCAAGGACAGGTGAGGTCAGATGTGTGCAGGACAGACAGGTGAGGTCAGGTGTGTGCAGGACAGACAGGTGAAGTCAGGTGTGTGTGGCAAGGACAGGTGAGGTCAGGTGTATGCAGGACGGACAGGTGAGGTCAGGTGTGCGCAGGACAGACAGACAAAGTCAGACATAGGGCATACGTGCAAGGGACAAGTGAGGCCAGGTGTGCACCTGCGTCCAGATATCTTGAGACGGGTCACTTCAGCAGGAGTACAGTGTAAGTCAGGTCTTGGGGCAGCTGTCTGATTCAGTGGCTGCTAAGAGGGACCAAGCCTGAGGGTGTACGGCAGCCAAAGGCCCTGGGGGAGGCTGAGTCTGCACAGGGGTGCGTGAACTCCATCAGCTGATTTGGGGCTGCCACCCCCAGACAGACGAGGTGGGTGCAGCTTGGCTGAAGAGACACAGGCTCCAGGCCTCCCCTCGGGCACACTTCCGTGCCTATGCTCGGGTTCTGCACGGAGCTGGATTCTTACATCACAAAGGTGAAAAACATTAAGAAGCTGTGCTGGACCAAGAATACCAGAGGTGACAATATTATATTGTCTTGGGAGGAGACAGGACGGAGCTGGACTCAGATCCACTGACCCCCACGCTGGCAAGGCCCTCCCCACAGGCCCTCAGGGCACACTAGGTTCTGACAGGCTGGGGTATGTCCTCTGCCTCCCAGCTCCACCTTTCCTGGGATATGAAGACCTGTGCATCTTTATTTTATTTTATTTATTTTTTTGAGTCGGAGTCTCACTCTATCGCCCAGGCTGGAGTGCAGTGGTGCAATCTCAGCTCACTGCCAGCTCTGCCTCCCAGGTTCACACCATTATCCTGTCTCAGCCTCCAGAGTAGCTGAGACTATAGGCGCCCGCCACCTCGCCTGGCTAATTTTTTGTATTTTCTGTAAAGACAGGGTTTCACCGTATTATCCAGGATGGTCTCGATCTCCTGACTTCGTGATTCGCCCGCCTCGGCCTCCCAAAGTGCTGGGATTACAGGCGTGAGCCACTGTGCCCGGCCAAAGACCTGTGCATTAAGCAGCCCCCTCCTGGCTGGCCCCAAACACCTCTGCCGCCCTAACCCTACAGCTGCACACCACTGACCTGGAGGGGCCAGGTAGGGACAGGTGCTGTGGGGCTGGGCCCCGAGGACTTCCTCTCGCTGGGACGCACACGCCTATCTGGAAGCTCCCTGCAGAAGTGGCAGGCATCTCACTGCCCTATGCTAACGTAAGCAGCCAGGGACCGCGCACAGTAACTGACACTGTGGTTCTGCTGAAGCATGTGGCCCCTGATGCACTCCATTAATTGCATGGTGTGATTACAAATCAGTTCCCATTCCTTCAGAACCGTGTCTGCAGAAGGGGCCATGACGAATCCTTCGATGTGGGCCTTGCTCTGAGGCCATTTCCTACCCGTGCACATTTCGCTTTCATGGCTAAATACGCTTGCAGTAGCAAGAAGAACCCCACCCGCGGACCACACATCCCACCGGGCTCAGGGTGAGGGTCTCGGCAGCCCTGGGAGCCGGCGCATCCCCGCCATCCGCCGACCACACATCCCACCGGGCTCAGAGTGAGGGTCTCCGCAGCCCTGTCCCCACCATCCGCCGATGACCACACATCCCACCGGGCTCAGAGTGAGGGTCTTGGCAGCCCTGGGAGCTGGCACGTCCCTGTCACCCGGCTCCCCACCGCCACCCGGCTCCCCCTTCCTCAGCAGGAGGAGAGCAGCTTCTGAAAGGGAGCGTCTTCCTCTGAAAGCGCCTCAATTGTACCAGCACGGCCTCCAGCTCCGTCGGAGCTCTGAGTTCTGAAGCGCAGGTCAGCCCAGCTTCCAGGCTGATTCACTGCCACCAGCAGGTGGGCACAGAGGCCACGCAGCGGGGCGCTTTTCAAGGAAGCTCCTCTCTCCGCAGGCCCCCGTGGCCAATGCTCTCTAGAGGGACTGAGGTGAACAGGAGCTGGCTGAGGGAGTGAGAAGAAAAGGCACAGAGACCTGGTTTGTCTCCCAGGAGGTGGCTCACGGCTATGAGACAGCACGTCCCAGGCCCTTCACCCACAGCTGGGCTTCAAGGACTCTTTCTGAGTTTACTGTCTCATTCTGATTCCTTTCATGGCTGATGTTTGTCTTATTTGAGAAACAGCCCAAATGTAGGAGGTGGGGGCTCAGTTCTGAGGCCGTGGAGAGGTGTCGTTAACCCAAATGTAGGAGGTGGGGGCTCAGTTCTGAGGCCGTGGAGAGGTGATGATAAGAATCTAACTTCCTGGAGATGAACAGCACCTCAGCGGCATGCTCCCCAGTGACCACCTGCTGTCAGTGAGGACAGCGCCCCGGCTGTGGTATTGGGCTTCAGATCGACCACCTGCTGTCAGTGAGGACAATGCCCTGGCTGTCGTATTGGGCTTGGGATCCCACTCATGAAACAGGCGAGTCATGGAAGACAAAGTGCCAGGCCGTGCGGCACCGGAGTCCCATGCACAGTTGCTTTCCTGAGTGACCTCTGCTTGGACTGATTCGGACTGCAGCCTTGACGTTAGGTGCCTCGGTGCCCTGCAGGATTTCCACCGTCCAGTCTCCACTTTATGCATTTTGATAATGCAAAGTAAAACAAAGTCAAAAAGGATGAATAATTACAGAATCCAAACGACTCAGAAATGAACTTGGAGTTCAAATCTTTAACTCCTACATTGAGGCAGATTCTCCGTCTGCCACACAGTTACATCACAGGAAGGATTTTTAATTTTCAGAGAATCATAAAGCGCAGCCCGAACAAATCCACCTGAACACCCTTTGTTAAGTAAATTGGAGGGAACAGAAGCCTCAGAACTCCTGCTGCTTTCAGAATGACTCTGGTGACCTTTTGCGCAATTATCCTACAGAGAAGGCAAAATCAGCTTTGGTCCAAGAACAAAAGTTGGCCTTGTAATCAGGGAGCTGCCTCCCTGCTGAGGTCACTGGACCCGTGCCGAACATGGGTGTTTTGTGGGCTGCATGGGACCGCCCTGGGGCAGGGAGAAGGCCCCACCTCCACCACACAGCCTTCTGTAAACCTAACGTAACCTCCATCACACAGCCCTCTGCAAACCTAACCGAACCTCCATCACACAGCCCTCTGCAAACCTAACCTAATCTCCACCACACAACCTTCTGCAAACCTAACCTAACCTCCACCACACAGCCGTCTGCAAACCTAACCTAACCTCCAACACACAGCCTTCTGTAAACCTAACCTAACCTCCACCACACAGCCCTCTGCAAACCTAACCTAACCTCCACACCACACAGCCTTTTGTAAACCTAATCTAACTTCCATCACACAGCCCTCTGCAAACCTAACCTAACCTCCATACCACACAGCCTTCTGCAAACCTAACCTAACCTCCATACCACACAGCCTTCTGCAAACCTAACCTAACCTCCACCACACAGCCTTCTGTAAATCTAACCTAACCTCCACCACACAGCCTTCTGTAAATCTAACCTAACCTCCACCACACAGCCTTCTGTAAAGCTAACCTAACCTCCACCACACAGCCTTCTGTAAATCTAACCTAACCTCCACCACACAGCCTTCTGTAAACCTAACCTAACCTCCACCACACAGCCTTCTGTAAACCTAACCTAACCTCCACACCACACAGCCTCCTGTAAACCTAACCTAATCTCCACCACACAGCCCTCTGCAAACCTAACCTAACCTCCACCACACAGCCCTCTGTAAACTTAACCTAACCTCCACCACACAGCCTTCTGTAAACCTAACCTAACTTCCACCACACAGCCCTCTGCAAACCTAACCTAACCTCCACCACAGCCCTCTGCAAACCCAATCTAACCTCCATCACACAGCCCTCTGCAAACGCCCCACCGCTCACCTTCAACCTCAGGTTGCATTTTGTGATCTATTGGGTTACAATAAAGAGAAATTACCGACTATTCAATTGGGATAAGTTTTTTCAAACAGAGAATGCCCGTTACACTCATTCCATTTGTACCGCGCTTCATGTACTGTGGAGAGCATACTCTGCGGGTCTGTGATACACATATGACCTCCTAGCGGGCAGCAGGGTAGATTCCGTGCATTGAACCTGACCTTCCTTGCAGGCTACGTTTGTGTGTGAGAAGAAGACACGGGAAAGGCACGTCCCTGAGCTGGAGAGGCCACAGCGTTGTAGTGATTAAGCTCCTAGTTGGTGGATGCCCCATGGATGTGGAAGGACTTCATTGATGATCGAGACTGGAACCCCTTCAGCGAGAGGAAGCGAGGTTTGGGTAGAGAAAGCGCCGCTGTGGCCGCCTCACTGGTGAAATGATCTCACTGAACGTTGACAAGAACCATGCTTTGGTGAAGGGAACAACTGCCCACTGCCCTCTTTGTGGGCAGACGTGTCCACAGAAACACAAACCTGACCCCGGATATGGGTCTCTGCAGCCACGGCTCTCTGTCCAGCCCCCCGTCCTTGTCGGGCAGGAAGCCCGGGGACGCAAGTGGCACAGGGCTCTGCGTCTGGCGCTGCCCAACCTGCGGCCACGGTCCAGGCGCGGCGCCTCCGGAAGAGCCAGCCCGTCAGCTGCTGCCCGCGGCCCCTGCTCCCGACACCCTCCCGGGGGCAGGTCCGGGCCGCACGCGCGTGGCGGCGGCGTCTCTCCCCGAGGCAGGTCCGGGCCGCACGCGCGTGGCGGCGGCGTCTCTCCCCGAGGCAGGTCCGGGCCGCACGCGCGTGGCGGCGGCGTCTCTCCCCGAGGGGCGTGGCTTTCTCCAGCACAGAGTCTTGCTGCGCAGTCACTCAAGCAAACGGTAGCAAATGCAAACGCTCCAACGGCCAAACCAAATGAGACCCCTAAAGACGCCCCCGGCCCACATGCTGGCGCCCCCCCAGGCACGGAGGTCTCGTGGTCATCACTCACCAGCGAAGCCTCCGCACTGCAGAAGAAACGACAGGAGGAACGCGGGTGTTCTTAAAGGACGGCTAAACTACGAACGAAACTGTCATCTTGCATGGGGGGCCACGTAGGTGAGCACATAACCCCACATCCTTTCACTGACACATGTGATAACACACTCAGAGTGCCCCGTACGGATCTTTCGACTGAACCCCTAAGATTTCACAAGGAAGAATGAAACACAGCTGAAGGAATTCTGGCATTGAAATGAATTTGATGTGGTTGTATCTAACGCCATGTTCGCTTGGGAAAATATACTGCCTCTATCGCAGTACAATAAATAAGAGTTTAATGATGAAACACTGGAAATATATCACGGTTTTATCTCTCTCTGATCTTCCTGTAACCCACGCCGTCCATGTCCAACTTATTGAAAAGCATTAAGATAACTGGCTTTGAATCATCAGACAGGTCACTCTGGAGAGCGGCTTAAAGTCTTCACACCTCTTTCACAAAGTGCTCCTGGCATCTAGCGGGCAGCAGCCAGGGATGCTCCTAAAATCCTGCAATACACAGGACAGTGCCCACGAAGAGGAATTATGCAGCCCGGACGTCAGGAGAGCTGAGGGTGAGAAGCCCTGCTGTGGAGCGGACCCGCACGACATTCGTCTTCCCCACACCAGGAGAGGGAGGAGTGAGGGCAAGACGGTGTCTGCTTTGCTCCCCTGCAGAGTCGGCCCTCGGTAAGTGTTCGAAGCACATTAAACAGTGTCCTAGTGTTGGCACCACGGTGACCAGTGTCCCAGCGTTGGCGGCACGGTGACCTGCACCCCAGCGTTGACGCCACGGTGACCGGCGCCCCAGCGTTGGTGCCACGGTGACCCGCGCCCCAGCGTTGGCGCCACGGTGACCCGTGCCCCACCCACCCTATCACCTGTGTAGGTGCCTGCAAATGAGGGCCCAGGTCCCAGAGCTGTCCCCAGCTGCCCACCCCATCACCTGGCAGGTGCCTGAGCAGTGTGTGCCTCAGGCCCCCCACCTGCACAGACAGCAGACTGCACCACTAAGTTGACCTGCAGCATTGAAATGCCAAGTCTATGTTCATAAGAAACTCTTTTCTGTTCTCCCTGGCTCTCTTTTCAGAGCAAAGTGGCATATTGAAAAGGGCCCTGCACTCTGTCGCTGATCTGTGTGATGCCAGACTCTCTGGGGCCCAGCTTCCTCATCCTGAAACGCAGAACAGTCAAGCCCACTTCCAGGGTGAGTGGACAGTTCCACGATGCACGTAGAATATGAGAAATGCACAAATATCCACTTCCCCTGTCAAGTGGCGATGACATGTGAGCTAAAAGCCCTGGCCACAATTCTTTTCTTTCAGCTCAACCCTGAGATGTCCTGTTAGCAATGATTTATTCACCTCAAATTTCAACATCCAGTTTCATTACCATCAAATTTAAGAAAACATAAAAGATCTTCAAATTCCTTCTTTTCCAATCAAGTCACGGGAAGTGAGAGGATAATAGAGTTCTGCAGAAGAGATTTCCAATTACAGAAGCCACAAACCACCACCGCATATTAATCCTGCAGTGACTGGGCAGTGACGCGCTGGGCAGAGCACCAGCCTGAGTCATCCTGCCTTTCTGTCCATCTCCCATGCCTGGAGTCCAGGAACCACGCCTGACTTCTGCCAAGCGGACAACTGCTCTGAACCTCTGCCCTGGCGCAAATGCCATCCACGTGGATACAGCACCAGCCAGGTCCAAGTCAGGAAATGAGTGAGTCACTAGAGATAGAGGCCGGATGAAAGGCTTACGGCTAAGGACAGCATCCATTAGTTCCCCTCAATGCCTGTCTGAGGACTGCTGATCAGGTGCTGACACTGTTAATGCGTACAGGACGGAGGCAAAAGAAAGACGTCTTACTCTCTTCCTCGAGGAGCTGACACATGCATCTGGGAGGCAAGAAACATGCAGGATGGTTTATAAAAGCAATGACAGTGCCTCAGCCAGGGCTGCTTCCAATGACAATTACTGCAATCATACTACAGGAATGGTATTAGAAGTGGCTGACACATAAAATACTTACTATCCATGGTGTAAAGCGCTGTTCTAGGCGCCTAACATACAGATGAACTTATTCAAATTCTATCCATGGTGTAAAGCCCTGTTCTAGGCACCTAACACACAGATGAACTTATTCAATCCTTACAACAGTCCTGTGTGGTGCGTTACTCATCTTTTATGCCCATTTTAATGATGAAGAAACAGAGGAATGGAATGACAGAGTTCAGGAACTTGCTCCAGGCCAGGCAGTGGTAACCGTCAGAGCCTGGGTGCCGAGTCCGGCTCCTACATACACCAGCAAAGCAGAGAAAGAGAATGCAAGAGTGGAGGGGTTGTCTGGGGTGATCCCAGGAACAGGTGCCTTCAGATGGCTTCTAATCCTCATTGGGTGTGACAGCTCCCTGTACTCCCTGTAGCAACCAGAGGGTGATAAAAGACAGCTTTTCTTCTTTTGTAAAATTGATTTTTCAGCATTTTATTTTAAGCAAAGGAAACACACAAAAAAAATGTGACTTATTACTTAAGTATAGATGGTTTAAATAGAAGATAAAGGAGAGTGGAATGCCCCAACCTATTTTAAGTTCATTTTCCACCTCACTATTTTGCAGGCATGAATGGTAAGATAAACAGTGAGAAGTCCTGGAGGGTATTAAGGTGGTGACGAGATGGTGCAACCCCACCTGCCCAGGGAGAGCAAGGGTTTGGCTGGGATGAATCACGCCGTGTGACTGCTGCCGACCTTCGGGGAACTGCTGAGAACTTATCAGAGCCAGGCACCGTGGGACATCACCTCCATTTTCTACCTGCCATCAGAGTTGGCCACTCTGAAGGGCAGTGCTGAGGACACTGAGAGAGAACTCTCAGGGAAAGACCAGGGCTCAATTCGAGGAAGACCTTTCCAATTGTCATAAATATCCGAAGACCTGTGGGAGAAAAGCTGCCTAGGGACAGCGTTAGTCACCGCGAGAAATGGCCAACGGGGGCTGGACCGCAACTGGGGAGGATGCTGCTGAACTCAGGTCTGAGGGCAACTGCGTGAAGAAGCCCTAAGGCCCCCATCACTCTGAGATTTCAGGGCTCATACGTTCTCTGCACACTCGGCACCTCCTCAGGCTGCGGCGGCTGCCTCTGCACGCCCCAGGACGGCGTCTTCCCGCCAGGCTTGTGCCTTGCGCCTCGCGCCTCCAAGTCTCTACTGTGGATCCGTGAGAGCATCAGAGAACCACAGCATTTTCCTACATCACTGCTGTGTGCTTTGCACAGATGCAAAATGTTAAAAGAGTTCAGAGGCTGCAGGACTTGGCAGGGCTAGGATAAGTTGGAAAAGGCTTCCTAAGAGCCTAGATATTTGGACAGGGCTTGCAAGGTGGGTGTGATTTAGACGTGAGAATGGAGTTTCATGCATTCCACCTAAAGGAATGTAGCAGAATGGGATGTCCTGTAAGATATAGGCACATCGAGAATTTACACTGGAGGCCAAATGAAGTAGACAGGGAAACAAGGGGAAAGAATTCTCGGTGCAAAACCGACTGTGAGGGGCTGAAATGTGGCCCCCACATTCCTAACCCCCAGGACCTCAGAATGTGACTGCATTTGAAGATAGGGTTTCATCAAACAGGACTGGGGTCCTTACAGGAAGGGGTGATCACGACACAGACACACACACAGAGGGATGACCATGTGAGGTCACAGCAAGAAGACAGCGTCTGCCAGCCAAGGGGAGGCCTCGGGAATCTAGCCCTGCCCACATCTCCATCTGGGACTTCTGGCTTCCAGAACTATAAGAGAATAAATGTTGTTGAAACCACACCATCTGTGGAATTTTGTAATGACAGCCCCAGCAGAGGAACACCAGCCTTGAAAGCTTTGATCAAAAGCTGTCCGTTATTTTATAACATAGAACTGTGGAATTCCAATGTGGATTTAGGGTTTTGCATTCTCTGGTGTGCTGTAAGCTCCAAGCAGGAAGGGGCTGTGTGTGCGGGAACTAGCTCAGTGTCTACCTGTGTCCCACTCCGGGCACTGGGCGTCACATGCACAGATCTGGAGGGTGACACCTAGTATGTGCGGAGGACCTGCGTTTGGCACAGGAATGGATGATCAGTTGTGGATGCCATATTACAGGAAGACGCCACTTAGAGCCATCGCAGTCAATTTGACCTTTGTGCTGGGAGAGCATCAGGAATAGATGGTTCCAGGCTAAGTAAAAGTTTACCTAAATGCTGCAGAGATGCCTTGGATTTCAAGCCAGCATGGGCTGCTGCGGCTGTATTTCTGGAGTCAGCAGATAATGAATTATTACATCACCAGCTAATGAGATAACTCTGTAGCATACCACGTGCTTTATGCCAAAAATAAAAATAAAAAATTGGTATACGGCACCAGAAGGACAAAAAGACTCATAAACATCTTAGTCATCTTGAAAGATTTGCCTTTATCCATTTTTAATTATTAATCCTCCCAAAATAGGCCCACGTTTAATAAATGGAGGCCAGGCTTGATGGTATATTCTATAAATATTTACTGTGATAAACCTCACTGTATTTCTACATTTCTCAGAGCACAGCATAGGGGAGAGCTTTGCCCACAGCTCCCCATGTGGCCACACAACTTGCACACATACATACATGCACACACACATACCCACACACATGCACATACATATGCACATGCACACATACACATATATACACACGCATGCACACACACACATGCAGGCACACACACAGCTATGCACATGCACATACACATAATACACACACATATACACACATACATGCACACATGCACACACATGCTCACACACATACATGCATACACACCTGCACACAGATATATGCACACGCACGTACACACGTGCACATACACACACGTGCACACACGTGCACACGTATGTGCACATGCAAAGACATACACATGCACGCACACACATGCCTACATACATACAATCAGTACTCAACAGCAACACAGGAGGCCGCCGTGATAGGTATGCATGTTAAAATGTGAAAGCAGAGTCAATCCCCAAAATAAAACCAAACAGTCCCCATCTGGTGACTGAGGAGGGAGGTGAATCCTGATGGCAGAGCCTGGGCTGGTTCCATGTGAGGCACTAAAGATCATCCAGAACAACTTAGCTTGTTTGGGTATCTGACTTCTCTGCCCCCCTTCTCTCTCTTACCAGTTTATATATGATTTATGTCTAGATACAGGCTAAATAACTTGCTATTTGTGATACAATCTTGATATTTAATCCAAATACCCTGTAAATACACAACAGAGTGATTTTCTGAACTGCAGTGAAGGACGTGCTGCAACAGGGAACCGTTTTAAATGAGACACGCATTAAACACTCTTTGTTACAAAACTAAGATGTAGCATAGTTTCTATGCATAGCAACCACAATTACCTTCCAAAATGCTTTTTCTTAGCAACATGTGAGCTATGCCTTTCCTGATGTTTTAGAATGGCGAGAGCAGCTCTAGAGGGGAGGTGACAATGATCCCACTGTCCTCTGCGGCTCCCAGCAGGGTGTGCCTGGACTTTTGGAATTCCGCGTGCTCCACAGGCACCTGCTGGGCTTGGGAGTTATGAATGAGGCT
Source organism: Gorilla gorilla gorilla (assembly GCF_029281585.2). Taxonomy (NCBI): domain Eukaryota; kingdom Metazoa; phylum Chordata; class Mammalia; order Primates; family Hominidae; genus Gorilla; species Gorilla gorilla. The sequence continues at coordinate 5,750,768 of NC_073231.2, read as the reverse complement.
CTGAGCCACAGCGCCCAGTAGTGTGTGCTCATTTTTGTGTGCTAGTTGGTCTGTGGATTTTCCCAGAGAGACAGGAACAAGTTTTCAGCAGATTCTTAAAAGGTGTGAGATGAAAAGGAGAATCCAAAAGAATCATCTTCAGGCATCAATTCCTAGAGAAAGCTTTTGAGTTTGCATGTTCTGTGTTATGTCACCTATGGTGACTCCTATGAAGTCACCAGGCAATGGGTCAAAATTCTTGCATTTTGATTCAATGGCCAACCCCCCATTCCTAAGATAAACTGTTTCTCAAAATATGATCTGCAGTTCATAAGTCATATGGTCACCGGTGTCTGTGGTCACGTGCGTGTGTGTTGGAAAGGTTGTTATGTAAATGTTAACACTGTTATTTACCGGGGTCTGTGGTCACATGTGTGTGTGTTGGAAAGGTTACTATGTAAATGTTAACAGTGTTATTTACCGGGGTCTGTGCTCAGATGCATGTGTGTTGGAGGGGTTGCCATGTAAATGTTAACACTGTTATTAGCATTTCTTGCATCTCTCAGTAACTCACTTCACCACAGACCCCCTTATTACATTTTTCTTATTCTGAGCAAACGTGCTGTGGGGACCCGAGACAGAAGGCCCAGCCTCCTGGATGATGCCTGCTCTCCATCTTTGTGGGGTGCAGGCGTCTCCTTCCACTTCCCAGCTCACCTCCTGTCCTGCCCCTTTCTTCTGCACCAAGTGAATTCTGCCACCGCTCCACGCCACTGGGTCCCCTGCTCTGTTCCTGTGCCCCTGTACACTGCTCTGCCGGGGTGCCTCTGCCCCATCCCTCCCCTCACACCTCTGCCTTGTCCCAGGTCAGCCGCTGTTCATCCCCAAAGCCTCAGCTCAGAAAGATCAACTCCAGGAAGGCCTCCTGGGCTGCCCCCCACTTCAAATGGGGACCCACGTCTGTTCTTGCTGCCCTGAGGACACAGTGTGCTTGGTTCTCTCACAACATGCCCTTGCAGAATGACAGTTCTCTGTCCCTGGGTGTGCAGCCCCTCCAGCCTGGGAATTCTTAAAGAGCAGGAGACATGTCTCATGCACCTGTATCTCCAGTCCTTAGCACTGGATATAGTACAAATGGGTGATAAATGTTTACTTTATGAAGGAATAAACAAATGCATGAATATTGACAGTACAGAAAGCAGCACATTAGAATTCATTTTTTAAATGGAGGGAAAAGGAGAGAAAGAAAAAGAAAAAAGGAAACTTTTCAACTTGTAAAAACGTAATGAATCCCCAGCACAGTGTCTGGCCTTCGGGTGCACAGTGACATAAGGCACACCTGCCCCTGCCCGGCTGCGGTTCCTGGGATGGCACCTCTGTGGCAGAAGCCAGGCTGGACGGTGCCACGAGGGGAGGTTTCGCAAGGATGATGGACATCTGAGCAATTTCTCCACAAAGAGACGTGAAGCTACAGGCATGTGGCTTCTGCCATCACCTGTTCTTCCTCCTGGGCAGATGTTTATTCTGGGGAGTTAGAGAGAGGTGACACTATGTATTTACGTCTGAGCTGCGGCCCCCCCCAGGGCCCCGACATGAGACATGGCACAGCTCTGGTCCCCCACGTGCCTTCTCACAGGCTCGCCCTCCTCGTGGGCCTCAGAGCTCCCAGGAAATTTAGAAATTTAGTGACATTGGCTGCAGCGGCTCCATCTACTGGGACCCGAGATGGATTTTCCTTGGCTCGGCACACTTGGATGCTTGGTTTTGGAGACAGGTCAATGCCATTAATAGCTAGAGGACATCCAGGTAGCAGCTTTTAGTGTGGCAAGAATTATTTCATCTGGGCGAGCAAACTTCCCAAAGCCATCCCCACATTCTGCAGGATCTTCCATCCTGGACCTGGGAGGGCACCTGCTCAGTAACTGCAGTTTCTTCTTCATTAGGAGTGAGCCCTGTGGATTCCAGTGAGCTCCATCTGCCCCTTCCCCCTCCACGGTTGGAGAGGAGAGCCAGTAGAGAGGCAGGAATCCAAGCATCTCCCTGCTCCCCTGTGCCTGTTTCCCAGCATCTGGGGACCCTGGGCCAGGCTCAGCACCTGAGCCACACATCCCCGGAGCTTGAGGCTCTGGGAGAGTGAGGGGTCCCTAAGGAGTGTCTCCCAGGTGCAGGTGTGGACCGGGTGGAAGTGACCACCCAGGTCCTAACACACCCCTCGAATGCCCCGAACCACAGACGGCTTTGTCTTGACTGCAGGCCCCTGACCTCCCGCTTCATAGAGCATCTACTTCATAAAAATGTGTCCTTGCGGGGTTTCTCTATGGTCATCTCAGACGTAAATCTTCTGCCAGGCTCCTCCTAGCTGTGCCTGTCTCTGAGGGCCCGGTAGCCATCCCTGTGAACACAGGCATGGAGGGGGTGGGGCCCTGTGCCCAGTCTCTGAGGAGGGTGGGAGCTTCGCTGCTGTTCTAAGTTTTAAAACTACCCCTTGCCATGAAGATAAGAGAATTTGCTTCTCCTCTGGGAAAGGCTGATCAGCAAACGCAAAGCCCTGGGAGCCTCCCCGACTCCGACGTAAATGCACAGCGTCCCCTCTCTCTCCAGCTCTGAGAAGCCCTCTCGTCCTTCGTTCAAGGAGAGCTGAGCTCTGGCTGAGTTCGGGCCTGTCTCCCCCACGCAAGCTTTAATTGGAGTCCTCCTTGCCAGTCGAGCTTTGCCCAGAGCAATTTTCACTTTGACACAATGCATCTGTGTCACTGACAGAACCCCTGAAGAGGCGGCATGCCGGCCCCTGTTGCGAAGATGAGGGAATGGAGTTGAGAGATGCTGCCCGCCAGCCCCAGTCCTCCAGGGAAAATGTGTCTGCTTCGCTGCCCCCCGTGCCCTTCCCATGACCGGCGCCCGCCTCCCTCTCGCAGCGGTGCCCTTTCACCATAATCTGGGGTTCCTGAAGGTCGGGGTGGAGGAGGCCCCCAGGCCTGCCCACAGCAGGAGACACTCCTCATTCCGCACGTGGCAGCCCTTGAAGATCACGAGAACGATCTTATTCTGAGTCTGGGTTCTCTCACCCCAGCTCTGTTCCCACCTGGACCACATGGCACCCCTCCTCTGGGGGCAGCTGGCTTCAAGGCCACCTGAGGCAAAACCCACAGCTGGGATCCAGCCCGGGGGCACCGTCCGCCCCTCCCCTCTGTACAGGGCTCCTCGATGCAATGTGTCATCCAGAGGGAGGAGGCAGGGGAGACGGGCTCAGGAGAGAAGGTGGGTGGGGCCGAGAGCTGTGTTATCCCAAAGATGGGGTCTGCACCTGAAGGCGGCGGGAGTGAGGAAGACCCCCATATGGGGTTCCATGAGGATCAGTGAGGGGTACCACCTGGTGCACTTGACAGAGGATGAGGGGCTGGGGAGGCATCCTGACTCCTACTGTGCCATGGCCCATAGCCTGGGTGTCACTGTCAGGGAGGGACCCCCCAGCCGGCACAACCTCACGGGGAGCAGGTGGTCAGAAGAGGCCTCCCAGAGACGTGGCAGGCCAAGGCCAGGCCTGCCACAGGCAGCCGGGCTCTGTCACACCCATGGCCTCTGAGGCCTGGCTGAGTCGCCCGTGCTTCCCACACAGCAAGGATACACCTCAGCCACCACAGAGGAGCCGCCGGAGCGTCGGGTTCTCTTTCCTTCTCTCCAGCTTCTCTCCATGTCCTGACTGTTGTCCCCACCCAGCAGCAAGGTCAAGAGGGCCAGAAGACAGAGGAGATTTGCAGGTCCAGATCCCAATGTCCCTGACAGGGCTGTGAGAAGACAGCCAGGACCAAGTTCCTCTGGAAATGCCGGGGACCCCACCATCCCTACAGGGAAACGTGCCCTGAGCTCCTGCCAGGATGGCTTTTTGTGGACAAGGCCATCACTGGGTGGTGGAGGAAACGCGTGTGGGGGACGGAGGGCTCACGTGTGCCTCTGTGTCCTCCTGACCTGCGACGTGGAGGCAGGAGAGGCAACCGCAGGTGTGCCACGGGCGTGGGACCGGCGAGGCAGAGGCAGGAGAGACAGCCGCAAGCATGCCATGGGCGTGGGGGCGCTTTCGGGATGCTGCCTGTGCTGCCCGTACCTTCGTGTGACTCTCCATTTCTTTCCCAGAAAGGAAGGTTGGTGCCCGCAGCCTGGCAGCCAGCTCCACCTGCAGATGGTTTTGTGTGGTCCACCTGGTATTTTCTTTTTATGAATTACTTGCCAACTTCTAAAAATGAGAAGACTTCAGACAGAAACCAGATTTTTGGCTTCTCTTTAAAGCTTAGAGGATCTGGTGGCGCAGGCCTGTGTCCGGCGGTGGGGCTGAGATGTGGCTTCCTCCATGGCTGCCCCAGGCCCTCAAATCCCCTGAGGCTGCTGCCCCGAAATGAAGAACGCCAGCAGGACAGACAGACAGACGGGAAAGACGAGAAGAGAAGGGAAAAGACAAGAGAAACTAGCCATTGACTTCGAAATGTTCAACAAAATTCACCAGGAGAAGCCCAGAAGCCCAGGCGGTCGCGCCTCCTAACCCCAAATGCATGGGGTCAAAGAAGTAAAGAAATGGATGCTGTTGCTTGAAACTAAGGCTTTGGTTCTTGAATTAAAAAGCAAATGGGCAGAAAATAGATTTAGGTTATTTCGGGGCTCAGCACTGCCTGCCACTGTAAAATGCTTTCAGAGAAAGCTGAGGACGGTGCTGGTGTTAAGGGGAGAGATGGCCTCGCGTCAGAATTTTCCATGGTGACTGTGGCCGCGAGAGATCAGGGCTAGACCATGGTTAGTGTGGAAGCCATGGCTCATGGGGACCACACAGTGAAAGGGGAAATGAGGACACTGACGAGTGTCCTCGCCGGAGGCTGCACATGTACCAGGCCGGCCCTTACCGAGCCTCCCGAGGGCGCTGTGACGGCGGGACTGCTGTCTGCATGGGACATGGGAAGATGGAAGATCAAGAAGGGGCAACCTGCCTGAGGTCAAGAGCTGTAAGTGGCAGGACCTGTGTCCAAACCCAGGCCACATCCCTAAGACCCAGGATTCGACCCGTTTGCCTGCCTGGCCCTGAGTGGAGCTGCCACTGTGGGGAACACCAGGTGCCACCCACAGTTCCTGAGGACTCGCTGCCATCTCGGCCGCCCCTGCCCTCCCCTGCCAGTGCCGAGACTGCGCTGCGGATGCCTCAGAAGGCTCAGATCACACAACTGGGTTTGAAGCTATGCCACCTCCCCAAGTCCCAGCTGTACCACTCTCCATGAATTCTCTTTCATTCTCCTAAACTTTAACCCCAGATACCGAACTTGCCACTGTAGCACCGAAGGGGCCATTCCACCTCTGCAGCCAGGAGGTGCCATAGAGGTGTCCTGCAGCCAGGAGGTGTCCACCTCTTCCCAGGAGACCTGCCAGGCTGGGGCAGCACAGTTAGTGCCTAGGACAGCACAGAACCAGCGGAAATGAAACCGTGGGAGCCGGGCTCAGGCCTGCGCTAGAAGACGCCGCGAGCATTTTTCTCTTAGAACTTGACTCACGGAGGTGGATTCTGGGAGGGTTTTCTCCTCCACTGGATTTTTCTACAAATTTCCGACTCACTCGCAGCTTCCTCATAGCTCAGTTACCATGTAGGGCCTTGCGCGAAGGTGCTTGACATCAATTTCGTAAATGGAGAAAGCTAATAGTCAGACCCAGGGGGGCTCCCATGCTCTGTTTAAACGATGCAGTGAGTTAAGAATGTATCAAGCTCAATAACATATTTAACATCATTTCCCTAAAACAATCACGAGCAAGAAGAAGCTGAAGAAATGTTTATGCAATTCTCAGCACCAGAAGGCTACCTACAGAGCCGTGTGTTACCTTAATTCAGAAGATAAGGGGGAAAAACTACAGAGATTAGAGTAATTTTTAAAGGCAACACGTTGATTTCTGTTTGTTTTTATTTGTATAAAGCACTAAGAAAGATAAATCCAAGTCCTATAAATAGCACCTGAAGTAGAGACTTTGGATGGATAAAAGTCTACTCTAAAGTTGTGTGTTGGGGAGAATCTGATCCATGAAATGTCGACTGGAGAAGCAGGATCTCTGCTGTCCTTGGGGAGTCACCTTGCCGCAGGGACCATGGTCAGGGCTACGCATTTGCAGTTGGTGGTTCGACCCCTGCAGACACTGTTGCAAATCTCGCGTGGTGAGGACCCAGGCAGTCACCATCAAGGACCATCTCAGCTCGTCTGCACCATCACTGTGAACAGCCTAGGGCTGGCCCCGGCCACTGCCCACACAAAGCTTAAAAGGAAAGGATCACAGAAGAGTTTCCTTCCCCTTCTCAGGATGAAATTTTAAGCCTGCAAACTTTTTCTGTAATCACCCACTTCCCTTTTAGACACTCGGCACTGTGCTTCTGAAACACACGTGAGGGATGAGAGGCGTGAAACCGTGTTCACGTGTCCGGTGGGGCCAGAGCATTCCCGGGTCTGTGTTTGGATCTCACCGTGGTGTGCAGATGGCACACGCCCTGCCTCAGGGCGACTGTTTCCTCGTGCCTCTGGGCAACCGTGTCAGGCCACACAAGAGACAGACCATCATGATCAAACAGGAGTTTGGAAGCTACCGGAAGAACGAGGCCGCCGATCTCCATGGTGGGGGCGGTGTGGTGTGTGTTTCTCGGTCTCTGAGAGCTGCAGTTGCCTTCAGGATGTGGGGGATGTGCATATGTCCCTGGCTGAGGTGGATTTCCTGTGGATTCCCTGTGTGCTTTTGGGGGTACCTGCCAGCCCAGCTCACCCAGATGGGACAGCCGTGGTCCCGTGCTCCCTCCCAAGGGCAAAAAATCAACCCTGAGCCACGTCCGCATGCAGTGGGGCAGGGTGGGTCCCTTCAATTTTCTTCCTGGAGTGGGCAAAACACTCTGGGCACCTGGAGGACACCCACGCCCTCTACTCCAACACAGGCTCAGACAGACGCAGCGCGAAGCCTCTAGCTGCACCCTGGGCTGGTGATTTGTTGAAAGCACAGTCCTGGAGAAGCCCCGCCCCGGAGAAGCCCCGCCCCGGAGAAGCCCCGCCCCGGAGAAGCCCCGCACCTGAGCACACCGGGAAGCAGCAGGAGTCGCTAACCCTCACGCATCTGCACCAAGGTCACACCCAGAAGGCAAGTCCCTGCAACCCGCTCTCCTCCGAACGCCACACAAAGGGCTTCGGTGGATTTCCTCAGTGGACGGGGATGAAGAGGCGGAGAGTGGCTCGCGATGGTCCTGTTCTTCTTTGGATTCTTTGCTGAAACACCGCCGATGCTGAGGTGTGCTGGCAGGACCCGTGGACTCGTCCACGAACTCAGGACGGTCCTGTTTAAGTCACTCTCCAATTGCCTTAGCAAAATTCCAAGAGATTTTCTTTAACAAATTTATGGACAGAAAAACACTTTATCTTCATCTAGCAAGGCTTATAGAGTGACAGAAACCCTAAGGAGAAGTGCATGAAGCTCATTTAGTTTCCAAATCACAACAAGGGAATACTAATGCCCTCCCTCCAATATCCACAGTCCCACGCTGTGCAGGGAACGCAGGGAACGCGCGGGTTTTATAAGAGCTGTGAGGCCAGCGTCTGCCGTGGGATTGGGAGGGGATGGCTATCTGCCGGCGCCACCGCATCACCCACAGGGACAGCCGCCGACAGCATCAGCCTCTGCACCAGGGACTCCACAGCACACACTCCCGCCGAGCGGCCTGGGCTTCAGCCCAAATCCCTCCGGGCCTTCGGGTGGTCCCCACGAACCAGCTTGCCCCTTCGCCAGGAGGCTAGGCCAGTGGCAGCTCTGCACCACCCGTGACCCCACGCCCACGTTCCTGGGCTCCAACCTGTCCTTACTTCCTGTTTTAAAAAAGAAAACTGTCCTCCTCTGAAGCCCAGGGCAGCACAGGCTCAATTTCCTTTCTCCTAAACTGCGCCGGAGTGCCTGGCCTCTCTTTGGGTGAAGGCGTCTAACCAGGGCGCATGGACCGCCTGAGGACAGGGTCTTCCCAGCAGGGAGGGCAGCGGGGCCGCCTGAGGACAGGGTCTTCCCAGCAGGGAGGGCAGCGGGGAAAAGGGGATGCGTCCCGGGAGGTGGATTTTCCTGCTGTGTTTACCAGGTGGTGTCTGTCCTCCAGGGTGTCCTGGGCCCTCCTTTCTATGGTGCAGGGATACGTGGCCTAGAGGGGTGGTTCTCCACGTGCAGTCCCCGGACTGATGACCTCAGCATCCCCTGGGAATTTGCCAGAAATGCAGAATCTTGGGCCCCACCCCGACCTGCTGAATCCGAAGTTCTGGGGGCGGGGTCCTGCACTCTGTGTTTCAGCAGCTTCTGATGTGCAGGGAAGTTTCAGACCCGCTGGCCCGGAGGTTCTGCTGCTGACCAGCTAGACTCTCTCCCTTTGGAGCCTCTGCACCGAGAATTCCCGAGTCTCTGGACCTCACCCTCGTGTGGCAGACAGCCCACGCCCTGCCCCAGGGCTCCTGATTTCTCCTGCCTCTGATGACAAACGTGGCCTGATCAGGCAGTTCGGTTCCAGGCCGCCCAGCCCCGCTTAGCCCATGGCAGAAGAATAGGCCAGGGTTGCCCCTGTCTGCACAGCATGGTTCCAGATTACACAGTGGGGATAACACGTATCTCCTAAAGACAGTTTGCCCATCAGAAGCCTTCTTCACCACAGCCAACCCTCAACACCAACATCAAAGAGCCGTCCAAACGCTGCTTTCACTGCAGGCCTCTTTCTTGCAGTAAGTTTTATTGTATAGATTTGAGGTCTCCAGCGTGATGTTAAGGGATGCAAAGAGGGAAATGGTGACTATGGTAAAGTGGGTGAACGCTGCCCTTGCCTCACATGGTTACGTCTGTGAGTGTGGAGAAGCAGCTAAAATCTACCTCCTTAACCAGAACCCCGATCAATACATTTTTAGCCCCAGGTCTGGGTCCCACACCAGATCTCTTGAGTTGTCCATCCTGCCTTTTTCCCGTAATCTACGATTGAACCTGACATATTTGCAACAAAAGCTGCTGATCGGAAATGAAGACGTTAAGATAATACTTTAGTGAAATTGCTTAGATTCTCACCTCATTCCACTCACCAAACCTTTCGCAGCCCCTTCTCCTTTGTGCGTCCACATCCTTTTGAATAACTTTTCACGTACAAAGCTACTTCAGAAAGGGATGCACCTGGATTTTCTCTTTTATTTTACAATCTTCACTTCTACCCAAGTTTCCTCCTGGGAGGGGGCTGCGTTCTGACGCTGCCTGTGCCCCCACTCCTGGAGCACCTGCCAGCTGTTCCCCTCCTTCCTCCATTTGGTTTGTCAAGGAGTCCTGAGACAGCTCTCTAAGTCGATTGGGTCTGTCTTAAATTTCACCAGCAAAGGAGTCAGAACACCCAGGTGCTCACAGCGTGGGGAGCCAACGTCCATGTCAGTTAGATGCAGGTGCAGGGGCAGCTGCTCCTCCCACTGGGGACCTGCCCCCTCCCTGTGCTCTGAGGCCCACAGTCCTGAGCCCCAGCGTATGTCTGAAGAGCACTGCATGGCACTACGAGGCTGCTCAGAACCACAGCAGAACACAGCGCTTGCTGGAGGCTTCTGGTGTGGTGCTGAGTATCGCAGCAAGGCTGACGTCTCATGTTACGAGAGTTAAAATCCGTCAGAGGCAAAAAGGTTTATTTAAAAAAATCTTTATTTTGAAAATGTGTAAGAGTTTATAAAGCGTGCTTTCCAGGGAACTCTAAGAATAGTTTCTGCACTAAAATGCCAGGGCACCTGTGAGGTGGGAAATATTTGCTGTCTCACTACTATAGATGGTATTAATATTATCACTCACCAGCAATAGGAATAGCAGTCACTGTACATTAGAGGACTCCTGATAATTGCAGTGACTGTTTTAATAATAACAAGCTACAAAAAAAAAAAAAAAAAGATTTGACACCAACAGATGCATCAGGAAGGGGCTGTATCTGGTTTAGGTGAACAGGGGTTGTCAGTGTGATGAGTCTGGCCATCCACTAGCCAGTCTGTGGCATCAGCCAGAGAAGCACTGCCCTGAAGGACACCCCTTCTCCAATGACCGGCACACTCTGCAGTCTGAGAACTGTGAATGTCTGCACCAAGACCACCCGAGCCCACCCTTGCGACTGAGATCCCCAGCGGCTCGTTTCCTGGTCCACAGACTGGTGTAGAGCACACTTCTTCTGCAGTGGAGCACTGTATATTAATTTTGGGTGGCTCATCTGCTTTAATGTCATGGGATCAAAGTCTGCAAACAACAGACGTTAACAGGGAGGATGATTTCTCCCGCCGGATTCTGAGCTCTGAGCCCTACCCCGCTGTGTGTTCCAGGTTATGAGCACAGCCTCAGCCCTCACAGCTGCTCACGGGTTTGCCGAATGAACGTGCGCTGTAGACACGGGCACTGTAGACACAAGGGCACACCCTGAAGACGAGGTGTTTCCTCATTGTGCGGGCTTGGCTGTTATCCTTACTGTAGTGTTACATCGTGGCAAACGGTCCTTTGCTTATACTCACCTCATTCACTGACTATCATGGTTTCACCATATCCCACTGTCTGTTTTTCCTCCATACTTGGCCTTGCCTGTTACCCTTTGCTGTAGGGTTACATTGTGGCGAATGATCGTTTGCTCATACTCACCTCATTCACCAACCGTCACGGTTTCACCATATCCCACTGTCTGTTTTCCCCTCGTACTCTGCCATTCCTGCACATCTCCGTCATGTTCTGCCTGGGGGGCCACAGGATAACTCTCACAGTGTGGACCCCGAGGGAGGAGCGCTTCCTGGCATCCCATCCCAGGCCACCAGCACAGACAGAACCAGGACCCAGAGTCCACAGCCCTGGAGACGCCCACTGCAGCCTCTGACAGGCATTTCCCCTGAAAGCACTTGTGGTTTCACATGGTTTTATTTTTCTGGTTGGCATTCTAACTTAATGAGCTTTAAACATCTAGAAAATGAGGATTTGTTTTTCTGCCTGTAAACGTTCAAACCGTAAGGTGAGGGTATCGATACAGCTGCAAAACCAAAGGACAGCTGACAGCAGGTGACCTTTCTGCATAACAACTCCCCAAGTCCCATGTCCCTGAGCAAAACCTTTCAAAGGGAGCCTCTCCAGGGGTCCACAGAGCAGCATCAACCACAGGGCAAGAGCCACGGAGGGGCTGTGAGGTCCACACAAACCATCTGTCAACTCCCAGTGGGGCCCACCTTGTCCAGGGACCTGCACTGGCTGGCGTAGTGTGAGGGCCGCCCCATACTGACCAACAGTGCAGTGGCCCCGACCATGCAGGGCAGGGAGGGGGGAAATACACAAATGCCCAAATGCGGAGCCTTGGGTGAGGCCACCGGTGCTTCCCAACACGCATGTACTTGAATTGCCTGTGCATGGAATGTGCTTAATTTGAATATGAACAGGTGATTATAATGCAGACAGGGACCCTAGGGTAGGAGTGAAGGGGACTAGCTTTGAGGGATTGGCTCGTGGGCATGGCCAGGACCGTGGGGTGGGGGTTGTGGGAGGAGACAGGGAGCCACACAGCTGTGGGCACTTGTCCACAGGGACAGGACCAGTCTTGTTCAGAGCTCTGTGGCTACCAGTCAATCAAGCATTTGTTTTATTTTTTCATTAAAAAATACTCATACTTGACCAGGTGCGGTGGCTCATGCCTATAATCCCAGCACCCTGGTAGGCTGAGACAGGCGGATCATGAGGTCAGGAGTTCAAGACCAGCCTGACCAACATGAAGAAACCCCGCCTCTACGAAAAATACAAAAATTAGCCAAGCATGGTGGCACACAGCTGTAATCCCAGCTACTCAGGAGGCTGAGGCAGGAGAATCGCTTGAACCCGGGAGGTGGAGGTTGCAGTGAGCCGAGATTGAGCCACTGCACTCCAGCCTGGGTGACAGAGCGAGACTCCATCTCAAACAAAAACAAAAACAAAAAACCACTCATACTTGCTTAGATAAACAAAAACCATCTCCGACAATCTCACCACCCAGAGACAACCCCTGTTACTGCCTGTTAACACACAGGTGCTCTCTGCCTGTGCTGTGCACACTGGCACGTAGGTGTCACCGCTGTCACGCCGGCACGCGGGTGCCACCACTGTCACGGGCATGCAGTGTCACCGCTTTCACGGTGCTTTCTGCTCTGCTTTGCCACTTAAAACATACAACGCACATTTCCGTGACTTTCCACCTTCATCCACAGCATCATCCGTGACTTTCCACCTTCATCCACAGCATCATCCGTGACTTTCCACCTTCATCCACAGCATCATCCGTGACTTTCCACCTTCATCCACAGCATCATCCGTGACTTTCCACCTTCATCCACAGCATCATCCGTGACTTTCCACCTTCATCCACAGCATCATCCGTGACTTTCCACCTTCATCCACAGCATCATCCGTGACTTTCCACCTTCATCCACAGCATCATCCGTGACTTTCCACCTTCATCCACAGCATCATCCGTGACTTTCCACCTTCATCCACAGCATCATCCGTGACTTTCCACCTTCATCCACAGCATCATCTGTGACTTTCCACCTTCATCCACAGCATCATCTGTGACTTTCCACCTTCATCCACAGCATCATCTGTGACTTTCCACCTTCATCCACAGCATCATCTGTGACTTTCCACCTTCATCCACAGCATCATCTTAATGGCCCCACAGTCTTTCATTCCACGGTATTTTCTTTTCGTTCTTTCTTTTTTTTTGAGACAGTGTCTCGCTCTGTTGCTCAGGCTGGGGTGCAGTGGCTCAATATCAGCTCACTGTAACCTGTGCCTCCCGAGTTCAAGTGATTCTGGTGCCTCAGTCTCCCGAGTAGCTGGGACTACAAGCACGCACCACCACACCCAGCTACTTTGTATTTTTTGTATTTTTAGAAGAGACGGGGTTTTGCCATGTTGCCCAGGCTGGTCTCAAAATCCTGGCCTCAGGCAATCCACCCGTCTTGGCCTCCCACAGTGCTGGGATTACAGGTTTGAGCCAGCGTGCCTGGCCTCCGTAAGTATTTTCTTTTTCTTAAATTACATCCTACTGTTGAGCAGATTGTTTTTAACGGTTCATGCTGAGAGAATATCCTTTAACGTAAATTTCCAGAATTACAATTTCTGGGTGAAGTAAATGAATATTTTTAAGGCTTCTGATACAACATTGCCCCCCTGAAGGCTGCACCTATTCATCCTTCTATAAACAGCACTAACCACTGCCACTCCATCATAAACAGAAGAAGCACTAGGTTTTTAAAAAGACGTCCACTTACTTCAGAGCTAGTGATGCTGGAAATTTTTCTTGGGCTAAATAACTGCTTTTTTCCCCTTCGCTGATTTTTTTCCCCTCTAGGGATATTAACCTGCGTTTTTCATATTGATTTGAGATATTTTTCCTATATTAAAAATTTTGTGTCAATGTATTCCAAATATTTTTCCTGTTGTGTTTCTGCCTTCTAATTTTGTTTACAAGGTTTTTTGACCTATAGAAATTTGAATCTTATGTTAAGTAAATTATTTTTCTTACTATTCCTAATTCATTTTCATGCTTCTAAAGGCTTGCTAATCCAAGATTTGCCTCTATTTTTATCATACTACAAATCCCCCTCACCTTATAGTGGGGTTATGTCCTGACAAACCATCGTAAATGGAAAGCATTGTAAGTCAAAAATGCATTTAATACAGCTAAGCTACCAAACATTATAGCTTAGCCTGGCCAACCTTAAACGTGCTCAGAACACTTAGATGAGCCTACAGCGGGGCAAGATCATCCGGCACAAAGCCTATTTCAACAAAAAGTGAATATCTTACATAATTCATTGACCATGGTACTGAAAGCAAAAATCAGAAGGGTTGTGCGGGACTCGAAGTACAGTTTCTAATGAATGTGCATTACTTTCACAGCATCACAAAGTAAAACAATCTTATCACACTGCTGTGAGCCAGGACCGTCTGTCCCTCTGTTCACACATGTCTAGAGAAAGTCTCCTGTGCACACACAGCCCTGCGCTGGGAGCTGAGATGGAAGGAAGCTAATGCAGGACATCCTTACCTGCCTCTGAAAATCAACAGTACACGTGGGTGTGGGAAGCAAATGGACACCCTTAGGGATTTGCAAACTCCTCCAGATCACTGACCTCCGGGGGTCCTTCATCGTTTCTTGCTGTTCAAGGCAGCTCATGCCAGTTCAGGACATTGCTGAATCCTAGCAGGTTCTCCCTTCGGCTGAGTCAAAATCTGCCTTCAATCCTGTCTACACATGGGTATGGACTCAGAGCTCTGTAACAGTCAAAGAGCACCCTGATGGCAGGCTGAGCTGGAAGACCGGAGGCCCCATTCTCAGGCTCTCTCAGCCCTTCTCTCTCCTTCCTCCAGGATCTCCTGCATCTCCAGAGAATGACTTACTATGGGATGAGCAGACCTTGGGTAGGGGCTGGGGAGTGGCATCCAAGGCTGGAAAAGTACCAACCTCAGAAAGGCAGGGGAAATGCATTTGCAGGGCACAGCGAGCTGTAAAACTCAGGGCAGAGAAGTCATGTAAAGAAGGAACATGGACAAGGCCAGCCACGCCCCAGTCAGGGATCGAGTCTTCACCTCAAAGCTTATTCAGAGAAATGGGCCAACTTCCAGGAATTGACATACTTACTAATTATTACAAACTTGGATGAATTAAACTGATATTATAATAAACACTCTAAGAATATTAATGTCATGGTGGCACTTAAGACGTCTGTCTGGGGTGGGAAAAGTTTTTAGGAATTGATAAGAGCTGAGACCCAGCGGTGACCCCAGGAAGGGGAGGGAAGGGCAGGTACAGGGAGAGTCGCTAGGGATAGGAAGAGATGGCCCCGTGAGGAAGCCCCAGGGGGAGTTGCTGGCGACAGGAGGAGTACGGCCTTTCCACACACAGTCAGGACCCACACGTCCTTTCCACACACGATGAGGACCCTCACGGCCTTTCCACGCCACACTCAGGACCCGCACGGCCTTTCCACACACAGTCAGGACCCGCACGGCCTTTCCACACACAGTCAGGACCCGCAGGGCCTTTCCACGCCACACTCAGGACCCGCACGGCCTCTCCACGCCACAGTCAGGACCCGCAGGGCCTTTCCATGCCACAGTGAGGACCCGCGCGGCCTTTCCACGCCACACTCAGGACCCGCACGGCCTTTCCACACACAGACAGGACCCGCACGGCCTTTCCACACACAGTCAGGACCCGCACGGCCTCTCCATATCCTTTCCACACACAGTCAGGACCCGCACGGCCTTTCCACGCCACAGTCAGGACCCGCACGGCCTTTCCACACACAGACAGGACCCGCACGGCCTTTCCACACACTCAGGACCCGCACGGCCTTTCCACACAGTCAGGACCCGCACGGCCTTTCCATATCCTTTCCACACACAGTCAGGACCCGCACGGCCTTTCCACACACAGACAGGACCCGCACGGCCTTTCCACACACTCAGGACCCGCACGGCCTTTCCACACAGTCAGGACCCGCACGGCCTTTCCATATCCTTTCCACACACAGTCAGGACCCGCACGGCCTTTCCACACACAGACAGGACCCGCACGACCTTTCCACACACACTCAGGACCCGCACGGCCTTTCCGCGCACACTCAGGACCCGCACGGCCTTTCCGCACCACAAGAGCATGAAACAGTCGGGGATGTTTTTATTTCTTCCTGCAGTTTAATAACCAGCTGATTTTACAAATATGAATAAATTGTTTGCACCTTATAAACGGTTTAATATCGAAACGGTTTCTATATTAAAGTCATCATTTTGCTCCCTTTTATATTAGTTGTAAAGTTAGATGTTTTGGTTGTTGAAAAAAAATAGAGCCTCTGTAAAGTACAGCATATTTGTAAGAATCTGCCTAGAGATATAGGCAAATGTGTTTGTTTTGAATATTAAACAAAGATAAACAGTCTATACAATGTAACTGAGGTATAGAATTTATTATATAGCAACAAAAGTTGTTAGAGCAATTCAAGGTGTCTGATGAGTTTGCACTTCTCTGTAGAGTCACCGGTGGTCTAATGGGAAAGACACCATCCTTCCTCTTCCTACCTGTGTGTGGATGTGGGCGGGAGGCTCATGACAGTCTCCATCAAACACCCCTTCCTATCTGTGTGTGGATGTGGGTGGGAGGCTTATGATAGTGCCCCCTCAAACACCTAGTTTAAGTATCTCAACTACTTTAACATCACATTTTAATATTTAATGTGAATGTAACACATAGCTGTATTTTATAAAGCTATGTCTGTTTAGGTTAATGGGAAGGGAAAGAGACCTGATGGGCTTGCTGGTCCCTTAAAAATGGCAGCGCTCTCTGAGCAGCACACCCCTGAGGTGACTTGGCAGGAACAAGTGGCCGCATCTCCACCCTGCAGCTAATTTATCTCACCATGACTTCCAGAAAGATAAATGAATGCTGAGAATATTTAAAAATATCTCTAAGGAAGGCGACAGACCATGGTAACCATTCTTCAATATAATCCAGGTCACATCCAAAATCCAACCCTGAGATGATGCCACAAGATTCCAAAGGCACAAGCAGGACATGGATGGGGAAGCAGCTAACGTGAGGTGGGGACTGATACTGGTTGGTGCTGAATCCATCAACACGCTCCACCACATTCACAATGGGTTGGCTCCTTTGCACAGCCATCATGAGTGTAAGACAGCAGAGTATGGGCACTTAACCTCCACACAGCAGCCATGAGAGCGACGCAGCTCTGCCGGGCACTCAACCTCCACACAGCCACCATGAGAGCAATGCAGCTCTGTGTAAGAACTCAACCCCCAAACAGCTACCATGAGTGCAATGTACCTCTGTGTAGGAACTCAATCTCCACACAGCTACCATGAGTGCAATGCAGCTCTATGTGGAAACTCAACCTCCACACAGCAACCATGAGTGAAATGTAGCTCTGTATAGGAACTCAACCTCCACACAGTTACCATGAGTGCACTGCAGCTATGTATGGAAACTCAACCTCCACACAGCTACCATGAGTGCAATACAGCGCTGTATGGGAACTCAACCTCCACATAGCTACCAAGAGAGCAATGCAGCTCTGTGTGGGAACTCAACCTCCACACAGTTACCATGAGAGCAATGTAGCTCTGTGTGGGAACTCAACCTCCACAAAGCTACCATGAGTGCAATGTAGCTCTGTGTAGGAACTCAATCTCCACACAGCTACCATGAGTGCAATACAGCTCTGTGTAGGAACTTAATCTCCAGACAGCTACCATGAGTGCACTGCAGCTATGTATGGAAACTCAACCTCCACACAGCTACCATGAGTGCAATACAGCGCTGTATGGGAACTCAACCTCCACATAGCTACCAAGAGAGCAATGCAGCTCTGTGTGGGAACTCAACCTCCACACAGTTACCATGAGAGCAATGTAGCTCTGTGTGGGAACTCAACCTCCACAAAGCTACCATGAGTGCAATGTAGCTCTGTGTAGGAACTCAATCTCCACACAGCTACCATGAGTGCAATACAGCTCTGTGTAGGAACTTAATCTCCAGACAGCTACCATGAGTGCAATGCAGCTCTATGTGGAAACTCAACCTCCACACAGTTACCATGAGTGCACTGCAGCTATGTATGGAAACTCAACCTCCACACAGCTACCATGAGTGCAATACAGCGCTGTATGGGAACTCAACCTCCACACAGCTACCAAGAGAGCAATGCAGCTCTGTGTGGGAACTCAACCTCCACACAGTTACCATGAGAGCAATGTAGCTCTGTGTGGGAACTCAACCTCCACAAAGCTACCATGAGTGCAATGTAGCTCTGTGTAGGAACTCAATCTCCACACAGCTACCATGAGTGCAATACAGCTCTGTGTAGGAACTTAATCTCCAGACAGCTACCATGAGTGCAATGCAGCTCTATATGGAAACTCAACCTCCACACAGTTACCATGAGTGCACTGCAGCTATGTATGGGAACTCAACCTCCACACAGCTACCATGAGTGCAATACAGCGCTGTATGGGAACTCAACCTCCACACAGTTACCATGAGAGCAATGCAGATGTCTATGGGAATTCAACCTCCACACAGCAATCATGAGTGCAATGTACCTCTATGTGGGAACTCAACCTACACAAAGCCACCGTGAGAGCAATGCAGCTCTGTGTAGGAACTCTACCTCCACACAGCTGCCATGAGAGCAATGCAGTTCTGTAAAGGAATGCAACTTCCACACAGCCGCCATGAAAGCAATGCAGCTCTGTGTGGAAACTCAACCTCCACACAGCTACCATGAGAGCAATGCAGATCTGTATGGGAACTCAACCTCCACACAGCTACCATGAGTTCAAAGCAGTTCTGTATACGAACTCAACCTCCACACAGCTACCTTGAGTGCAATGCACCTCTGTATGGGAACTCAACTTCCACACAGCTACCATGAGTGCAATGCAGCTCTGTGTGGGAACTGCATCTCCAAACAGCTACCGTGAGAGCAATGCAGATGTGTATGGGAATTCAACCTCCACACAGCTACCGTGAGTACATTGCACCTCTGTATGGGAAATCAACCTCCACACAGCTACCATGAGCGCAATGCAGCTCTGTGTGGGAACTCAATCTCCACACAGCTACCATGAGAGCAATGCAGAAGTGTATGGGAACTCAACCTCCACACAGCTACCGTGAGTGCAATGCAGCTCTGTATAGGAACTCAACCTCCACACAGCTACCATTAGAGCAATGCAGATGTGGATGGGAACTCAACCTCCACACAGCTACCATGAGTGCAATTGTAGCTCTGTGGGAAATGAACCTACACACAGCCGCCATGAGAGCAATGCAGCTCTGTATGGGAACTCAACTTCCACACAGCTACCATGAGTGCAATGCAGATGTGTATGGGAAGTGAACCTCCACACAGCTACCATGAGAGGAATGCAGACATGTATGGGAACTCAACCTCCAGCCAGCTACCATGAGAGCAATGAAGCACTGTGGGGGAACTCAACCTCCACACAGCTATCATGAGTGCAATGTAGCTCTATGTGGGAACTCAACCTACACACAGCCACCATGAGAGCAATGCAGATCTGTGTGGGAACTCTACCTCCACACAGCCGCCATGAGAGCAACGCAGCTCTGTACAGGAATGCAACCTCCACACAGCCGCCATGACAGCAATGCAGCTCTGTGTGGGAACTCAACCTCCACATAGCTACCATGAGTGCAATTCAGCTCTGCGTGGGAACTCAACCTCTGCACAGTTACCATGAGAGCAATGCAGCTCTGCATGGTAACTCAACCTCCACACAGCTACCATGAGTGCAATTCAGCTCTGTATAGGAACTCAACCTCCACACAGCTACCATGAGTGCAATGCGGCTCTGTATGGGAAATCGACCTCCACACAGCTACCATGAGAGCACTGCAGATGTGTATGGGAACTCAAACTCCACACAGTTACCATGAGAGCAATGTAGCTCTGTATAGGAACTCAACCTCCACATACCTACAATGAGTGCACTGTAGCTCTGTATGGGAACTCAACCTCCACACAGCTACCATGAGTGCAATGTAGCTCTACATGGGAACTCAACGTACACACAGCCACCATGAGAGCAATGCAGCTCTGTAAGGGAACTCAACCTCCACATAGCTACTATGAGTGCAATGCAGATGTGTATAGGAACAGAACCTCCACACAGCTATCATGAGAGCAATGCAGATGTGTATGGGAACTCAACTTCCACACAGTTACCATGAGAGCAATGCAGCTCTGTGTGAGAACCCAACCTCCACATAGTTACGATGAGAGCAATGCAGCTCTGTATGGGAACTCAACATCCACACAGCTAACATGTGTGCAATGTAGCTCTATGTGGGAACTCAATCTACACACAGAAACAATGAGAGCAATGCAGCTCTGTGTAGGAACTCCATCTCCACACAGCCGCCATGAGAGCAATGCAGCTCTCTATAGGAACGCAACCTCCACACAGCCGCCAAGAGAGCAATGCAGCTCTGTGTGGGAACTCAAAGTCCACACAGTTACAATGAGAGCAATGCAGATGTGTATGGGAAATCAACCTCCACACAGCTACCGTGAGTGCAATGCAGCTCTATATAGGAACTCAACCTCCACACAGCTACCATGAGAGCAATGCAGATGTGTATGAGAACTCAACCACCACAGAGTTACCATGAGAGCAATGCAGATGGGTATGGTAACTCAACCTCCACACATCTACCATGAGTTTAAAGCAGTTCTGTACAGGAACTCAACGTCCACACAGCTACTGTGAGTGCAATACAGCTCTGTATGGAAACTCAACCTCCACACAGCTACCATGAGTGCAATGCAGCTCTGTATGGGAACTCAACCTCCACACAGCTACCATGAGAGCAATGCAGATGGGTATGGGAACACAACCTCCACACATCTACCATGAGTTCAAAGCACTTCTGTATAGGAACTCAACCTCCACACAGCTACCGTGAGTGCAATGCAGCTGTGTATGGGAACTCAACCTCCACACAGCTACCATGAGAGCAATGCAGATGTGTATGGGAACTCAACCTCCACACATCTACCATGAGTTTAAAGCAGTTCTGTATAGGAACTCAACCTCCACATAGCTACCGTGAGTGCAATGCAGCTCTGTTTGGGACCTCAACCTCCAAACACCTACCATGAGTGCAATGCAGCTCTATATGGGAACTCAACCTCCACACAGCTACTATGAGAGCAATGCAGATGTGTATGGGAACTCAAACTCCGCACAGCTACCATGAGAGCAATGCAGATATGTATGGGAACTCAACCACCACACAGTTACCATGAGAGCAATGCAGATGTGTATGGGAACTCAACACCCACACAGCTACCATGAATGCAATTCAGCTTTGTATGGGAACTCAACCTCCACACAGTTACCATGAGAGCAATGCAGATGTGTATGGGAACTCAACCTCCACATAGCTGCCATGAGAGCAATGCAGATGTGTATGGGAACTCAACTTCCACACACCTACCGTGAGTGTAATGCAGATCTCTATAAGAAGTCAGCCTCCACACAGCTACCAGGAGTGCAATGCAGCTCTGTATGGGAACTCAACCTCTACACAGCTACCATGAGTGCAATGCAGCTCTGTATGCGAACTCAACCTCCACACAGTTACCATGACTACAACGCAGCTCTGTATGGGAACTCAACCTCCACATAGCTACAATGAGAGTAATGTAGATGTGTATGGGAACTCAACCTCCACACAGCTACCATGAGTGCAATGCAGCTCTGTATAGGAACTCAACCTCCACAAAGTTACCATGAGAGCAATGCAGATGTGTATGGGAACTCAACCTACACATAGCTACCATGACAGTAATGTAGATGTGTATAAGAACTCAACCTCCACACAGCTACCGTGAGTGCAATGCAGCTCTGCATGGGAACTCAACCTCCACACAGCTACCACGAGAGCAATGCAGATGTGTATGGGAACTCAACCTCCACAAAGCTACCGTGAGTGCAATGCAGCTCTGTATGGGAACTCAACCTCCACATAGCTACCATGAGAACAATGCAGATGTGTATGGGAACTCAATCTCCACACAGCTACCGTGAGTGCAATGCAGCTCTGTATGGGAACTCAACCTCCACATAGCTACCTGAGAGCAATGCAGATGTGTATGGGAACTCAACCTCCACACAGCTACCATGAGTGCAATGCAGCTCTGTATAGGAACTCAACTGCCACACAGCTACCATGACTGCAATGCAGCTCTGTATGGGACCTCAACCTCCACACAGCTACCATGAGAGGAATGCAGATGTGTATGGGATCTCAGCCTCCACACAGGTACCATGAGAGCAATGCAGATCGTATGGGAACTCAACCTGCACACATCTACCATGAGTTCAAAGCAGTTCTGTATGGAAACTCAACCTCCACACAGCTAGCATGAGTACAATGCAGCTCTGTATGGGAACTCAACTTCCACAGAGCTACCATGAGAGCAGTGCAGATGTGTATGGGAACTCAACCTCCACATAGCTACCATGAGAGCAATGCAGATGTGTATGACAACTCAACCTCCACTCAGCTACCATGAGAGCAATGGCGATGTGTATGGGAACTCAACCTCCACACAGCAACCGTGAGTGCAATGCAGCTCTGTATAGGAACTCAACCTCCACACAGCTACCGTGAGTTCAATGCAGCTCTGTATAGGAACTTAACCTCCAAACAGCTACGGTGATTGCAATGCAGCTCTGTATGGGAACTCAACCTCCACACAGCTACCATGAGAGCAATGGAGATGTGTATGGGAACTCAACCTCCACACAGCAACCGTGAGTGCAATGCCGCTGTGTATGGAAACTCAACATCCACACAGCTAGCATGAGTTCAATGCACCTCTGTATGGGAACTCAACCTCCACACAGATACCATGAGAGCAATGCAGATGTGTATGGGAACTCAACCTCCACACATCTACCATGAGTTTAAAGCAGTTCTGTAGAGGAACTCAACCTCCACACAGCTACCATGAGTGCAATGCAGCTCTGCATGGAAACTCAACCTCCACACAGCTAGCATGAGTTCAATGCAGCTCTGTATGGGAACTAAACCTCCACACAGCTACCATGAGACCAATGCAGATGTGTATGGGAACTCAACCTGCACACAGCTACCATGAGTTTAAAGCAGTTCTGTATAGGAACTCAACCTCCACACAGCTATCGTGAGTGCAATGCAGCTCTGTTTGGGAACTCAACCTCCACACAGCTACCATGAGTGCAATGCAGCTCTGTATGGGAACTCAACCTCCACACAGATACCATGAGTTTAAAGCAGTTCTGTATAGGAAGTCAACCTCCACACAGCTACCATGAGTGCAATGCAGCTCTGTGTGTGAACTCACCCTCCACACAGCTACCATGAGTGCAATGCAGATGTCTATGGTAACTCAACCTCCACAGAGCTACCATGAGAGCAATGCAGATGTGTATGGGAACTCGGCCTCCACACAGCTACCATGAGTGCAGTGCAGCTCTGTATGGGAA
The DNA here is from genome assembly GCF_029281585.2 of Gorilla gorilla gorilla. Taxonomy (NCBI): domain Eukaryota; kingdom Metazoa; phylum Chordata; class Mammalia; order Primates; family Hominidae; genus Gorilla; species Gorilla gorilla. The sequence goes on along the minus strand of NC_073231.2, from coordinate 5,727,680 downwards.
CTCAACCTCCACACAGCTACCATGAGAGCAATGCAGATGTGTATGGGAGCTGAACCTCCACATGGCTACCATGAGTGCAATGCAGATATGTATGGGAACTCAACCTCCACACAGCTACCGTGAGTGCAATGCAGCTGTGTATAGGAACTCAACCTCCACACAGCTACCATGAGACCAAATGCAGATGTGTATGGGAACTCAACCTCCACACAGCTACCATGAGTTCAATGCAGCTCTGTATGGGAACTTAACCTCCACAAACCTACCATGAGAGCAATGCAGATGTGTATGGGAACACAACCTTCACACAGCTACCATGAGTTCAATGCAGCTCTGTATGGGAACTCAACCTCCACACTGCTACCATGAGAGCAATGCAGATGTGTATGGGAACTCAACCTCCACACAGCTACCATGAGAGCAATGCAGATGTGTATTGGAACTCAACCTCCACACAGCTACCATGAGTACAGTGCAGCTCTGTATGGGAACTCAAACTCCACACTGTTACCATCAGAGCAGTGCAGATGTCTACGGGCTTTTGACTTCCACACAGACACCATAAGTGAAATGCGGCTCTGCCGGGTACTCAACCTCCACTCAGCCACCATGAGTGCAGTGCCCATGGCATGGGCATTGAGCCTTTCCCATCTGCAGTGGACACAGGAGCTAGTGCCAGAGTCTGGACCCTGTTTCTATGGGCAGCTGAAGGGCTCGGAAGTTAAGTACTGCCTTGTGCCTTTCCTGCCTGGAGTCACTTCACGTCTCCGAGTTTGCTTTCTTCCTATAGGGCAACCACTAGCAATAATGACAAGCAGTGCCCTCTAAGCATGCTCACTTAATTTTCCAACAACGCTGAGGTAGGCGTTACAGGCATCATTACACTGATCAAAGAAAAAAAGCCTAGAAAGTTTCAACAACTTGTTTTTGAAACAACATCTGTCTGATTCCAAAGCATGAGCCCTTCACCACCCTCTGTGCATTTCCCTGAAGCGGGGCCATTACATGTCCTGCCCATCCCTCAGAGCTGCTGTGCGCTGATGAGACGTGTTAACACACATGAAGAACTATGACAACCAAGGAATTACATTGACACAATGTGTTTTCTTAAAACAATAAAAATCGCTTATCAGATTAAAATGTATATAACAGAAAAACTTATGCCAAGTAATATCAAAAACTATTTTCAGCAAAGGGAGAGAGAGTGAAATCGTTTGTTTATTTTGTCATAGATGTAGTTTATTTAGATTTGGCAACTCGGGCAAAATGGGGGAAACTACATGCAGTGTACTTATTCTCAACAGCAGAGGAAAGAAATCTAACAAGTGTGTTTGGCAAAGAGAAACAGAACAACCGCACACTCTGCTCTGAAGGAAGTGAACCTGCATCTTAAGCAGAGAAACAGACCGCACACTCTGCCCTGAAGGAACTGAGCCTGCATCTTCAGCACAGGATACAGTAGTGCACACTCTGCTCTGAAGGAACTGAGCCTGTATCTTAAGCAGGGAAACAGACCGCACACTCTACTCTGAAGGAACTGAGCCTGCATCTTCAGCACAGGATACAGTAGCGCTCCTCAGAACTCTACTTCTCAGAAAATGTACTGGGCCCTAATGAGTTTCCTTGGTCTCGACACTGTACCAAAACCGAATTATGTCATTTATATAAGCAGCTAAGCTAATTGTTCCCGAGTCATGAACTTTGCAAAGGGCCAGATAACTGAGCTTTTAAATGATGCCTCTGAAAGATGAATGGTCCCAATATCAAATTTGGAAGGACTTTTATTGAAAGTGATTAACTGGCGGTGTAGCCCTCTGGTAGTGCCTGGTGATGTTGAGTCGTCTTCACCAAGACCCTGTCCTTTGACCGGAAGTGGAATATTTTGGTCCAGGAGGGAGGCCAGCCTTCATAGTCCAGTCTCTCATTCATTAGTACAACAAACATGTGTTCTGTACCTGCTGTGAGCCAGGCACACGCCCAGTCCTGCACAGATGCCTCAGTTACCAGTGATCCCCAAGGAGGAGTGCAGAAAGTGGAGCCGAGCACACCGTTAGGATGTAGCGGATAGACCAGCGTGGGGTTACGGAGGAGCGCGGGAGACTGAGTGGAGACTGAGTGGAGCCCAGCGTTAGGATGTAGCAGATAGACCAGTGCCGGGTTTTCCTGAACACTGAGAGGTACAGGCACTCTTAGTCTATCATAGGAATTACTCCGTGGAATCTGTGTGACATCCTTATGGAGAAAATGTGAATATTCCGATTTTACAGACAGGGAAACTGAGGCACAAAGTTCTTCAGTAACTAATGTCAAACAGGTGAGTCTGAGTCCCGACTTTTACCCACATGGCCACCTAATCTGGAGAGCAGCTGCTCAGAGAAATTGACACTAGACCTCTCTGGAGGATTCACAGCTGTGCCCCGGCCATGTGCGAGGTGTGAGGGCAATGCAGGTGGCACCACGAAGGCTGTTGTCTGCACAGACCCACCAGCCACCCAGAATGCCTGGGCACGTAGCTTGAGGGGAGGCAGGGCGAAGTGTGCAGCTACAGATTCTGCATGGCACAGGCCCCATGACAGGGGCCCGAATACATGGACTCATGACAGCGCCCTGAGTACAAAGAGCCACGACAGGGCCCCGAGTACACGGACCCAGGACAAGGCCCCCAGTACATGGACCCATGACAGGGCCCCCAGTACACGGATCCACGACAATGCCATGAATACATGGACCCACGACAGGGCCCCCGGTACACGGACTCATGACAGGGCCCCAAGTACACGGACCCATGACAGGGCCCCAAATACACGGACCCACGACAGCGACCCGAGTACACGGACCCACGACAGGGCCCCGAGTACGACATTTGCAGGCATTACTCCATTACTGTAAAGACGGGATATGTTTATTCTGTGAATGAACCGGAAACATCTGTGAATAGGACATTGGTAAATGCAGGTCTCCTCTGTCCACCATGTTTCTCCGTACACCTGCCCTCACCAGGAGGGAAAGCCCTAATAGACCTCACCTGGCAGGGAGCTGGCACCCGTGAGAAGCGTGAGAGGGCTGAGCTCCCCCTACTCCCTGGAATTGGAGCATCATCTGCTTTGTCACGGGTGGACGTGCAGGGGGGATCTCGTGCCACAGCAGGCGTGAAGCCCACAGCACTGCCCCTGCCTCTTGGAGAGGCCTCCGTTCCACTGTCGTGCACATCGGAGCCTCTAATGTCCTCCACCCCCGAGATGCAAACTGCTCCGAAAGTTGACTGAGGAACCATCTCCCTGTTTTTGTCAAGGAAAAACAGGACGTGCATTTACTTGGCATGCAGTAAAGGGTTAACATTTCCAAGAAAGTTCTGGTTTTGACCAGCGCCTCGGGGGTAACCTATTGGCCTTTGGGGCTTCCAGCCTGAGAGAGTCTTTGCTTACCTCGGCCCTGGGCCATGTGGTGCCAGTTTTCCCTCTGAGGGGGCTGGAGACCAGGCATCTAGGCTCAGTCACTTGGGCACCCCAAGCCTACATGACGGACCCCAAGAAAACCCCAGGACACAGGCTCGTGGGCAACTTCGGTTGGCCGTGTCTGTGAGTCTTGTCGTATGTATGTCACCGGTGGGACATTAAGCACTGCCTGTGTGACTCCACGGGAGAGACACCTGGAGGCTCAGGCCTGGTCTGTCCTGAGCCCTGCCCTGCGCACCTCTCACCGTGGCGGGCTTAATTTGTGCCCTTTTGCTGTGCTAGACCATAACCATGCACACTGCTTTTCTGTGTCCTTCTGGCATATCCTGAGCCTCCAGGTGGTCTTGGGGACTTCTGCATGCTTGGTGAATAATTAAGCACCATCTACTAAGGACTGGCCAGTGTATGTGTCTCCGTTTGTGAAAATATGAATGAAAAGTACAGAAATTAATGTGGCAAGAACAGATTTCTCAATAATCTCTGCACTCCCAGCATCCCGCACCCATGCACGAGGATGTGCCAGAGCCTAACATTTACAAAAAAAGAGAAACAGCTGGTGCCTGGCACCTGGTCTCATGGCAAAGACGACAGAAAGCAGTTTAGAAGGAAAGCAAAAGGTAAGGGAAAGAACTGTGACTTGGAACTTAGAAATACAGCGCTAAATCACAGGAGAAATGACAAATAGGCACCACATGACTCTTTCCGGCACTTCAACACACACACCGTATTTCACAAGCTTGTTAATTTTCATTTTGAAGTTCTGCTTAGTCATTTTCAATTAATGTTAAGAGAGGAACATAAAGTTAGGGATGAGAAATAACAGAAAATTCAGCATTCGCATGTCATAAAGCACTTGCTGAAATGCCAGCACGGTGCACAGCCAGCCTTTGGCACTTGTACCTGTCAGGAATCGAAACTTACCCTACCACGAATGTACAGCAGATGCGACTGAGACCGCATGGCCCACAAACCCAAACTATTAACTACTTGGCCCTTCACAGAAAAAGTTAGCTGAACTGTGCTCTGTACCATTCAATAACAACAGAGTGCGTCAATACTATGTACGCTACAATGTATTATGTATAACTTAAAATCGGAAGACCTCCCATACAACACAAATTAAATGCATCATCTGTGGGACCCAGCAATGCACTAAATTGCTGGAAATAATATGTGAGGTTGGAAGGTTTGCAACCCAGTCTCTGATCTGCTTGAAGCAACTCACTTAAAACCTTACAACCTGGCCAGGTGCAGTGGCTCACACCTGTAATCCCAGCACTTTGGGAGGCTGAGGTGGGCCGATTGCTTGAGACCAGGGATTGAGACCAGCCTGGGGAAGCAACATGGTAAAACCCCATCTGTACAAAAAAATCAGCTGGGGGTAGGGGCGCCTGCCTGTTGCTCCAGCTACCCGGGAAGCTGAGGTTAGAGAATCACCTGAGCCCAGGAGGTTGAGGCTGCGGCGACCTGAGACCACACCATTGCACTCCAGCCCGGGTGACAGAGAGAGATGCTGTCTCAAAAAAACAAAACAAAGCCAAACAAATCAAAACAAACTCAACAAAACAAAACCTCAGACCTCAATTACTTCACCTGCAGGCTAGAATCCCACAGTGCATGCACTGATTTCAGCTCCCATAAGCGACAGGTCCATGTTCTGTAGGCCATGACCTTGGCAATGTGCCAGGGCCTGCAGATGGAGGGACCCTGCGGACAGCATTCCTACTGCAGCTGGGAAATGACACCTGCTAGCACACCGTGTTAACGTGCCCAGAAGGGCGGGTGGTGATGGGAGACACCAGAGGGTCAGGGGCTCATCTCTGTTTCCCTAGGAGCCCCTCTGGTCAAGACAGCCCACAAGTTCATATTTACCTGCAAGGATTATGGGGAAAACGATACAGAACTAAGTTTTGTACGGGGTCAGCCATAGTCACCTCCTTCCCATCTCTGATTTTTTTGAGACATGGCTTCAACTAACTCATCCAGCCCATACAGTAGGCAGAACTGCTGACGTGGGTATTCCATTAAATACGCCTATATGTGTTTCACAGAGGAGTGATTTATAAAGTTAATGTTCAATAACAATTTGGCTATGAATAATTTCTGGGTAAGATCTAATAAAATTAAATGTACTGCAAAAAGAAAGTATGCCAAAAGGACTGCACGTCTCTGTTGAAAAATGCTGGGGGATATGAAACACGCTTATTTTTCAAACAAAAGGAGAGTATTTGAAAACTTATTTGATATGTATCTCATTTTTTAACTTTGATTTTACATTCAGGGGTCCATGCGCAGGTGTCTTTCATAGGTAAACTTGTGTCATGGGGGTTCGTTGTACAGATTATTTCATCACCCAAGTATTAAGCCTACTATCAATTAGTTACTTTCCTGATCCTCTCCCTCCTCCCACCCTCCTCCTCCCACAGGTCCCAGTGTGTGTTGTTCCCCTCTATGTGTCCCTGAGTTCTCATCATTTAGCTCCTACTTACAGGTGAGAATATGCAGTATTTGGTTATCTGTTCCTGCACTAGTTTGCTAGGGATAATGGCCTCCAGCTCCATCCATATCCCTGCAAAAGACATGATTTCATTCTTTTTTATGGCTGCATAGTATTCCATGACGTACATATACCACATTTTCTTTATCCAATCTACCATTGATGGCATTTAGGTTCATTCCACGTCTCCGCTATTGTGAATTGTGCTGCAGTGAACACACATGTGCATGTGTGTCTGTGCAAGTCACAGAAGTGTTTCTATTCCTTTGGGTCTATACTCACCAACGGCATTGCTGAGTCCAATGGTATTTGTCTTTAGGTCTCCGAGGAACCACCACACTGTCTTCCACAGTGGCTGAATTACTTTACACTCCCAGCTAACAGTGTGTAAGCATTTCTTTCTCTCCACAACCTCACCAGCATCTGTTATGTTTTGACTTTTTAATAACTGCCATTCTGATGGGTGTGAGATGGCATCTCATGGTGGTTTTGATTTGCATTTCTTTAACGGTCAGTGATGTTGAGCTTTTCTTTATACGACTGCTGGCTGCACATATGTCTTCTTTTGAAAAGTGTCTGTTCCTGTTGTTTGCCCACTTTTTAATGGTTTTTTTTCTTACAAATGTGTTTAAATTCCTCATAGATGCCAGATATTAGACCTTTGTGGGATGCATAGTTTGCAAAAATTTTCTCCCATTCTGTAGGTTGCCTGTTTGCTCTGATGCTAGTTTCTTTTGCTGTGCAGAAGCTCCTTAGTTTAATTAAATCCCATTTGTCAATTTTTGCTTTTGTTGCCGTTGCTTTTGGTGTCTCTGTCATGAAATCTTTGCCAGTTCCCATGTCCAGAATGGTACTGCCTAGGTTTTCTTCTGGGATTTTTATAGTTTTGGGTTTTAAAGTCTTTAATCCATCTTGAATTAATTTTGGCATATGGTGTAAGAAAGGGGTCCAGTTTCTGCAAGCGGCCAGCCAGTTCTCCCAGTACCATGGATTGAATAAGGAACCCTTTCTAAACATAAGGCATTTGAATGATTTTCTCATGTACATTTAAGGAAGATCACGATACTAGCTGTTTGCACAGCTTCCTGTCAATATACACATATTTTGTCTTTGAATCACAGGATCCCAGAGATAAAAAATTAAGTTCCACCTTTAATGTATTATCAGAGCTTCTCCTACAGAATTCCTTCCAGCAGTGCTGAGCCATCGCCTTCCATGTGATTTAGAGTATCTGGATCTAGGAACACACAGTGCAGGGCAGGTGGCTTCTCTGCCCTGATGCACCGGGGTGAGACTTTGCCTCTGAGACTCCGGATCCCCCTATTAAATGAAGGTCACAATGGCCAAGAGAATGCACAGGATTACATGAGATAACCCATGTGAAGCTCCTGTTATAGATTCTACATCAGAAAACATGGAAAAAATAATACACTGATAAATACTGAAGACTACCTATGTGACATGGAAGCTTGTTCCCACTGGGGGTGTCAGGGGACAGTGCTGCGGTTCCAGAATGGAGCTCACCAAGGGAGGGTCCCTGTGTGCTCCAGGCTCCCGAGGCTGTCCCAGGAATCACCTTCTTGCTGATGCATCACTGAAGTCACTGCATTCCCTCCAGGGTCCTGATGCCTCAGTGAAGTCACTGCATTCCCTCCCAGGTCCTGACGCCTCACTGAGGTCACTGCATTCCCTCCCGGGTCCTGACGCCTCGCTGAGGTCACTGCCTTCCCTGCCAGGTCCTGATGCCTCGCTGAGGTCACTGCCTTCCCTCCCGGATCCTGACGCCTCGCTGAGGTCACTGCTTTCCCTCCTGGGTCCTGACGCCTCACTGAGGTCACTGCCTTCCCTCCCGGGTCCTGATGCCTCACTGAGGTCACTGCATTCCCTCCCGGGTCCTGACACCTCGCTGAGGTCACTGCGTTCCCTGCCAGGTCCTGACGCCTCGCTGAGGTCACTGCCTTCCCTGCCAGGTCCTGACGCCTCGCTGAGGTCACTGCCTTCCCTGCCAGGTCCTGACGCCTCGCTGAGGTCACTGCATTCCCTGCCAGGTCCTGACGCTTCCCTTAGGTCACTGCATTCCCTCCCAGGTCCTGACGCCTCATTGAGGTCACTGCATTCCGTCCCAGGTCCTGACGCCTCACTGAGGTCACTGCATTCCGTCCCAGGTCCTGACGCCTCACTGAGGTCACTGCATTCCCTGCCACATCCTGACGCCTCATTGAGGTCTCTGCATTCTCTCCCAGGTCCTGACACCATGGTACTTCCTGTTCAGTCTCCACAGGGTGCGTATCTCATCCTGCAACGTGTCCTGGGCTCACTCTCTCCCCATTATGGGACCGTATGCTCCTGATACTGTACAGATAATGTCTTTAGTTTTTGGTTTGTTTTAGATTTTTAAAATAAAGACATAATTCAGATATAAAATTTACTCTTTCAAGGTTTACAACTTGGTGGTTTTATATATTCACAAAGGTGTGCAAGAATCACCGCTATGTAATTTCAAAGCATTTGCATCACCCCAAAACATATTCTGTATCAATCAGCAGTTACTCCTTCCTTCCTGCCCCCAGACCCAGGCAATTTAGTTTCTGTCTCTACAGATTTGCCTGTCCTGGACATTTCATATAAATAGAATCATGCAGTAGGTGGACTTGAGTCTGGCGTCTCTCATTTCACATAATATTTGCATCTGTATGTGGTGTGTGCTCCATCATATGTGTGGCCTGCACTTTATCCGTTAGCCAGCAGATGGGCTAATGGGGAACATCTGCTGTTTCCATTTTCTGGCTGAGCAATGCTGCTGTGGACACTTGTGTGTGAGTTTCTGTGTAGACATATGTCTTCATTTCTCTGGGATGAATGCTTAGGAATACACACACTGGGTCATAAGGTAACTCTCTGTTTAACTTTGTGTGGAATTTCCAAACTAAACCATATGGCTGCACCATTTTACGTGCCCATGGGCTGTCTCTGAAGGGCCTGGTTTCTCCAGTCCTCACCAATACTTGTCATTGTCCATTCTTCAATGACAGCCGTCCTAGTGGGAATGCAAGTGTATCTCATCTTGGTTTTGATTTGAATTTTTGTAACAACTCATGATGTTGAGCTTCCCTGTACTTAGTGTGACATTTGTAGGCCTTCTTTGGAGAACTGTTTATTCAAGTATTTTGCCCATTTTTAATTTGACTGGTCTTTTTCACTGAGTTGGAACAATTCTTTATATAACCCAGACACTAGAGTCTTCTCAGATAACTGATTTGCAGATATTTTCTACCATTTTGTCAGTTGTATTTTCACTTTCTAGATTGTGTCTTTTGAAGCACAAAAGATGTCAATAAAGTTTCTCTGTTTTTATCCTCGTGTTGCTTATGCTTTTGGTGTCACATCTAAGAAACCACTGCCTAACCATTTTTTGGGGGGATGAATTAATGCATGAATCAATGAGGAACCCAAGCATGCCATCTTCCCCTTCCTCTTCATCACCACCACCATTATGATGATGATGATGATCATCATCATCATCATTTTTTCTTTATCTCCCATCCTTTTCTTCCTCATCCTTCTCCTCCTCCTGTCCTCATTATGTCATCATCACCATAATCATTATCACCATTACCACCATCATCATCACCATCATCATCCTCATCACCACTATCATCCCCATCCCCATCATCGTCACCATTCTCACCATCATCATCATCACCATCATCACCATCACCATCAACATCAGTCATCAGCATCGCCATCACCATCCTCATCACCACTATCATCCTCATCCCCATCATTCTCACCATCACCATCATCACCATCAACATCATCACCATCACCATCATCATCACCATCATCCTCACCATCATCATCATCATCATTGTCATCAGTATCACCATCACCATCCTCATCACCACTATCATCCTCACCCCCATCATCCTCACCATTACCGTCATCACCATCATCCTCACCATCATCATCATCATCATTGTCATCAGTATCACCATCACCATCCTCATCACCACTATCATCCTCACCCCCATCATCCTCACCATTACCGTCATCACCATCATCCTCACCATCATCATCATCATCATTGTCATCAGTATCACCATCACCATCCTCATCACCACTATCATCCTCACCCCCATCATCCTCACCATTACCATCATCACCATCATTCTCACCACCATCATCATCCTCATCATCACCACCATCATCACCATCATTCTCACCACCATCATCATCCTCATCATCATCACCATCATTATCTATTTCCTCTTCACCTCCTCCTCCTCTCTATCTTCTCATCATGTCACACACTGTCATTACTGGTTACTATGTACTGACCACCAATGACTATTCTAGGGACTCATTGCCTCCACTCCTCAGTCCCATATGGTCAATAATATCTTCATTTTAGGGTGGGATAACTTGTACTTAGAAAATATGTATTGCTCAATGTCATTTTGCTAGTGAAAAGCATGTTTTTCTGATTCCAGAATCAATACCTTTTAACTACTCCTTAAATTCCTTTGCTGTAAACATTAGGAAAAATGTGTGTATGTATTAAATGAACAACAGCTCTTAAGTAGTTTATTAAAAGAGTGTGAGAGGAGCCTATTGCTTTCACTGGTAAGCTGAGAGGTCACTGAATACACCTGTCTTATTTAGGGGTGAGAAAAGAGTGGCTCAACAGAAGCAAGACACGGGCCTTGAGGGGCCCCAGCCTCTTCCAGATGCATCGGAGGTGCAGAAGCCACAGAGGCTGCTGGTGTCCAGGCCCCTGTGACTAGTCTGAACAAGCTGTGCCAAGCCCAGACGCCAGCCAAAGTCCTTCCTGTGCTGGGAAAGGCTTCTGGCACAGAGTTGCGTGTGTTTCAGTGGCACACTGGAATGTCCTCATAACGGATGTCTGTAAAGATGAGGGAAAGAGCCCAGACTTCTACCGGCCGGTTCTTGGCAGCCTGTGGATGCACGGTGCCTTTCCTCCTCCTCCTCGCCACTTTTCCTGCAGCTCTTTCCTTCCTTTCTCTCACCACCCCTCTCCCTTCTTCACTTCCACCCTTTCTTCCCAGAACCAAGGTGCTTCAGATCTCACAGTTGCTTGACTGTTTCCATGCTAGCACTGAATCAGCATCTTCAAAATAAATCCAGTTAACAAAAATAGTTACATTCAAAACCATTCATTGAATACATTATTTAATGCTCAGAACGAATCCACAGAAAGGAGGGACCCATGGAGTCACCAGTGTGGGGAGAAACAGGGTGCTCTTGGATGCAGCAGCCAAGACTGCATGTGTGGAGGACCAGGCTTGACATGAGATGGGCTGAACGCCCAGCACCACTCAGGGTTTCTTTATAGTGTGATGTTTTCCCCCCGGGAGCTCTTTACCTGAAAAAGCACAAAGCCCGAGTTCTATGGGCCCTGATGCCTCCCGCATCACCACGCGCAGCCCTGGCTCTAGGGCCCTGATGCCTCCCCCGTCACCACGCGCAGCCCCGGCTTTGCCACACTTTGCTTCCCTTAGTTTCCTTTTAGCTGCGTTTTCTTATTTGTCTGAAACTTGTTTTATTGCACCACAATAAATCCACTCTGGAACAAGGAAGGACATAAATAAACATAGCAACAAAACACATAAATCATACTCAGGGTTCCCTGGGCATCCTGCATTCTGCACAGACAATATGTGCTCTTCCTGGATTGCTCTTGGCTCTTCCTCCATCCATCAAACTCCTACTCATATGTCATGACCAGTCCAAAGCTTCCCTGCTTCCAGAAACTTCCACCCAGCACCACACCCTGCCCTACCAACAATCGCCCTCCTCCTCTGAGCTCATTTAGCAGTTGGCATGTCTTTCTGGGCCATCACGTCCGATATTGCAACGTGATTATTACCCATTCCTCCAGAGGAAGCACACTGTCCCATTTGGTTTTGGGTCTCCGGACACAGCATAGTGTCAGCCCACAGAACACACTCATGTGTTGCTGAGTGTGAACAGGACTGTATTAGAGTGAAAATGTAATGCCAAACTCGATTTTCTAAACTCGTTGTCCACAGTGGCCAGCTGAAGGTTGTTTCTCCAGCAGCATCCTCATTTAGGCCACCCTAAAGAGTCCAGCCTTCTGGTCACAGCTGGCTTGGAGCTCGAAGCCTCCTGATGGTTTAGGTGTAGACTGAGAGAGAAGGGCCACACTATCTCTGCTTTGTCACTCCCAAGAAATCCAGAAATTATCTGGGCAGTGACTCAACCACCGTGTCCTGGATGAGGAGTTCCCTTCTGCAGAAACATCAGACCATGGTTCCTAGAACTATGGTTTGCCCTGAATTTCTAGACAATCCAGCACCAGCTACGATTTACTTAGATGCTTATAAGATTTCTGTGTTTTCAAGGCCTGCTGGAAGTGCCTGTGAGGGCTGGGTCCCGGGATACTGCCTGATGGGAGATGGCAAACTGGTGCCCCGCAGGGAGGGCCGAGGCGGGGAGGAGCAGAAAGAACGTTCAGAGGAAAGAGGTGAGAAAGGCAAGACAGCGGTGTTAGTGAGGCAATTTCGTGTCTCTTCCTTTACACCGTGTCAACATATGTATCATGTATTTATCATGTTATATTATGGCTTCTCGGTGGTATGAAAAATAGCTGCCATGTGGTGCTGCAGAAGGCACATGGCCCGGCTGCTGTGGAGGTGTTTACCCTGGAGTACCGGGAATGCCAACGTGGAAGCCACGCAGGTCATCCCACCGGAGTCCATGCATGGCCCACGGTGGGCGCATCTCTCCACTGTGGGGGTTGAAGGCAGGTGGGGAAGGGCCCACCTCTCACACTCACATCTGAATGACTTCCTCACTGGAAGCTGCTTTAGGAATCATACCAGTGGCTTTTACAGAAGATTTAGTGGAACGAAAAGTAGGCCCGAGAAATCCACAGCACGTTTCCACAGAACATATTTACAGAAAATTCACCGAATCCTTGAAGTATCCACCATTTGATGTGGATGGTTTTGTTGATATCATTTTTGAGTTGGTGACAGGTGGATGAGGGCCGATGCCAGGAACACTGGGTCACAGTGATGGCTACAAGGGAGCTGCCAGGGCTGCATGGGGTGGCAACTGCTGACTGCCATGGCTTCTCAGCTTAACCAGCTCAGGTGTGCAGCCAAAAGCTGTTGATTTTCATCACAGGAAACATTTCCTTTGCTTTCAAGGCAGCCCATCAGAATGTCCAGAACCTCACTGAGGAGCTCTCAGACTCACTGGCATCACTGTGTGTCACTCTTTCCAGTCCAGGCATGAGCTGTTTGGGGCTCTCAGGGGCACAGGGGTCTCTCAGTGAAATCTGGACTCCGTGGGCCTTCCTCATGCAAGGAAGTCGCTTCCCCGGCATGGTGCCCTCAGTTGCCGAGCACGTGGCTCTGGCCGTGTTGGCCCCTGCGCCACCGCATCTGCACCTTCAGCAGCCCAGGGCTGAGCGTCAGATGGGAGGCAAGGATGCACCTGGAGTCTGAGTTTCTGTTCCGCCCGATCTGCTAGATCTGACGCCCGCTCTGCTAGATCTGAGCTTCTGTTCCACCTGCTCTGCTAGATAAGTTCGGGTGGAGATGGAACACCCTGTGTCTTACCTCCTCTAAAGAAAGTTCCCCATTAAAATTGGGTGTGAAAATAGGTGAGAACCATATGAAACTGAATTTGAGACGAGTCTCACATATGCAAGTCCAGAACTGCCTGGAGAGCCCGCGGTTACATCAGCACACAAATTACCTCCAAGTGTCTTTCTCACGCCACAGTCGCTGCCTATTATGAGGGCTTGATATGGGCTCCACAGTGCTCAGGCAATGGAGGTGTCTGGATGAATAAACCCTGCACATAGGACTCATGGGAGGAGAAACGGGGTGTGAACCCCTGTCTGTGGAAGAGCTCACAAAACATCGCTATTTAGACAATCTGATGACGGGATGGGAAAGTGTCAGGGACAAGATCACAGTTGGATAAATGAAGACTGTGCTGGACATTAGAACATGGCAGCAAAACCTCTTCAACCTCTGCTTCCTCCTCCCAACGGAAGGGAGACAGGGAGACGCCCACACCCCAGCCCTGCCCGTCCCCGTGTCCTGAAAGGACAACAAAACTTCAATCTCTGCTTCCTCCTCCAAAGGGAAGGGAGATGCGTGCACCCCAGCCCTGCCCACCCCCGTGTCCTGAGACTCGAGGTGCCAGGCTCTGCATGGCCTACCATGGGCTCTGCTCCCCTGGCCAGGGTAGCAGTGGGTTTCTCCTTCCTCCATCTCTGTAATGTGCCACAAGACAGTCTGCGGAGGCTTCTGGATGGTCCCTGATATCTCTCCTTGTGCTCACGCCTGCAGCCGGAGGTCCATCTGCTTAGGAGGAACAGACCGCCAGGAGGCATAAAGAGCCTGACCTCCTCCAGACACCCTCACTTTCAACGCCTCGGGCGGTGTCACAGGGCTGCCCCTGCCCTGATGCTCCACACCATTCGAGGAAGGGGGGCCTGCTGAGGCAGCCACATGCTTGTGGAAGGGAGTAGGCTTGCTGCTGGGGGCTCTCTGAGGAAACATCAGCAAGTGGTCCCACTCCCAGCACTTTCAACACACGTGTCTGCTGCACCCAGCAAGAAGCCCATGTATTTTCATTCATCCCGGCCACGCTGATTTGATGCTTGGCTATGAATGGTCCAGGACTCTAGAGAGCTACCTGCAGCCTCAATGGCTTTCCCAGGTCTGGGGCGTGAGAGGTGAGGCTGAGCTCACCAGTAACTCAGACGTGAATTCTGAGTGCTCCTTGCGGCTGCAGGCTGAGCTTGTGGAGGCCAAAGTCCAATCACTTAGACGTGGGGCCTGGAGGGGATGACTGTGCTTCTCAGGGCATGTGTGACAGCCAGGGGCAGGGAAGCTCCCTGTAATAGCAAGTGTGTGTGCATCTGTAGGAGTGTGTGCACAATGACACACACGTGCAGATATGAGTACACAGATGTATATACGCTCACACACACATGCATATACTCACACATGCAGACACATGTGTACACAGACATATATACACTAACACATGCATATACTCATGCATGCAGACACACACTGACACACATGTGCAGATATGTATACACAGATGTATATACACACACAATACATGCATATACCCACGCATACAGACACACACACACTGACAAACACGTAAAGACATATACACATGCATATACTCATATGCAGACACACTCACACATATCACAAGCACACAATGCACATAAATGCAAATACGCTCACATTCACACACACACACTCACACACACCCCCATTTCTACACCAGGACACATTGGCTGCAGCAAAGGAAGGTGGCTGTTGGGGATGGGCTGTGCCAGGCCATGGAAACTCCTCACAGAGGGCTGCACCCCAACACTGGTTCACCAGCAAAAGAAAGAAGGCGCTGCCGTGTGCTGCCAGCCCTGGCCCACCCTGGGGCTGTTCAGGGAGTTGGCAGGAGGTGGCTGTGCCCTCCCCAGTGGCTCCCTAGGGATTGTTTGCTGACACATGGCTCCCTGACCCCAGTGTTGCTCTAGTGGGAAGGTTGCAGGCCTGAGAGGAGGGATCCACAGCCACTCTTCCTCTGCTCCTGCCTGTTCACAGATCCCAGAAAGGTGGTTGGATTTACACGTATCTGAGAGATATGAGAGAAGGTGTGCCCAGCCCATGAGCAAAACAAGACACGTTTTAAACGTCGGAAGGACCCTTTTATAAGTGGGTCATCTTTCACGTCCGGGATATTTTTACCATGTTTGTCATATACCCAAGAGGTTGACACCAAACTGAGATTAACACAAAAGAAGCATCCAAGAAAAACACAAGACAGATTATATTATTAAACACTGAGGTGGATGAACAGCAAAGACTCTAAACGCAAAGAGTTTACAAACAGTGTCCAGATCCGGGCCCCTAAAAAATCAGAAAAGGCTTCCCTGGGCAGGGGGAGTCTGTCATTTGCCCGGCACGGTGCCTGGAAGGAGGGCAGGTTTGCGAAGGGGAGGGATGGACACATTTCAGGCTCGACTCTGTAGGAAAGGCCAGCGACCTGCCCACTAGCCCACCCTGGGCTGTGAAACGGGTGTGTGAGGAGACTGTGCAGCCAACCCACCCAACCAGCATAACCCCAGACACTGTGGCTTCCAGGACCTCTGAAGGAATTTGTGGCCTTACTTATGGCACACAGTATGGCTTCAACTAGCACATCAGTGCAACATCGCTGCATTTCTACCTGTCGACTAAGAATCCACCTCCCCCAGTGCACTGTGACGGCCATTTGATTATTAACACAGATGAGAGAAAGCGTGCATGAGTACCCAGCAGGTAGCTAAGCCGGCTAGGAGCAGCCCGTCCTCCCTGGCGTGGCAGTTTCTTCACGCTCCTGTGAAGCGGTGCTCCCACCCAGAACTCAGTCCCCATGAAGCGGTGCTCCCACCCAGAACTCGGTCCTCGTGAAGCGGTACTCCCACCCAGAACTCAATCCCACCCAGAACTCAGTCCCCGTGAAGCGGTGCTCCCACCCAGAACTCAGTCCCTGTGAAGCGGTGCTCCTACCCAGAACTCAGTCCCCATGAAGTGGTGCTCCCACCCAGAACTCGGTCCTCGTGAAGCGGTACTCCCACCCAGAACTCAATCCCACCCAGAACTCAGTCCCTGTGAAGCGGTGCTCCCACCCAGAACTCAGTCCCCGTGAAGTGGTGCTCCCACACAGAACTCAGTCCCCGTGAAGCGGTGCTCCCACCCAGAACTCAGTCCCCCCGAGAACTCGGTCCCCGTGAAGCGGCAGAACTCGGTCCCCATGAAGCAGTGCTCCCACCCAGAACTCAGTCCCCGTGAAGTGGTGCTCCCACCCAGAACTCAGTCCCAGTGAAGTGGCGCTCCCACCCAGAACTCAATCCCACCCAGAACTCAGTCCCACCCAGAACTCAGTTCCCATGAAGCGGTGCTCCCACCCAGAACTCAATCCCACCCAGAACTCAGTCCCCGTGAAGCAGTGCTCCCACCCAGAACTCGGTCCTCGTGAAGCAGTGCTCCCACCCAGAACTCAGTCCCCATGAAGCGGTGCTCCCACCCAGAACTCAGTCCCAGTGAAGTGGCGCTCCCACCCAGAACTCAATCCCACCCAGAACTCAGTCCCCGTGAAGCGGTGCTCCCACCCAGAACTCGGTCCCCATGAAGCGATGCTCCCACCCAGAACTCAGTCCCCGTGAAGCGGTGCTCCCACCCAGAACTCAGTCCCCATGAAGCGGTGCTCCCACCCAAAACTCAGTCCCCATGAAGCGGTGCTCCCTCCCAGAACTCAGCCCCCGTGAAGCGGTGCTCCCACCCAGAACTCAGTCCCTGTGAAGCGGTGCTCCCACCCAGAACTCAGTCCCACCCAGAACTCAGTCCCTGTGAAGTAGTGCTCCCACCCAGAACTCACTCCCTGGGCGTCAGCACCACGGCCAACACCGGCTGGCTCCTGCCACCACCTCCTCACTCCCACAGCCACACCTCTTGCAGGGGCAAGATACAAAGAAACCTCGGCCTCAAATGAGGGACCGTGACCCACCACAAACATGGGACATGGAGCAAAGCCGCTTTAATGGACATCCATTCTGTCCCTGGGGTCCGCAGCTCACTCAGTCCCAGCCACAGTCAGACAACCAAGTGAATCGGATGGGGAGAGGAAGCTCTGGGGTTGTACTGCACGGCACGGCAGCTGAGGCTTGCAGCAATGAGTTGTGCATTTCCGGAGAGCTAGAAGACAAGGTTCTGAAATGTCCTAGGCCTGTTTGGTACAAGACACTTGGTGGAAAATCCAGCCCCAGTTTGATAGGGCTCACAGCAGTGCTAACTTGGGCTCAGGCAGGTGCAGCCGGGGCTAATGCACCCCAAGCCCCAGGGTCTCTGCAGTTAGAAGGCAACCTCACTTAGGGCCCATGCTCATTCCCCTCAGCTACCCCAGGACCCAGCACAGAACCAGGACGGAGTAGATAGTCAGTAAGCATCTACAGAATTGAACTTCCCCAAATAGAACTCACTTGCTCTTTGAACACGCACACACATGCACACACTCTCTAAATGAAACTCTAGGGAAGAAATGATAGATTTGCAAAATTTCAGAAATCATAAAAATAATATTTTGGTCTAAAATGACCTTCGAAAAATGGATCTAGCTGAATCTAACCAATTAATTAATAAAACATTGAAAATGAGTATGAATTCTAAATGAAATGCCATTTAATCTCAATCAGCCAGAAATTTCGGGAATGCAGCACTCACTGGTGCACTTGTGCGATTACTGAGAGTAAACTTCATTCCATGAAACAATTTCAGAAATTAAAGATACTTTTAAAGACTGACTAAAAGACATTGATTTTAATCCATAAAGGTTTCTCCACGTCTCTTGAGAACTCCAGGCTGATCTGGGCCCAGTTTCGTCCATACATTTGAATCTGTCACCTTCTGAAGACTTTTCTTCCCACTCGCTTGCCGCTTGTCGCAGTTTACCCAAGTCATCATGAGAGCAGCACACATGTTCCCAGCAGGTGGACTCTGCCTGCAGCTCTAAGGCTGAGAAGCACCTTCCACGCATAATCCATAACACAGCAACTCAGAGTGCTAGTGCTGCAGAGAATCAGACACTTCATTATTTCATGCCATTTCCTGAAAGCTTCTACCACATTTCTCAGCAAACCACCGAAGTGTACACATGAGCATCTGTGTTCCGCCTTTCTCAGAAACACAGCTCTGCATAAACATCCCGATATGTAAGCGGCATCCCGACATTTCCACTGTCTCCCGTTATTATGGGAAGCTTAGTTCATTTTGCTGTGCTTGTTGTTCTGTCTTTACTACGAGTTTTTAAAATGAATGAATAATGACGATCACTAAATTTAAGAATATTAACTGTAAGGCCAGGCACAGTGGCTTCCGCCTGTAATCCCAGCAATTTGGGAGGCCAAGGCGGGCAGACCACCTGAGGTCAGGAGTTCAAGACGAGCCTGGCCAACATGGTGAAACCCTGTCTCTACTAAAACAAAACAAAACAAAACAAAACAAAACAACAAAAACACACACACAAATTAGTCAGGTGTGGTGGCATGAGCCTATAATCCCAGCTACTTGGGAGGCTGAGGCAGGAGAATAGCTTGAACCCAGGAGGCAGAGGTTGCAGTGAGCCAAGACTATGCCACTCCACTCCAGCCTGGGCGACAGAGTGAGACTCCATCTCAAAAATAATAATAATAATATTAACTGCACAGCACTTTGGGAGGCTGAAGAGGGTGGATCATGAGGTCAGGAGTTTGAGACCAGCCTGGCCAATAAGGTGAAATCCTGTCTCAACTAAAAAAATAAACAAATTAGCCGGGTGTGGTGGCACATGCCTGTAGTCCCAGCTACTTGGGAGGCTGAGGCAGGAGAATAGCTTGAACCTGGGAGGTGGAGGTTGCAGTGAGCTGAGATCACACCACTGCACTCCAGACTGGGTGACAGAGTGAGACTCTGTCTCCAAAAAAAAACAACTATAAAAAGGCCCTTGTTACAGAAACACAGTCTCAGCCTCACCCATGAAGTCTAAAGGGCTCTGCTCTGCTCTAGGGCCCAAAGACACAAACCAGCAATCCCTGTGGTCTTGTACAGTCTGAGGAAGATCCATCAGAATTAATGAAAAAGCGGAGAATGGATTCATTTACAAGCATGTCATTTTATTTATTTATTTTTTTGAGACGGAGTCTCACTCTGTTGCCCAGGCTGGAATACAGTGGTGGAATCTCAGCTCCCTGCGACCTCTACCTCCCGAGTTCAAGCGATTTTCCTGCCTCAGCCTCCTGAGTAGCTGGGATTACAGGTGCACGCCACCACCCCCGGCTAATTTTTTTTTGTATTTTTAGTAGAGACAGGGTTTCATCATACTGGCCAGGCTGGTCTCGAACTCCTGACCTGATGATCTGCCTGCCTCATACTCCCAAAGCGCTGGGAATACAGGTGTGAGCCACCGCGCCCTGCCTACAAGCATGCAATTTTAAGAACACTACTGGCATAAATATAACACGCATTCCCCTCAAAAAATAAACTGTAAACAATTGCCCTGCCCTGAAGGCACCTTTGTCACAGGCCTGGCCGTCAATCTCATGGGTCAGTGAAAAGTGAAAATGCAGATCCCCCTGTTACTGAAAAATTATTAAGAATGCCAGGATGTCAGCAGCAGAGCATTAAGCCCAGCACAGGGCCCTCTTGTGTGGCTCACAGGTCAGGGAAGCCGCCTGCCCATCACTGCTGGGGGCCGAGTGCCTTGGGCCAGAGTCCCTGGGCATCAGGAAAGTGCTGCCCCAGAGCAAAGCAGCTTTGCACACGTCGCAGCAAAGATGGGGGTTTCACCTCCTTCCTGTGGGCATTTGAAATTGAAAAGCCAGAAGCCCTTCAACCGGTCAGAGACACATTTTATGTTTTTCCAAAGACTAAAATGATATACATTTATTATCGTTCTAACCCACTCTCAAAACAATGGCTTTCAAATAAGGTTCAAGCTAATTTCTAGCAGAATGTAAAGTCTTTTTCTGTTGCTGATTCTGTTCCACTAGTCGGGCGATATCTGCTTCTACTTCAAGCAAGAGAACAATGACCCCTCTAACAGCCAACGCGTCACCTCCCTGCGGGCCCAACACAAGAGGGTCACATGGCGCGTCTTCATCTACACTCTGTGGCCACCTGTACACACACTCATGCTTTGTATCTTTTCTTTTTATTTTCTGTTTTTTACTGATACGTTTGCATTGCCTAAAACTGTCACATAGGAATCATTCAGTCTTACTGCATATCTGGCTTGCTTTCTGGTTACCAGAATTTACTGAAGCATGTATTTCTTGTATTTCCCAGTGTCTGGAAATTTTGTTTCTTCCCAGAGTCGATAGAAAATGAGTGCCCATCCGAAGTCTGGGCTATGCTACTGGACTTCAGAATACCTCTTACAGCCCTGAAAGGAAGGAAACATGTCTCCCAACAAGGCTGCATGACCTCTCCATGTGCATGGTGGAGACTGTCCACCAAGCAACAGGTACCACGTGGCACACACAGGCTGCTGGGCTCCCGAGTGTGGGCACCCAGACACCCCCCTGGGATAAATGGCGGCTTGAACACCAAGCCACCAGTCTCACCTGGGAGGCTCACGCTCGCCAAGTCTGTGTCGTGCACACCTGAGGCTCGTAGGAACAGGGAGCTCTTCCTGTAGATGATTCTCCTTGAATCTTCCTCCACCATGTTCCTTTTTTTTCTTTTTATTTTTTTTTGAGACAGAATCTCGCTCTGTTTCCCAGGCTGGAGTGCAGTGGTGCCATCTCTGCTCACTGCAAGCTCCCCCTCCTGGGTTCAATCCATTCTCCTGCCTCAGCCTCCAGAGTAGCTGGGACTACAGGCGCCCGCCACGACGCCCCGCTAGTTTTTTGTATTTTTAGTAGAGGTGGGGTTTCATGGTGTTAGTCAGGATGGTCTCGATCTCCTGACCTTGTGATCCACCCGCCTTGGCCTCCCAAAGTGCTGGGATTACAGGAGTGAGCCACTGTGCCTGGCTCACCATGTTTCTTTACACTTGCAAGAGATTTAAACTTTTTAAAAAGGTCAAGTTCAACCTCTCTGGATCTATTTTCCACAAACTATAGCAAGTAATAACTAAACGATGAGAAGTCACTAAACCAATAAAAATAAGACAAAGGAAGAGATGGAATGATGACTCAGGCATACATGATTCTTATGAGCCCAAAATCCTCTATAGAGTCTAATGACCTTTTACATGAAACCCACTGCAGTCCCCACGGAGCCACACTTGTGGAGATCTGAGGCTGTGCAGTGGAGGGTGGGCCCATCACATCCGCCTTGGCCAAGGGACCCTGGTTGGTCACTTAGCTCAGCCTTACCTGTAAAATTGCAAAGAAATACACAGCAGTGTTAACATCCTAAATGGTGAAATGTGAGATGCCTCGGAACTGTAATCTCGCTCAGCGTCAGGGGGATGGAAGGCAGGCTCCACTCTCAGGAGATGGCTGGGCCACGTGGAACCAGGGCTCTGCCTCCAGGGGCCTGCCCGGGATTTTTGCAATGGAAACATTTGCTTCAGAATCACTGCCTGGGCCTTAGTTCACCCTCATAGCCCAAGGCCTGTGTCATTGCTCAAGACATTTTATGTTGGCTAAAGAGCACGGCTGATCTTACGTAACAGTTTTTTCCACCTTCTTCTCTTCTCCCTCTATTGTCACTGTGTTTACATGTTTCCACAACAACATATACTACAACACCAAAGGGAGGAAGGTACTGTGAAAACGGGATAAATCAGAGTCACGTTAAGAAATGAGAGATGGAAACAGCTGTTAAGTTAGTGTCTCCAGTTGGAAAAACAGGAAGAAGAAACTAAGGTTCAAGCATGTTCTTTAAAGGTTTCAATTTCCCAAATGGAAAGCTCCTGTTCACTTGACAACCCTGGACCAAGACCAAGCGCTCGCCGTGTCCTGAGTGACAGGCCCAGATCAAGACTGAGACTGAGCATGCGCTGTGTCCTGAGTGACAAGCCCAGACCGAGACCAAGCGCGTGCTGTGTCCTGAAAGACAGGACCGGATCGAGACCGAGGGCACGCCGTGTCCTGAGTGACAGGCCCGGACCGAGACCGAGCGCGTGCCGTGTCCTGAAAGACAGGACCGGATCGAGACCGAGGGCACGCCGTGTCCTGAGTGACAGGCCCGGACCGAGACCGAGCGCGTGCCGTGTCCTGAGTGACAGGCCCGGACCGAGACCGAGCGCGTGCCGTGTCCTGAAAGACAGGACCGGACCGAGACCGAGCGCGTGCCGTGTCCTGAAAGACAGGACCGGATCGAGACCGAGGGCACGTCGTGTCCTGAGTGACAGGCCCGGACCGAGACCGAGCGCGTGCCGTGTCCTGAGTGACAGGCCCGGATCGAGACCGAGCGCGTGCCGTGTCCTGAGTGACAGGCCCGGACCGAGACCGAGCGCGTGCCGTGTCCTGAAAGACAGGACCGGATCGAGACCGAGGGCACGCCGTGTCCTGAGTGACAGGCCCGGACCGAGACCGAGCGCGTGCCGTGTCCTGAAAGACAGGACCGGATCGAGACCGAGGGCACGCCGTGTCCTGAGTGACAGGCCCGGACCGAGACCGAGCGCGTGCCGTGTCCTGAAAGACAGGACCGGATCGAGACCGAGGGCACGTCGTGTCCTGAGTGACAGGCCCGGACCGAGACCGAGCGCGTGCCGTGTCCTGAAAGACAGGACCGGATCGAGACCGAGGGCACGTCGTGTCCTGAGTGACAGGCCCGGACCGAGACCGAGCGCGTGCCGTGTCCTGAAAGACAGGACCGGATCGAGACCGAGGGCACGCCGTGTCCTGAGTGACAGGCCCGGACCGAGACCGAGCGCGTGCCGTGTCCTGAAAGACAGGACCGGATCGAGACCGAGGGCACGTCGTGTCCTGAGTGACAGGCCCGGACCGAGACCGAGCGCGTGCCGTGTCCTGAAAGACAGGACCGGATCGAGACCGAGGGCACGTCGTGTCCTGAGTGACAGGCCCGGACCGAGACCGAGCGCGTGCCGTGTCCTGAGTGACAGGCCCGGACCGAGACCGAGCGCGTGCCGTGTCCTGAGTGACAGGCCCGGACCGAGACCGAGCGCGTGCCGTGTCCTGAACGACAGGGCAGGGCGGCCCAGAGCTCCTTTCGTTTCTTCCTTGCTCATCAGTGAGTCAATGGGAGAGAGTTTCGTTAGAATGTGGTACACTGTGAAGTGATATTAAAGTACTTTTTTAGTTCAATATTTCCATCGGTCCAGGAAGAACAAAATATATGTGCAATAGTGAAATACAGATTGTCTAATTTCAGTGATTCTGCATACAAGTTAAATGCCCTTTTATTTTTATTTAAAACTGTTGTCACACAGTATAAAGACAAATGGTAAAAGCATGCTAATAGTTTAGACTTCCAATCTTTATTGAAAATAGCATTAAGGAGCAAATAAAAAACACCATGGCAAGTCAAGAAACCATAGAAGAAGAAAAAAGCTGTATAGTTGAGTCCACTTATGGCCATTTTTCCAGCTTATTGAACAAGTGGCCCATCTTTTCATTCTACACTGGGTCCTGAAAACCAGATGGCTAACCCGGAGGCAGAAACTCACATTCCCATGGGCCTTATAGCTTATGGGGAAAGATAATGATTATACCTGTAGTTACCACTACAATAAAGATTACAAAATAGAAGAAGGAGATCAAAACAGGAGACTGTGGCTGGAAAGCCATCTCCTGGAGGGTCCTTGCAAACAAATGATCCAAAAGGAGCTGAGGACAACTCTTGACACAGTAAATTAAGATTTCACCCGTCTCAGGAAAACAGACCTGCGTCTGTCATTTTTCTTTGGCAAGCGGTACCAAAGTTGCTTTAAACTCTCTAGCAGCACACGCGAGAGGAATAATGAAAACCCCGCCAATCACTGCTGGAGGCTGCTCCGTTCAGGCCCCGTAGGGTATGCTGTGTCCCCTTAATCCTTTCAGGGGAGATCCCTTTTGCATCCCAAATAAAAGCAAATGTTAACTAGATTTAATTTGGGCTGAGCTAGCAATGTATGCGTACAAAGTTTGTTACAGATAAATTCGCCAAGCACCCCAAATCTTGAAACCATGGGAGACAGTGAAAGCTCACTTGATGAGCAGGTAGCTCAAAAATGCGCTACCGCAGCCGGGCTGCAGGGTGGCGGGACCACACCCAGGGACCAGGGCTGCTGGAGGTGGGAGGACGCCCCCTGCAGGCAGATGGCTGGACACACAGGCAGCTTTAACTCTCAGATGCTAAGTTGTTTGGGAACTGCCTTGCTCCAGGAAAGAAAGCTTGGTGAGACCATCGGACCTCTCACTCCTGGGGTCGTGGAATGACTGTCTCATCGCGATGTTGAACATCTCAGGACAGCCTCGCGGAGAAGACCATCCGCTACACCAGCTCTGGGGGACTGGGGGAAAGTGTCCCTGCAGAGGTGAGTTTTAAACTAAGACTGGAAGACAAGAAGGTGAGTGTTGGGTGAGGTGGAGGCCAAGGATGCCAGGCAGAGCATCCATCGGTTCAGGTTGAGAGGTCTAAAGTGAGAGAATGATCTGGCCTGGGGAAGTACAGGGATGGTTTGAGATATTTGTGAATCCGTAATTCTCATCCCGAGTCTGCCTCCAGGGCAAGGCTGAGCGAAGCAGGTCAGCATGATCTAGAAGACGAGGCTTGTGGAGCCTTCCTTTATTCTTGTGCTCTCTGCAGCAAGAAAACAAGTCAGCTCCGTATTTCACGGGACTGCCAAGATGAGTTTCATTTTAGATGCTGTGATTCCCGCTCCTCTGATATTTTAGGAAGAAAGACATGAACGCGGAAGTCGTGCCTGCCCAAATATCTCATATATGTTAAGTCCTCAACAGTTCAGGGATTGTGAAATGGCTGAAAACGACATGGCTCAAGGACACAGGAATTAATCCCAGTCCAACGGCACTTTTGAGAGGATAACACTTGTCCTTACATTGCAAACCACGCAGCTTAAGAAAACCCTATGGAGAATGGATATAACACTGTGTCCTGGACAGTTTTAAATCTTGAGCAATATGTTAATGGGTAAGATGATCTTGGAAGAAGGTGCCTGCTCTGCGTGTGGAAACATGTCGCTTGAACGCTGTGGAAGAATTTCAGACAGTAACGCAGACGAAATCATGTGCATTTTATAAAGGCCAGGTGAAACATCAATCTAATTTTCTTACAGTGTTTTAAAGTCAAACTCAGGACTAAGTTGAGTCAGTACAGAAGAGATAGGCTAGGAATGTGCTCTGTGGGACAAAATGGCCTGGAGCTCAATGAAAACTCTGTTGTTATTGAATTACAAACACCATTCTGTTCTTATGGGGGCACAGACAGTGGTTTGTCCTAATTTGGGAAAGGCTGAATCATGTTTGAAGCAACTTAAGAGCAAACAGTCCATATTCAAAATACAGACTTTGGGGTCATCTTCCTCCCCCTTCAATGGACGTTTCTTATTTCACTAGGCCAGGGGCCCTAGAGACATAGCTTCAGCCTTTCCTGTTGGATATCACAGCAGACCAGACGCACACTCTAGTTGCCAGATGAATCTCATGTAAAGAAATAGCAACTTCTTTACTGTGTCGAAACGCCCCACATTAATCCTATTAAATAATAGCTGGGCTTTCCGAAGGAGACAGAGCATAAATAATAAACAAATAATTAGGAAACGTGATCCATGAAATGCCCTTGTTTCAGCTAGTAGCACAGCCAAGCCCTCAGCTCCAGACACAGGTGGTTAGGAAAGGAAACACGATGTGAAACTTTCTTCAAAGATCCAAATAAAAAGGTGTCCTGGGTGGCACAGGCGGCGACCAGTCATTGGAGCGGAGGCAGGGCTCCTGTCTCACCTGGCAAGTTTGGGATTGTTCTAGAATAGGGTGCTAAGGATAGCTGCCCAGAAGAGGACACAGGGCATTGGGGCATTGCTGCTCGCCCTGTATCTGCATCCCGGTACAGCAGGAGCTGCTGCTGCCTGCCCCACGTTCGAATCCTGGTTCAGCAGGAGCCACTGCTTCCCGCACTACACTCACCCTGGTGCTGCGTCTGCATCCTGGTAGAGCAGGAGCTGCTGCTGCCTGCCCCACGTTCGAATCCCGGTTCAGCAGGAGCCACTGCTTCCCGCACTACATTCACCCTGGTACTGTGTCTGCATCCTGGTACAGCAGGAGCCACAGTGTGGGGCAGGAGGAAGAGCTCCCTTGCCATGGTTGTCACGTAAACTTACTACTGGGGCCACCCAGACTCAAAGCCAGACGCGGTTTAACCACCTTCCCTCCCGGAGGATGTGCATCTTGGTTGTTTAAAAAGCCTTAAAACTAGTGAGTTTCAGGCCGGGCGCAGTGGCTCATGCCTGTAATCCTAGCACTTTGGGAGGCTGAGGCGGGTGGATTGCCTGACCTCAGGAGTTCAAGACCAGTCTGGGCAACACGATTAAACCCTGTCTCCAGTAAAATTCAAAAAGTAAGCCGGGGATGGAGGCTGGTGCCTGTAGTCCCAGCTACTCAGGAGGCTGAGGTAGGAGAATTGCTTGAACCTGGGAGGTGGAGGATGCATGAACCGAGATCGCGCCATTGCACTCCAGTCTGGGTAACAGAGCAAGACTCTGTCTCAAAAAAAAAAAAAAAAAAATTTTGAGTTTAACACTATCAACATCTACTAAGCACCTATTCTGTGGGGCATGGAGCGGACAAACGTGAATTTTAAAAATAAGACAACTTACAAGGAGTTAATAATCTACAAAGTGAGGCAGACACTCCCATAATAGTACACAATGATTATAATAATTATGCACTGTGACAAATGATACATCATAGAAGCCTACAAATATAGGACCGTTAAAGAGGAAATTATTAACTCGGCTTATCAGAGAAGGCCCTGATGCAGGAGGGAGGAGCCGATCTGATCTATGTTTCCCAGGGCAAGAAACGCAGGGAATCATCTTAGGCTGAAGGAACAACATGCGTGAAGTCACAGAGGCAGGATGCAGCACGCTGGGTGGGTGCACGCATTTCCATGGAACAATACACGTGAAATCACAGAGGCAGGAGACAGCACGCCAGGGGGGTGCACACATTTCCATGGAAAAACACGTGTGAAATCACAGAAGCAGGATGCAGCACGCTGGGTGGGTGCATGCATTTCCACAGATCAACACGTTTGAAGTCACAGAAGCAGGACGCAGCATGCTGGGCGGGTGCACGCATTTCCACGGATCCACACTCGTGAAGTCACAGAAGCATGATCCAGCACGCCGGGCGGGTACATGCATTTCCATGGACATTTCTCTATTAATACATGTCCTGATTTGCCTTTGTTGTATTTATTGTGGTAAAGAATGAACATTTTAAGTTTGAGATTTCGAAGTTTTTCAGTATGCTTGGCTTTTAACTAAAATTGTATTTTTAGAAAATATGAAATACTCTAATTTCTATTAAATGATGTACTTCTGAAATATTTAGTGGCTAATTAATTCAAAATTAAAGAATTCACGTATGTTGAAGGAACAGTTTGCTAGAAAAAAATAAGTATTCACTTAATATCAAGTTGGGACTTTTTTTAAAATCATTAGTTCACTGTTATCTAGGGTTTCTGCTAACCTGTTGGCTCACTTACAAAATTAAAACCTATTGGAGATTACAAAAGATATAAATTCTAATCTCTAGAATTTAAGCACGCTTCAGGGCTTAAGCTAGATTTTAAACCACAACATAAAATTAAATGCCTGTATTTATTGAATCCGTTTGTTTGGTTGCTCTGTAAGCTGCAGAATGGGTCTGAGAATATTAATTCCATTAATTGGAAACAAAGAAAGGAACCCTTGTTTATCCAGAATCCAAATAATCACCAAGCACATTCTTTGCCTTAGAATTCTAATTACACATTTTCCCCTTTAGAATTCTAAAGTTAGACAATCACTAAATTTTGGATGTTATAAATGAGGAAGCTGAGTTCTAGAGAAAATCCATTAGTTCTATGCATGTGATTTTAAACATCCTGATAAGAGCTTCAATTCCTTTCTAATACTAAAGGTGAAAATGAAAAAATGTATCTTGATGTAAAAGCAATTATCCGCTGAATTCCTGTGAGCTGTGGAGGAAAGTCAGCTCAGGACTTAAAAGGCAGAGGCAGTGAACAAGTCCTCCCATGACAGCCAAGCAGCATGGTGGTCACGGACTATGCACACGCACATGGATGCGGATGCACGCACACATGCAGAGACACACGGATGGACATGCACGCACATGGTACGGATGCATAAGCACATGCAGAGACACACAGACACACACGCATATGCAGAGACACACAGATGCATACAGAGACACATGGATGCACGCACACGCACATGGCACAGATGCACGTGCACATGCAAAGACACAGATGCACATGCACACGCAGAGGCACATACACACAGAGGCACATGGATGCATGTGCACACTTAGAGACACACGGATGCCCGGGCACAGAGGCACACGGATGCCCACGCACACGCAGAGGCACATGGATGCATGCACACACACAGGTACATGTATACACACAGATACATGCACACACACGCCCCTACACACCTGTGCATACAGACACGTGCACACACACACGGATGCAAACACAGAGAGAAACACACGTGCACACACAGACACACACAGGTGGCGGCACCTCCAGCCTTGGCTGTCACAACACTGTTCTTGAGGGGCTATGGCTTGGGGGAAGACCGCAGGAGTTGGAGAGCTCTGGGCATGAGTGGGTGGGTGTGCACAAGGTGCTGGGAAGTGGCAGCTGGTTCAAAGCTGAGAGAGGTGAGAACGTCGTGCTTGGGGACACCTGCAATTAGTCCCATATGACCAGAACTTAGAATATGTTCGAGAAGTTGAGAGAGCTGAGCATGCAGCACCAGGCTGAGCTGAAGCACAGGTGTGGTTATCACATCACGTGGACCCATGGCTCTGTGCCCGTATGTTGCCCGTTCACCCATCTGCCCGTCTCCTGGTGCCTTCCCAGCCTCAGCAGACAGACACCCTGGGCTCCAGGCACCCACCCTTCTTCACTGTGTCCCGTCCTCCTCCTCCGGTCTGGCTCCAGGGTTCAGTGTCATCTGTAGGATGCGATGCTATGGTTCCCTCGAGTCCTGGCCTCTTTCCTGGACTCCAGGTGTCTCCGGGTAGCTGCTGCCTTGACGTGTCTGCTTGGATCTTTATTACAGTCACTGGGGCTCAGGCAGAACACATGACTTTCCCCTGCAAATCATTTCATCCTTACCCTTCCCCATTTCCAGAAACAATGCCACCATGACTAAGGACTCAACGCTCAGCTGGAACACAGGCCATCCCCTTCAACGCTCCTCTTCCTCACCTCACTCTCATGGGCTCTACTTCCAGAATGCACCCAGAGCCCAGCCCACTCCCGAGTTCCTCAACTCCCTGGGCCCAGAGGCCGCAATACCTTTCGTCTTTATGTGCGCTTACCTTTTGTCTCCTGCCCTATTCTCCCCCACTCCTGTTACTCCACCAGCATCTGGGTTAAAGTGAAGTCCTGGCACATTCTCAAAGGCCCTGGGTCACCCATCATCCCCGTCTGTTCCCTCTGCCTTTGTCTCCTGTGGTTTTACATGCTGACTGCAGTGCTCCAGCAACCTGACCTTGCCATTGTCTGGCATGTGATATACGTTTCCTTCCGGTCTCTGGCCCCTTACAGACAACACCTCCCTGCAAGGAAACTGTCCCCCAAAGCTGCTGATGTCCTGCCTCTTCCCATCGTTCTGACATCTTTTCCAACGTGCACTCCTTGGAGATGCTTTCCCTTAACCGACATGAGCCCCTCCCCAGTCACTCTCCAGGCCCTTTTCTCATCTCTTCACAGCTGATGGACGTCCAGCAAGCCTACCTTCCTGGGAGAAGACAAGCTCCTTGAAATCAGTGATTGTGACTTTTAACTCATGCTGTATTCCCATAATGAACACTCTGTTGGCTCCATGTCAGCTGCCTCCACACCCACTCGAATCTCTCCGAGGGTGCAGAGCTGGAAGACAGAGGATCGGTGAGTGAGTGGGCAGACACACTCATTTCCTAGAATCCTGCCAGGAGGTTTCCACTCGTGGCCTCTCCCCCAACACCTGCATGAACCTCTGATCTGGGATTTGAGTCAGAGAAGGTTGGTCTCAGGTTTCAGGGGATTCTTCTTACCAGCACACATTGTGGCAGAGGTGGTGGTAACAATTCCAGAAAGCTTAGCTTAGAACTCAGCAGTTCACTGGGGTGGCAGCAGACGCCCTGACCAGGGAGGAGGGAGGGGAGCCATGGGGGCCCCGGGCACTGCAGGGAGCAGCGAGCACAAGATCCCAGCTGAGCTTGGCCCTCCAGCCCTAGGCGACCTCAGAGGCCGCTAATCCCGCCAAGTCTCCATTCTGCTTCAACGAGCAACAGGGAGCCCATTGTTTGCCACTGAGCTCACACTGATACATCACCTAAATCTCCTGAAAGCCCCATAAAACAGATACTATGTCGATTCCCATCTCACAGGTGAGGAAAAACCATGCTGAGCGTTTTGAGTTAATCCTAAAATCTATGGGGACCCACTGGACCCTTCTAAGTGGTGAAAGGACATCATTAACTCTGCCTTTTAGGAAGACCATTCCGGCAGCTGTTGGGGAACATATTTGAGGCCCCACGGATGGGCGAGGGGGCGGGGGAGGGCTGATCACTGACAATGGATTAGTTAGAAAGACATCGGAGCCGACTCTTCTGTCTTGACACACATACTTTTCTACTCACGCGTGACAAAAATAATGCTCATATTTTGTTAATCTAGTAATGAGCCATTTCGCAAGAAAAGAAAACCATAATTAAATACATACGTTTTGTTTTCTCAGCACTCAGTTAGGTTTGCCAAGGAAAAGCTATTGGCAAAAACAGGGACGGGTATCCACTTGAGGCAAATACCCCCACAGCAGCAACAGGGCTTTGAAGCAAAATACAGTCACGGATGCGGGGGCCCCACAGCAGAAACAGGGCTTTGAAGCAAAATATAGTCACGGATGTGGGGGCCCACAAAGCAAAACCTCCTATTAAACCTGCTAATGTGAACAAGGCTTCAACTACAAAGGTGCATTATTGTTTATTCACTGCTTTGTGTGAACTCACTAAATATTTGATGCATATTACAGCAATTCAGGCACCCGATATTGAAAGACGAGGGTGCTGGGATGACACAACTGCTGTGGTTTAATCAAGGCGAATACATATTTTAGCCACCCTGATGAAGCAAATGACAAACTCATGTGAATTATTAAAACTAGAGACTCTACAACATTTTTGTATATACACAACTGTTTCCCTCAATCAGGAGTTTAGATTTTGAGGAAAGTCACCTATTACCAGAGACCCATGTTCATCTGGGAATCCAGTGGGTGACCGCGGGACCTCCAAGCTGCTCTCTAGGCTCAGCGCATACTAGCTGCTGTCCGGGTTGGTGGGTTCCCCGCTCACCTGCCTGAATCTAGGCTCAGCATACCCTGGCTGCCGTCTGGGTTGGTGGGTTCCCCGCTCACCTGCCTGAATCTAGGCTCAGCATACCCTGGCTGCCGTCTGGGTTGGTGGGTTCCCCGCTCACCTGCCCGAATCTAGGCTCAGCATACCCTGGCTGCTGTCCGGGTTGGTGGGTTCCCCGCTCACCTTACTGAATCTAGGCTCAGCATACCCTGGCTGCTGTCTGGGTTGGTGGGTTCCCCGCTCACCTGCCTGAATCTAGGCTCAGCACACCCTGGCTGCCGTCTGGGTTGGTGGGTTCCCCGCTCACCTGCCTGAATCTAGGCTCAGCATACCCTGGCTGCCGTCTGGGTTGGTGGGTTCCCCGCTCACCTGCCCGAATCTAGGCTCAGCATACCCTGGCTGCTGTCCGGGTTGGTGGGTTCCCCGCTCACCTTACTGAATCTAGGCTCAGCATACCCTGGCTGCTGTCTGGGTTGGTGGGTTCCCCGCTCACCTGCCTGAATCTAGGCTCAGCATACCCTGGCTGCCGTCTGGGTTGGTGGGTTCCCCGCTCACCTGCCTGAATCTAGGCTCAGCATACCCTGGCTGCCGTCTGGGTTGGTGGGTTCCCCGCTCACCTGCCTGAATCTAGGCTCAGCATACCCTGGCTGCCGTCTGGGTTGGTGGGTTCCCCGCTCACCTGCCCGAATCTAGGCTCAGCATACCCTGGCTGCTGTCCGGGTTGGTGGGTTCCCCACTCACCTTACTGAATCTAGGCTCAGCATACCCTGGCTGCTGTCTGGGTTGGTGGGTTCCCCGCTCACCTGCCTGAATCTAGGCTCAGCACACCCTGGCTGCCGTCTGGGTTGGTGGGTTCCCCGCTCACCTGCCTGAATCTAGGCTCAGCATACCCTGGCTGCCGTCTGGGTTGGTGGGTTCCCCGCTCACCTGCCCGAATCTAGGCTCAGCATACCCTGGCTGCTGTCCGGGTTGGTGGGTTCCCCGCTCACCTTACTGAATCTAGGCTCAGCATACCCTGGCTGCTGTCTGGGTTGGTGGGTTCCCCGCTCACCTGCCTGAATCTAGGCTCAGCATACCCTGGCTGCCGTCTGGGTTGGTGGGTTCCCCGCTCACCTGCCTGAATCTAGGCTCAGCATACCCTGGCTGCCGTCTGGGTTGGTGGGTTCCCCGCTCACCTGCCTGAATCTAGGCTCAGCATACCCTGGCTGCCGTCTGGGTTGGTGGGTTCCCCGCTCACCTGCCCGAATCTAGGCTCAGCATACCCTGGCTGCTGTCCGGGTTGGTGGGTTCCCCACTCACCTTACTGAATCTAGGCTCAGCATACCCTGGCTGCTGTCTAGGTTGGTGGGTCCCCTGCTCACCTGTCCGAATCTAGGCTCAGCATACCCTGGCTGCTGTCTGGGTTGGTGGGTCCCCCGCTCGCCTGCCCGAATGTAGGCTCAGCATACCCTGGCTGCTGTCTGGGTTGGTGGGTTCCCCGCTCACCTGCCTGAATCTAGGCTCAGCATACCCTGGCTGCTGTCCGGGTTGGTGGGTTCCCCGCTCACCTGCCTGAATCTAGGCTCAGCATACCCTGGCTGCTGTCTGGGTTGGTGGGTCCCCTGCTCGCCTGTCCGAATCTAGGCTCAGCATACCCTGGCTGCTGTCTGGGTTGGTGGGTCCCCTGCTCGCCTGCCTGAATGTAGGCTCAGCATACCCTGGCTGCTGTCTGGGTTGGTGGGTTCCCCGCTCACCTGCCTGAATCTAGGCTCAGCATACCCTGGCTGCCGTCTGGGTTGGTGGGTCCCCTGCTCGC
The DNA here is from genome assembly GCF_029281585.2 of Gorilla gorilla gorilla. Taxonomy (NCBI): domain Eukaryota; kingdom Metazoa; phylum Chordata; class Mammalia; order Primates; family Hominidae; genus Gorilla; species Gorilla gorilla. The sequence continues at coordinate 5,693,847 of NC_073231.2, read as the reverse complement.
CTGTCCGAATCTAGGCTCAGCATACCCTGGCTGCTGTCCGGGTTGGTGGGTTCCCCACTCACCTGCCCGAGTCTAGGCTCAGCATACCCTGGCTGCTGTCTGGGTTGGTGGGTTCCCTGCTCACCTGCCTGAATCTAGGCTCAGCGTATCCTGGCTGCTGTCTGGGTTGGTGGGTCCCCTGCTTGCCTGGCTGACTCTAGGCTCAGCGTATCCTGGCTGCTGTCCGGGTTGGTGGGTCCCCTGCTTGCCTGGCTGACTCAAGCATTTACTCGTTCATTAACTAGTACAAAGGTAAAGTTAATTTCACTGGCTTATGGTGAATGAAATGATCAGGGAAATCGTGTTCTTGCTGAGGGACCGGAAAAACCTACAGTTAAAAACACGACACTGATAAAACCGTAAGAACCTCAGAGGGATTCTGGAAAATGGTTTTCAAACCTCAAGAACTTGCATCTGTTTCCTTGAGTTGCCCCAATGAAGTACCACAAACTGGGTGTGTAAATGAGAAAAACTACTGGCTCAGGGTGTTGGGGGAAGGAAACCAAGATCAAGGTGTGGGCTGGGCTGGATCTTCCCAGGCTGTGAGGGAGACTCTGTCCCAGGCCTCCACGGCTTCTGGTGGCCGCTGGCAGGATTCAGGGTTCCCCAGCATGCAGATGCGTCACCCCAATCTCCACCGGCATCGCCTCACAGCGTTCCCCGTGTGCGTGTCTGTGTCCAAACCCCCCTATTTAGAAGGGCGCAGTCCTGCTCAGCTGGGCCCACCTTCTCCAGGGCACTCTCTTCCTAACCAGCTGCCTCTGCAATGGCCTTACTTCCAAACCCAGCCACATTCTGAGGCACCTGCAGACAGGATGTCAGCAGGAAATGCAGAGGCACAGCCCCCACCCAGGATGGTACTCACGAATGACAAAATGCAATTGCAGGGACCCTCCTTCCTGCCTCCTTCCTTCCTTACACAGTAGGAAACTTTATCTCATCATACAAGACGCTGGGACTTGGGGCACTCCAAGGCAGCTTCAACCCATGGCTTGAAGCCAGCATACTCCAGGTGACTTCCATCCTCGTCTCCACCATCCTCCCGGCTGGCCCAACCCGGCTGGAGTCCAGCGGCCACGTGGACACAACGCAGAGCCCTGCAGGAGAGCTCAGCATGCCCTCTTGGGCTCTTTCTTTTACAAATGGAGAAAGCTGTGTTTTCACAGTGACGCTGGGGACAGTGTAAGCCTAGCAAAGCTCTGGTGGCCCTGACCAATCCCTAGAACCACCTAAACAGGACTCACAGACCATAAAATGTACATTCTAAAGTGTATAAGTCAGCGGATTTTAGTATAGTAACAAAACTGCACAGCCTTCACAGCTATCAAATCCCAGAATATTCTCATCACCCCATCAGCCCCATTCTCCTGCCCAGCCCGTGGCAGCCCCAGCAGTCTCTGTGCCCCTACAGCCCTGCCTGTGCTAAATGATCCCCACTCATGGAATCCCACACTCAGTGGCCTTCCGTGCTTCCTTCCCTCCATGCCGTGCGTTGGAGGAGCATCCTCCCACAGGCTGTCTGCAAAATCCCACACTCAGTGGCCTTCCGCGCTTCCTTCCCTCCATGCCGTGCATTGGAGGAGCATCCTCCCGTAGGCTGTCTGTGCCTGCTTCCTCCTCACGGCTGGGAGTGGACGTCCCACTGCCTGGCTGGACCACATTCCTTCCTCACTGCTTGCCTTCCTGGCTCCCTTTCCTCCCTTTTTCTGAATTTCATTAGCTTCTATTCTGTCTTCAGACCAGATACTTTTTAAGAATGTTTTTACTCTTGCTACACCCCCCAAATCCTAACCTAGGGTTCGGCATAGGGGAGGCACTTCATACACACTGTCCCCACGAGCAGCAGAGGCAGGAACAGATGTGTCCATCGGCCCAGCCGTCAGGAGAGCTTTGTGTGGGCACAGGGTGCTGGGAAGCCCCTACCCTCTCTGCGGGGTGTGGCCCCACCTTTCTGAGCACCCACAACTTCCAGGGGAGCACCAGCTGTGAAGCTTTATTTGGACACATCAGGTTTTCCACCCTGAGCAGCCTCCTCCTCCACAACTGTGTGGCTGCCCACGGGTGTCAATGGAGACTGAGAGCTCCACTGAGCCGAAGCGTAAGGATGCTTAGAAGGTTCAACCTGGAACATGTCTAAGCCACAGAAACAGACGATACAACGTCACTAGCCTTCCCATTGGGGGCTTCTAGTCCATGAGTCCGCACAATGAAAACAGTAAAATTATATTAAGTACGAATAGGAACCACTCAATTTTCATTTTGAAAGTGGCAACTTAATATGTTGTTTGGCAGTATTTAATTTATAGCCACAGATCCCATGTTCGTAACATGAGAGAACTGCCTTTCCACATCGGCGGGGGAATCTGTTCCCCCGGATGATAAACTGGAGGTGATGAACCGGCCCTGACAACGGGCCTCCTGTGGAGGCCTAAACTTCAAAGTCAGCAACAGCCTTTTCTAGAATCCAAGGCGTGAAGAGGGCTGCCATTTTGCTAACTGGCATATGCTGGATACGAAGAAATGAAGGTCACTAACAATCTGGGTGTACTAGATATGGACAGTGGGGAGCCCTGTGGGAGAAATACAATACGAAGATGGTTTTGAAAATAAACCCAGGAAAGTAAAGCTGAACTGATAAAGCCATACATTCTTTGACAACCTAAATACTAACCTTTTTATTTCATGTTGTTGCCACGATTTGGAGAAATCAAAGTTTGAAACAGGACCCTTCAAGAGTTGCAAAGAAATGAAAAGCAGCAAAGCCATTTGTAGACTGTTGAAGAGACGCTGCACTCGCGCACGCTCTATTTTTAAACGCTGCCGAGTTTCTCGAGTGTAGACCACTGTTGGAGAGACGCTGTACTCACGCACGCTCTATTTTTAAAAGCTGCCGAGTTTCTCGAGTGTAGACCACTGTTGAAGAGACGCTGCATTCGCACACGCTCTATTTTTAAACACTGCTGAGTTTCTCGAGTGTAAACCACTGTTGGAAAGACGCTGCACTCACACAGGCTCTATTTTTAAATGCTGCCGAGTTTCTCCAGTGTAGACCACTGTTGGAGAGATGCTGCACTCGCACACGCTCTATTTTTAAAAGCTGCCAAGTGTCTCGAGTGTAGACCACTGTTGAAGAGACGCTGCACTCGCACACGCTCTATTTTTAAACGCTGCCGAGTTTCTCGAGTGTAGACCACTGTTGAAGAGATGCTGCACTCACACACGCTCTATTTTTAAACGCTGCCGAGTTTCTCGAGTGTAGACCACTGTTGAAGAGACGCTGCACTCGCACACGCTCTATTTTTAAACGCTGCCGAGTGTCTCGAGTGTAGACCACTGTTGAAGAGACGCTGCACTTGCACACGCTCTATTTTTAAAAGCTGCCAAGTGTCTCGAGTGTAGACCACTGTTGGAGAGACGCTGCACTCACGCACGCTCTATTTTTAAACGCTGCTGAGTTTCTCGAGTGTAGACCACTGGTGGAGAGACGCTGCACTCGCACACGCTCTATTTTTAAAAGCTGCCGAGTTTCTTGAGTGTTGGGAATTATCGCAAGTTATTTCTTGACTTTCTTCAGGAAGCTTCACTCTTCTCAAAATGTTACTTACTAAATATGGTTCTATGGTGTCGCTGCATCTGAAAAAACCTCTCTTGTAAAAAAGCGTTACTTAGAAAACCACCGCCACGAAGCGGTGTTCTGGAAGTCCTATTAATAACTAAAAACACGCAACGGCGGCTTAGAGCTGCTGGGGTAGGTCACCCTTTCAGAGGGCAACTTGCGCCTTTCCCGGTAGGGCACATGGGAGCTGTAAAAGGAAACGTGTAGTATTTTTCTTCAAAAAGTTTTAGGATTTACCCATGGAAATTCAGAGAAGACTTAGGTTGGTGACAGGTTCAATCCTGTGTGTATACTTCATAATGAACAAGTGAAAATTCAGAAAAGAGAGAGAAGCGGCACCATAGGGAGACCCCCGAAAGTCCTCGACCTCCGGAGCAGGAGGCGGACAGGTGTGGGAGAGGGGCCCCCAGCAGCCCAGCCCCAGGCGGACAGACCCTCCTTACACCAGACCATGGGCTGCCCCAATTCTCCAACGAGACCCTCAATCTAACGCACACCTGAGAGGCAGTGACACAGGAGTGATGCTGGGAAAGTCAGATGGTGGCCAGAGGGTAACTCGGCCACGTCTCCCCTGACATGTTAAAAATGTTATTTTTTGGATGGAGAAATCCCAAAATGCTTTTGTTACACCACAGACAGCTCTAGAGTGTAATTAATTTAATGGAGTTTTAAAAAATATTGTGTGCCCTTTAATTTCATTACTGCGACAGAATATGCACTTCCAAGGTGAACAGTGCGACGGCAAAATCACTTCAGTTGGCTGCAGTGAGAAGTTGGCCTTCCAGGTGCAAAGAAAACCTCTACTTTTTATGGGTCAGTGACGAAAAGTATTTCATGTGTCTAACTCAACAGTAACTCAATTCAAATGGATAACTGAAACGTCTGTGTTGCTATGAAATCTAAAGCAAATAAACGTGTGTTTCTTATCATACAGTTTCATAGGATTTTATGAAATGTTATAATTTTCAAAATCTGAAACCAATATTTCACATATGTAATTAAGTCAGCAGTAACTCAATTACAATGGATAACTGAAAGCGTGTTGCTACGAATGCTAAAGCAAATAAACACGTGTTTCTTATATAGTTTCACAGGATTTTATGAAATATTATAATTTAAAAAATCTGATAACCAATAGTGAAGTGTGATCATTTTGTGTGGAAAGTTACCGTACGGTGGTTTTGGGAATCAGGGGGATTTGAGCCTTTAGTCTTTGATGTTGCTGATGAATATGAGAGGGGGAAGGTTATCAAGGTTCAGTTTTGGCGCCAGCTGAACTTGGATCTTGCTTCCTTCTCCCTCCCCAGACATAATTCAGCCTTCCTACATCTGATATTCAAAAATCTGACCTTTTCCAGTCTGTGATTGAAGCCCTCTTTTGTCCTTTAGTGACCATCGGGTTCAGGTGGGACTTCAGGTATCCCGGGACAGAGCCTGCCGCTGTGAAGCCTGAATCCATCCCTGACTTTGGACTGTTACTGAATGTCCTGAGGAAGCGTTACGGTGTTCCGCAGGAAAAACCTTTATGAGGAACCCATCCTCACTACTGTTTGTCCATTCTTGATTTTTCTTCAAAGGTTTATCAAAATTCCGCACTTTACCATTCTCCATAATTAAGGGGGAGAGTATAGGGGAGAGTATAGGTGAGAGCATAGGTGAACGGCACATGTGCAGACAACCGGAGGGTTCTCTGCAGACTCATGGATTCCTCCAGAATCCAGTGGTGAAGAAGACAAATTTGTTTTTATTCAAAGTGTCAAGTTTTACATTCTAACTGTTAAATCAACACTGAATATATATAATGCACACGCATGCTGAACAACAACAAGATTCCAGATACTCATGATTGAGAAACGCTGCGCCCCTCTTTACAGACAACTTTTGCTACTGGGTTTCTGGCCTGTTTTGTTTTACAATGATGTTCTATGTCTACATAAACAGACGTAGGTAAACGTCACCCCCCAAAGGGGCAACATCAAATATCTGACCGGGTCCAGGGGCTCCGGCACACACCAGTCAGCACAGACAGTGGCCGGCAGGCACATCAGGGTGTGCATCTCAGTTCTGACCTCACAAAACACAGGACATCTGGGGTTCTGCATCTTGCTATTTTTAAATGAGACACACTATCTTTGAGATCAGTCCATACTGCACGTAGGGCTTGGCCTCACTCATTTTATGGGCTTCATGGTGCTCCCTGCACAGATGCACAGTGAAGTGGCCGCTTTCCTACAGATGGACACTCGCGTTCATTTTCCATCTTTCATTCCTACAAACCCTGCTGCAAGAAGCGGCTCTCCTTCCACATTGGTGAGCATATGGGCACTTCTATGGGATGAATTCCAAGTTAATTAACTGAGTCAAAAGGTATGTGCATTTAATTTTATTTTTTGTAAATATTTTTTATTCTGGTACAGATGACATAAAATTTGCCATTTCATTCATTTTAAGTGTGTAATTATGCGTCATTAAATACATTCGCAACGCTGCACATGCACTGCATTTCCAAATAGAACCTCTATAATCATTTGGAAATAACTCCTGTTCCCTCTCCCCCAAGCCCCCAGAAACCCTGAATCTATTCTTGTCTCCATGTGTGTTTTCTTCTTGTTGCTTAAAAGTTCTTTGTACATTTTGGATATCAGTCTGTTACTGGATACGTGATTTGCAAAGATGTTGTCAAATCTGTGGTCTGTCATTTCATTATCTTAACTGTCTTTCAGAGAGCAGAAGTTTTAAATTTTAATGAAGTCCAATCAGTCAATCTTTTCTTTCCTAGGTGCCTTCAGTGCTGTCTCTAAAAACTCATCACCAGACTCAAAGTCACCTGGGTTCTCTCTGATGTTAAATTCTAGAGTCCTGTGTTTTATATTTAGGTCTGTGATCTATGTTGAGGTAACTTTTATGAAAAGGTTGAGATCTGTGTCTAGGTTTTTGGCCCAGAATGTGGCCTATCTTGGCGAATATTCTGTGTGAGCTTGGGAAGAATCTGTGTTCTGCTGCTGTTGGATGAAGTAGCCTGCAGATGTCAGATTCAGGTGATTGATGGTATCACTCAGTTCAACCCTGTCCTTGCTGAATTTCTGAATTTCTGCCTGCTGGATCTGTCAATTACTGAGAGCAGACACTTAAAATCTCCAACATTAACGGTGGACTCATCTATTCCTCCTGGCAGTTGTATCAGTCTTTGCCTTATGTATTTTGACACGCTGTTGTCAGGTGCATATACATTAAGGATTGCTGTGTCTTCTTGGAGATTTATTCCCTCTATTATTGCATAATGTTGGACTGGAAACTGGATGTCTTGGCTGTGGCTTTTCATGAATGCCCTTTATCATATTGAGAAATTTTCCTTCTACTTCTAATTTTATAAGAGCTTTTTTTTGTCATGAACAGTTATGAGATTTGGTCAGATACCGTTCGTGTGTCAACTGAGATGTGCTGGTAGTGTTAATTAATTTTCTTAAACTGAACCACTTTTACATTCCTGGAATAAATCCCACCTGATCACAAGTCTAAACCTTTTAATACACTGTTGGATTAGGTTTGCTGGTATTCTGTGAAAAATTTTAGCATCTGCATTGATAAGGGATATGGTTTGTGATTTTCTCTTCTATGACCATTTTTATCTGGCTCAGCTACCACGGTAATGCTGGCCTCAAGGAATGTGTTAGGAATTGTTTCCTCCACTTCTATTTTTTTGGAAGGGTCTGTGTATTTGTGTTAATTCATCTTTACCTGTTTGGTGGAAGTCACCAGTGAAGGTATCTGATTCTGGATATTTCTTTCCAAGGATTTATTTTTTTATCATTATAGATTCGATCTCTTATTATAACTCTGTTGAGATTTTCTATCTTCTCTTCAGTCAGTTTAGATCATTTTCATTGTTATATAAATTTGTCCATTTCATCTGGGTTAACTAGTTTATTGGTCTACAATTGTTCATAGTATTGTCTTAAATCCTTTTTATTTGTGTGGTCTGTAGTAATGTCCCCATTTTCCTTTCCAATTTTAGTTGTTTATGTCTTCTCTTTTTTTTTCTTTGTCAGTGTCATTCAAGGTTTGTCAATATTTTGATCTTTTCAATCAACCGACTTCAGTTTTGTTGATACTCTATTTTTTGAATTTAATTTAATGATCTCTTTTTTACTCTGTGTTAATTCTGTCTGATAGCTTTCTTCTGATTCTTTGTGGTATAAAGTTAGGTTATTTATCTGTGCTCTTCTTTTTAAACTCAGGCCATTAATTTTCCACAGAGCACAGCCTTTGTAACCATCTATAAGTTTTGGTATGTTGTGTTTTCATTTATCTCTAAGTATTTTCTAACTTATCTTGTAATTTCTTATTTGACCCATTGTCAAATTTCCAGTTTTCCTCCTGTTATTAATGTAATTGTGGCTAAAATGTTACTTTGACAAAAATTAGCTGGGTGTGGTGGTGGGTGCCTGTAATCCCAGCTACTCAGGAGGCTGAGGCAGGAGAATTGCCTGAACCCAGAAGGTAGAGGTTGCAGTGAGCCAAGATTGCACTACTACACTGCAGCCTGGGTGACAGAGTGAGACTCCATCTCAAAAAAAAAAAAACAAAAAACAAAAACAAAAAACAAAAAAACCCCAACTTCTTATGATTTTAATCTTTTACAATTTATAGAGACCTGTCTTTTGGCCTAACATGTGGCCTATTGTGAAGAATGTTTCATGTACACTTGAGAAGAATGTGTATTTCCACTGTTGTCAGGTGGATGCTTCTGTATGTGTCCGTCCAAACCCCATGTTTATTAATCTTCTGTGTAGACGTCCTGCTTACTATTGAAAGTGGTTCATTCCAGCCTCCAGCTATGATTGGAGCTACCCCTTACTTTCTCCAGTTCCATCAATGGTTGCTTCACATATTTTGGGACTCTGTTTTTGATTTTGGTACGTATATATTTAAAATCATTGTATCTCCTTGTTGAATTGACCCTTCTGTCAATATATAAATAGCCTCTCCCCTTCATTTTCTTAATTATTGTCTTTTTTGTGGATTTTTTTGGAGTTAACTGTTTTGATTTCCCTTTTATTTCCTGTTGCATATACATTTTAAAATACTTTCTTTGAAGATAAATTTATAATATTAGGATTAAACATAGAACCCTAGATTTATAACAGCTCCCTTCCTCCCTTGCTGTCACAGGTTTCATCTTCTTTTTTTTTTTTTTTTGAGATGGAGTCTTGCCCTGTAGCCCAGGCTGGTATACAGTGGTTCAAACGATTCTCCTGCCTCAGCCTCCCAAGTAGCTGGGATTACAGGCAACCAACACCACACATGGCTAATTTTTGTGTTTTTAGTAAAGATGGGTTTTCACCATGTTGGCTAGGCTGGTCTTGAACTCCTGACCTCAAGAAATCTGCCCGCCTTGGCCTCCCAAAGTGCTGGGATTACAGGCGTGAGCCACCGCACCCGGCCTGTCACAGGTTTCACCTTTACACATTGAGTGCGCAGTAACATAGATGTATACTTATCTTTTATGCATTCATCTTTTAATTTCTGTAGCAACAAAGGTGGAGTTACAAACCAAATACATAACATTGTTGGTTTTCTTCGTCGTCCCCGTATTCACCATTGCTGAAGACCTTTCACTTCATATAGCTTTGAGCTACTGCCGCTGTCCTTTTATGTCAATCTGCAAGGTTCCCTTTCGCATTCTTGTAGAGCAAGTCTCAAGTTCCATTTATCTGGGAATGTCTTACTTCCTCCTTCATTTTGAAGGTTAGTTTTACTGACTATAAACTTCTTAAATTTTTTTTTCTTTAAGAACTTTATCATCCCATTCTCTTTTGTCTTCCATGGTTTCTGGAGAAATCAAGAGATAAGCTTTTTCTGGAAAACAAATAATCATCCCTTGTGTGTGATGAGTCACTTCTCTTCTGCTGCTTTCGGGATTTTCTCTTTATCCCTCACTGGTTTGATTATAACGTGTCTTTTGCAAATCTCTTCATGTTTATCTGACTTGAAGTTCATTATGCTTCTTGGATTTGTATATTCACATCTTTCCTCAAATTTTGGATGTTTTTGGCTTTTTATTTCTTCAAATATTCTTTCTTTTCATTTCTTTCTCTTTTCCCTTTTCGGAGACTCTTGTAATGTGTAGGCTGATCAGCCCGATGATGTTCCACAGGCCCTCAAGTTTCAGCTCCCTGTTCTTCTTTTTCTTCCTGCTCCTCAGGCTCCACAATGTCATCTGTACCATATTTAACTGTGGACACTTTCCTCTACCTGCTCAAATCTGCTGCTGAACCTCTATAGTAAATTTTTCATTTATTTTTCTCCAGAATGTCTGCTGTTTTCTTTAAAAAAAAAAATAATTTGGATCGCTTTAATTTTCATTTTCTTCATACATTGTTTCCCAGTGTCCTTTAGTTTTGGGGCATATTTAAGAAAATTTTAAAAAATATTATTTAGGGCCAGGCACGGTGGCTCATGCCTGTAATCCCAGCACTTTGGGAGGCTGAGGCGGGCAGATCACCCGAGGTCAGGAGTTCAAGACCAGCCTGACCAACATGGGGAAACCTAATTTCTATTAAAAATACAAAATTAGCCTGTCATGGTAGCAGGCACCTGTAGTCCCAACTACTCAGGAGGCTGAGGCAGGAGAATCACTTGAACCCAGGAGGTTGAGGTTGCAGTCAGCCGAGATCGCATCATTGCACTCCAGCCTGGGCAACAAGAGTGAAACTCCATCTCAAAACAAAACAAAACAAAAAAGATTTCTTTTGTTGCCCTGAATGGACCAAACTTTCCTGTTTTTTATATGTCTTTTAGTCATTTTGTTGAAAACTGGACACTTGGATATTAGAAGGGGCTGACTCTGGAAACCCTTCTTGTGGTTTGACTGTTTTTGATTGTTGAAGGCTGGTGTAGTCTGTTTAGTGACTTTCCAAACTATTTTTTGAAAACACTGTATTATTTGCTGTGTGCAGTCACTGGAGTCTCTGTTTCTTAAGGTTGTTTCAAGCTAGTATGTTGACAGATATTTCATTAAATGCCAAGAGTTACAAACCAAAAAGACAAAAACACCTTTCCCATTCTCTGCAGGCGTTCTGTCCTGAGGCACTTCTTCCACACGTCCTCTGGCTTGCAACGAGCCCAGGGACCACTTGAGGTGAAAGCTGCAGGTCTTCTTAGGCCTTTTCTGAACAAGCACATTGACCTGGTGTGTGCATAGCTTTGTGCGCTCCCCCATGTACATGGGTTCTTTTTGGAAAAACGGTGGTAAAATATTCATCTTAATCATTTCGTGTGTGCAGTTCTGTGGTGTGTTAAGGACATTCACACCATTGTGCCACCATTGTCTCCAAAACGCGTCCTTTTCCTCATCTGAAACTCTGTACCCATTTCTAACTACCTAGTTCTCCTTCCCTCCAGCCCCCAGTCCCCGGCAGCCTCCTTTCTACTTTCTGTCTTTATGAATTCGACTGCTTTCGTACCTCATGTGAGGGGAATCACAGTCACTCTCCTTTTCTGACTGGCGAATTTCATTTTGTGGAATGTCTTCAGGGTTCATCTATATTGTGCCATGTGTCAGCGTCTCCTTTCTTTTTAAGGCTAAATGTTCTTCTTTCGCCCGTCTAGGCCCCATTTTGCTTATCCATCCATTTACGTGTCTATTGCACATGTGGGCTGCTTCCATCTTTGGCTACTGTAACTAATACTGCTTGAGCATGAGTATACAATTATCTGAGCCCTGCTTCCACTTCTTTTGGGTGTATGGCCAGAAGTGAAATTTCTGGGGCATAGGAAAATTCCATGTTTATTTTTTGAAGACTCACCATATCATTTTCCATGATGGGAACATCTTTCTATATTCTCACCAGAAACGCACAAGGTTTCTAACTTCTCCACATCCTTGCCAACACCTGTTCTTTTCTTTTCGTTGTTGTTGTTTTACAATGACTACTCTAATGTGTGTTGGCATTTCCTTGTGGTTTAGCTTTGTATTCCCTTAATAATTAATGATGTTGCTGTGCTTATTGGTCATTTGTGAATCTTCTTGGAGAAATATCCAAGTCCTTTACCCATTTTTGAATCAGATTATTTTGCTGTTGAGTTGTAGTTATTTAAATAGTGTAGATATCAGTCCATTTTCAGATTGATATATGATTTGAATTTTGATATATGATATCTACTCCCATTCCATCCCTTTCATTCAGCTGAAAGTGTCCTTTAATGCACACAAGCTTTAATTCTGATGAAGTCTAAATTATGTATCTATTCTTTTGTTGCTTGTACTTTTGGTATCCAAGATCACTGTCAAGTCCAATGTCATAAAGCTTATCCTCTCTGTTTTCTTCTGAGAGTCTTAAAGGTTTAGCTCTTATGTTTAGGTCTTTTATCTGTTGAGTATTGTTTATATGTGGTATAAGGTATGAGTTCAGCTTCATTATTTATATGTTGATATCCAGTTTCTCTAACATAAATTATTGAAAACACTGTTCCTTCTCCACTGAATGGTCTTGGCACCCTTATCAGAAATCATTTGACAATATACACCAGGGTTTATTTCTGGACTCTCTATTCTGTTTCATTAGTCTAGATGTCTGTGATTATGCCAGCACTTACCACACTATTTTGCTTATCATAGCTCTGTAGTAAGTTTTGAAATCAGGAAGTGTGAGACTCCAACTTAGTTCTTATTTTTCAAGATTGTTTTGAGTATTTGGGGTCCCTTGTAATTCCATATAAATTTTAGGGTGGATTTTTCTATTTCTGAAAAACCCACCATTAGTAGTTCTGACATCTTAACAACAGTAAGCCTTTCAATCCATGAACACAGATGTCTTTCCGTTCATTAGTGTCTTTAATGTCTTATTACAACAGTTTATAGTTTTCAGTGTACAGCCTCTCTCCTCCTTGGTTAAGATTATTTCTAAGAATTTTGAGTTTTTTTTGACACGATTATAAATGCAATTATTTACTTCCTTTTTAAATTGTTCATTCTGATAGTATTTGGAAACACTACTGATTTTTGTGTGTTAATTTTGTATGCAGACACTTTGCTGAATCCTTTTTTATACCCTTGTGTGGGTGTGTGTGGGTGGGGGGGAATCTTCACAGTTTTCTACATATAAGATTATGTCATCTGCAAATAACAATTTTACTTCTTTCCAATTTGGATGATTTTCTATTTTTTCTCCCTCTCTCTCTTTTTTTTTTTTTTTTGCCTAGTTTCTCTGTCTAGGACTTCTACTACTATGATGAATAGAAGTGGCATTTCCTGTTCTGAAAAAGGAATTCAGCAAAATATCTGGATACAAAATTACATGCAAAAATTAGTAGTTGTTCCCTATACTATCAGAATGAACAGTATAAAAGGAAATTAAGAAAATAATCCCATTTATAAAAGCACATAAGTAGAGGGCAGGCAAGGGCGCACTTGCCTTGTTCCTGACCTCACAGGAAGAACTTTCAGTCATCTGCTGTTGAGTGGGGCGGTAGCTGTTGTTACACAAGTGACCTCGAATGTCCTGATTTACTGAAGGAACTCTCCCAGCTTCTGCTCCCAGGCTTTAGGTGGTACACAGTAAGTTTTCAGTGTAATTTTTGTCCCAGCAGGTTGATGGAGGCCTGCAGTGTTTATGGTATGTTTTCAGTGTAATTTTTATCCTGGCAGGTTGCCGGAGGACTGCAGTGTTTCAAGCAATGTCCTTAGTTTCTCTGGCCTGAGTTTCAATTTGGGTGAAGCACAGATGAGCACCCTGCATTCGTCCTTCAGGCCACACCCAGACAGAACAGAAAGACACACAAATGTATGAATAAAGTCCTTACAGACACCCAGGGATGACTGTAAGCAGTTTACATCTCATGAAAACTGTAAGGACTAATTTCTTTTAAGCCAAATGTAAAACAAACACACGAATTATCTAAACCAAACAAAATAATGCTGAAGATCATAGCTTCAGTAGCCCCACAATATCCCAGAAACAACAGCCACCGAAGACAGAGAACTGCGGAAGACCAGGCACCTCACATATGCTGTCTCTCATTTTCACAACTCCCTAACATTGAGAGATGCTACTTTCATTTTTTAAAGGAGGAAGCTAAACTCAGAGTCAAGAAGTCAGTTGCTTAGGTCACTGAATGGGAAGTGACAGAGCAAGCTTTTTACCCAGGCTGCTGACTCCAAAGCCCAGGCTACTCTGGTGCTTCTGAGAGAGATTCCTGGGGTCACCTCCAGGTGGGGGGTCACCTGCCAGCCACTGCAATGGTGGAAACCATGTATGATACCTCCTGCACAGTTATTCTTAGCAGTATTTGTCCAACTCGTATCTGTCTTACTTCAGCTGGGTATATATATGATTATTACCTTATGCACGATATGCATGAATGACGGATGATTATATCAAATGCGATTGCAGTGAACACAGACTGTGCCTTTTCAGCTTATCCTGTGCAGTATTGAAGGGTGTTTAGCATTTATTATAATTGATGATGATCCACAAAATATGGATTTACAAGTACAGGACCCCAAAATGTTCATGTAGCAAGGGGTACTTAGCTTTCGATAAATTACCCTGTTTGCTTTTGTCAATCATCTTCCTTCATTCTCTCTCCTGCCACATCATCAGAAGCACTTCCGAACTGTATTTATCTTTAAGGTGTAGCCACATAAATTTAATTATTATTGGATTAAGAACAATTGTACTCATCTTTTTTCTCATCCTATTTTCTTCTTTTAAAACAAAGTTGGCTTCAGACCCTCTGTTGTTAACAACATGAATCATCACTGAAGCCGTTTTCCTTACATCTCCTGCTTTTGCTGAAAGTGTTTAATGTTTGTTTTTGGTACATGTGGGTTGTCATTTTTTAAAAAATCTCATGTACAACTTTCTCCATACGTGAAACCTGGGCACTTGAAATTCCTCCTCGTTCCACCAGGTTCAAAGGCTTCCAGAGTGAGACATCTGTGCTGTCTTCATCATCAGGGCCGGCTGCACCTGCCATCCTGGGTGTGGGGCCACGGTGGCCGGTGTCCTGTGTCTCCATAGCCCATGCCCAGGGCTCCTCCAGGAAGAGTCCAGTGTGGACACAAAAGCTGTCGGCTCTTAGTTCCTTTCAAGGACACGCTGGCCTGCTCTCATGGAACATTCCAGTGGCTTCACTTGCAATTTCATGAATATTAAAATGGCCTCTGCCCTGAAGAATGCAGTAAAACCCCTCTCCCCCGATTCTGCTGCTGACCTTTGCAGTCTGAGAAATGAGCTGTCTGGAAAAGGCTGAGTGGCTAAGCAGCCTTCCAGGGTCTGCACTCTCCTCACAAATGGAAAAATTACCTCTTCCCTTCTGTGAGAGTGCATCAGCGGCTCCATTTACCAGGGAGGTGAATGGCCTCAAAACCCCATCTCCCTCCACCTCCCAGGCTCTGGCCAGAGGCAGGCCATCCAGACCTGCAGGGTGCCTCCCGGGAGTCCCGCCTTCTCCTCAGCGCAGCGCAGGGCTGGACGAGCACCGGATGCAGGATTAATTTAGCCCCTATGAGAAGCAAAACCCCAGAGACCAGAGGAGAAAACGCCTGGGAGGAAGCACCCGTGCCTCCCAAGGAGACCCTGGGCCTTAGGGCTTCCTGCGGGCTCCTGAGTGTTGGGGAGTTAGGAGTGTGTTCAGAGGCATGGACGGAGGACTTTCTACTGATTCTCCATTAAGAGAGGGTTACACCTTTAAAAATAAAATAAATAACCCATTAAAGCTAATGGATAAGACCACGGCAGCGCACAGCCCAGCAGGGTCTGCGAAGCTCAGATCTTATTTCCAGGTCGAAGCTCCTTCCCATCCATGGGAAATCTTGGAGGAAAACACTCCTCTTCTCCTTCCCTTTTTTTTTTTTTTGAGACGGTGTCTCGCTCTGTCGCCCAGGCTGGAGTGCAGTGGCGTGATCTCGGCTCTCTGCAAGCTCCGCCTCCCGGGTTCAAGCGATTCTCCTGCCTCAGCCTCCCGAGTAGCTGGGACTACAGGCGCCCACCAACACGCCCGGCTAGTTTTTTGTATTTTTAGTAGAGACGGGGTTTCACCATGTTAGCCAAGACGGTCTTGATCTCCTGACCTTGTGATCCGCCCGCCTCAGCCTTCCAAAGTGCTGGGATTAAAGGCGTGAGCCACTGCACCCCACCCCTTCCTCCTTTTTATTCATTGGCTTTTTCCTCTTCCAAGGACACTCGCTCCCCTGCGAGGTGGAGTCCAGGAACATCCAACCATCTGTGTCCTTACGAAGGCCCATCCTCACAGCCTGCAGCCGACAGCTAAGGAATGACTCCTCGGCGATGGAATCTCCAAGGACGTGCATGTTTTACTGAATCTACCAGAAGCACAGCAGAAGGAGGCGAGTTACAGCCAGAGGTTTTGGAAAGTACCTAAGAGCTGTGAACAGCAGGACAGAATCAACTCCAGCGGCGCCGTCAGGCGTGGGCCACCTGGCTGCGAGGGGAAGAGCCAAGCTCTGGGCAAGGTCGCTCCATGGTCCCCAGGTGGGGCAAGAGCCTTTCCCTTCGACCTCAGTGCCCGTTACCCATAACTGGGGTCATATCACAATTCTCATAGGACGATCTGATGACTAAATAGAGGACTCATGTAAAATGCTGAGTCCAGTCCCGGGTATGGAGCAGGGCTCCGGAACCTACAGAAAATACCGAGTCCGGTCCCAGGTATGGAGCAGGGCTCGGAGACTTACATAAAATACTGAGTACAGTCCTGTGTACGGAGCAGGCTCGGGAACTCACAGAAAATACCGAGTCCAGTCCCAAATACGGAGCAGGGCTCGGGGACTTACATAAAATACTGAGTCTAGTCCTAGCTACGGAGCTGGCTCGGGAACTCACGTAAAATGCTTAGTCCCGTCCCAGGTATGCAGCAGAGCTCGGGAACTCATAGAAAATGCCGAGTCTGGTCCCAGGTATGGAGCAGAGCTCGAGAACTCACAGAAAATGCCGAGTCCAGTCCCAGGTATGGAGCAGAGCTCGAGAACTCACAGAAAATGCCGAGTCTGGTCCCAGGTATGGAGCAGAGCTCGGGAACTCACAGAAAATGCTTAGTCCCGTCCCAGGTATGCAGCAGAGCTCGGGAACTCATAGAAAATGCCGAGTCTGGTCCCAGGTATGGAGCAGAGCTCGAGAACTCACAGAAAATGCCGAGTCCAGTCCCAGGTATGGAGCAGAGCTCGTGACTCACAGAAAATACTGAGTCTAGTCCCAGGTATGGAGCAGAGCTCGGGAACTCATAGAAAATGCCGAGTCTGGTCCCAGGTATGGAGCAGAGCTCGTGACTCACAGAAAATACTGAGTCTAGTCCCAGGTATGGAGCAGAGCTCGGGAACTCACAGAAAATGCTTAGTCCCGTCCCAGGTATGCAGCAGAGCTCGGGAACTCATAGAAAATGCCGAGTCTGGTCCCAGGTATGGAGCAGAGCTCGAGAACTCACAGAAAATGCCGAGTCCAGTCCCAGGTATGGAGCAGAGCTCGTGACTCACAGAAAATACTGAGTCTAGTCCCAGGTATGGAGCAGAGCTCGGGAACTCATAGAAAATGCCGAGTCTGGTCCCAGGTATGGAGCAGAGCTCGGGAACTCATAGAAAATGCCGAGTCTGGTCCCAGGTATGGAGCAGAGCTCGAGAACTCACAGAAAATGCTGAGTCCGGTCCCAGGTATGGAGCAGAGCTTGGGAACTGACAGAAAATGCTGAGTCCGGTCCCAGGTATGGAGCAGGGCTCAGAGACTTACATAAAATACTGAGTCCAGTCCTGTGTACGGAGCAGGCTCAGGAACTCACAGAAAATGCTGAGTCCAGTCCCAAATACGGAGCAGGGCTCGGGGACTTACATAAAATACTGAGTCCAGTCCTAGGTACGGAGCTGGCTCGGGAACTCACGTAAAATTCTTAGTCCAGTTCCAGGTATGGAGCAGAGCTCGGGAACGCACAGAAAATGCCGAGTCCAGTCCCAGGTATGGAGCAGAGCTCGGGAACCTACAGAAAATGCCGAGTCCAGTCCCAGGTATGGAGCAGAGCTTGGGAACTCACGTAAAATGCTTAGTCCCATCCCAGGTATGCAGCAGAGCTTGGGAACTCACAGAAAATACTGAGTCCGGTCCCAGGTATGGAGCAGAGCTCGGGAACTCACATAAAATACTGAGTCTAGTCCCAGGTATGGAGCAGAGCTCGGGAACTCAGACAAAATGCCGAGTCTGCTCCCAGGTATGGAGCAGAGCTCGGGAACTCATAGAAAATGCTGAGTCTGGTCCCAGGTATGGAGTAGAGCTCGGGAACTCACAGAAAATGCCGAGTCTGGTCCCAGGTATGGAGCAGAGCTCGGAAACTCACATAAAATACTGAGTCCAGTCCCAGGTATGGAGCAGAGCTCGGGAACTCAGACAAAATGCCGAGTCTGCTCCCAGGTATGGAGCAGAGCTCGGGACCTGACAGAAAATGCTGAGTCCTGTCCCAGGTATGGAGCAGAGCTCAGGAACTCACAGAAAATGCTGAGTCCGGTCCCAGGTATGGAGCAAGGCTCAGGAACTTATAGAGCTTCTGCTTCCCTTTCCCTTCCCAACTACAGGCACCCTTTTTCCCCAGCACACACAGGTTGGAAAAGAGTTTAAGAACAGAATGCCTAGTTGTTAGTAATTCATCACGACAACTGACTTAATTACCAAAGATTATTTTAATGGCCGTGCATACTACTCTCCTAGAACTCTCTGTCCTTCCTCCCCGCTCCCTGGGACCTTGGCAGAACTCTTGCGGCAAATGTCACGTAGTGTTGGGGGCCTCCCGCGCTGCCTCTGCTGTGGTCACAGCCCTTCCTGGAGGAATGAGGAAATGGAGCCGGCCGTGGCTCTGCTGCCGTGGGAAGGGGAGGGGTGCTGTGGCGAGAGCAAGCCCAGAGCCTCCTTCAAACATCAGAGGCCTCCTGACATCCTCTGCAGGACTCATCCCAACCTGGAATCATCTCCAACTTGTTCATTTGTAAAATGTGAAGCTTATGTTGGGCCCTTCCTTATCCTCCACCCTCTCCCAGCGTCCATCAGGCAGGGACGCCCATGCACAGGCAGGATCGGGACCATCAAGATAGTGACAGCAAGAAAAAGAGTGAAAGTGTTGGTGTCACGCACTTGATGTCCAGCATGAACCTCAGACCTATCCTGAGCTGATCATCTTCAAAAAAAAACTTTATTAAGGAAAAAAAAAAAAGTGGAGGTTGGAGAGTGTTCTAAACCTCAAAGCCCATCAGTTGCTGTTGAGAGCAGAGCTTGCAGCAGAGATGAGCTTTTCCGTGCCTCCTAGGCCCCGGAGCTCGGGCATGATGCCCAGGCAGAGGCCTCTCGGGGAGGAGACAGCAGCTTCCATGGAAGGGTGGGACGTTCTGCTGTCAGGACAGGGTCCTGTAGGAGGGCTCAGGTCCAGCTCCCAAGTCAGGTATCGATGGGAGAAGGACTTCAAGCTCAGAGGATCCACAGCACTGGCGGAGCTGGAAGGACTTGGCTAACCATGGGACACAGCCACGCTGCCTATGAGAAATGGCGTGGCCTCTTCCATGGCCAGAGGAGGGCGGGGGGCAGACAGTTCTGTTACTCAGCTGCAGAGGCCGCACAGCCAGGAGCTGGAAGCCACGTGGTGCCAGGCAGTGACGCGTTCCGCACGTGAGGGTGGTGAGCCCCACCAGATGAGCACAGAGTGGACACCGAGCCACAGGGAGGACGCTGAGCTCGGTTCATGCAGCAGGCTGTAGGGTTTATCTACGTGGCCTCACTGGCTGGAAATACTTGCTTAGATAATAAGACAAGGATGAAATCATACATGGAAAATGAACAGAACTGCAACATGCCACACACACCGTGGTTTTAGGGGCCGCTCTCGCTGTTCCTGTGCTGTGTCCCTGGATGTGAGGCCTGTCCTGTTCATGGTGCAGTCTCAGAAAACATGAGGGATGCCACCGTCCCCGTCTCCTAGGCCGACGTCCAGGAAGCTGCAGCTTAGATGGCAAGCAGGTGAACCTCAAAGCTGGACTCTGGGTTCTCACCAAAAACTGGCCCCCTCGCCTCCAACTCCGATTTGTGCTGGGTGATGACCCCACACACGACAGGGTCTGCTTCGCGCCGGGACTGAACAGGGACAGGAGGGACGGTCAGTACTCGACAGGTATGGCAGGGTCTGCTTCGCGCCGGGACTGAACAGGGACAGGAGGGACGGTCAGTACTCAATAAGTACGGCAGGGTCTGCTTCGTGCCGGGACTGAACAGGGACAGGAGGGACGGTCAGTACTCGATAAGTACAGCAGGGTCTGCTTCGTGCTGGGACTGAACAGGGACAGGAGGGACGGTCAGTACTTGACAAGTACGAAGCACGGCTCTACGCCCCCAGGTGCTTCCCAGAGGCAAGATGGCATTCACCTCCTGTTATGCATCTGGGGAGGGCAGAGCCGTGTTTCAGGCGTGCAAACACCAGCGTAGGGAGGGAAAACGCATCTGGTCAAATCCAGTCCAGGGCCCCTTTCCTACCCTTCCCCTCAGTCCCCTGGAGGGTCCAAGTACCCACTCCAGGGGCCAGCCCACGTGTATGTGTGTGTATATATATATGTCAGTGCATCTACACATTGTACATATATGCACACTTTGCACACAGACACACACGTATAACGGTGCTATTGGCTTTGAACATTGCTAGGGGCTGAATTTTGTTTCCCTGACAAATCGATATGCTGAACCCAATGCCCAGTGTGGCTGTGTTTGGAGTGAGGACGTAATGAAGGTAAACTGAGGTAATGAGAGGGGGACACTGATCTGAATGGATCAGGGTCTTTCAGGAAGAGACACCAGCCTGTCTCCCTGAGGACACGGTGAGCAGGTGGCCAGGAAGAGGCCCTCCCCAGGAGCCAGGTCTGCCCACGCCTTGATCAGCCTCCAGAACGGTGAGAAAATTAATTTATTTTGCTTAAGCTGCTTAGTCTATGGTGTTTTGTTGTGGGAGTTCCAGCAGATTAAGACAAAGTCATTTGGGTTGATTTTCAAATTTTACTTACATAAGAAAGTTGCTTCAGATCCATTCTTGACCTCCTTTAAAAGTGCAGTCCAGGGGGGATTGTAGATGATAATAATTACGATATCATTTGGTTTTATTCTGAGGAGCTCACAGTACTTTAAAAAAATAATTTAAAAATATTAGATAGGGAATAGCATTATTGCTTCTAATTTGCAGCCAACATCAGAAGACAAGCTTTTAAAATGAATATCCCAGCAGGAACGAATCTGCTAGTTACTGAGCCAAAGGTGCGAGTGAATTCTGAAAACCGAGTTGCAGTTGGCATGGACCGTTCCTCCCTATGCGTTTATGCTCACCTCATGCAACCTGGCATTCCTAAGATTCCTAAGATGATCACAAAGAGTATTATTAAACGTCATCACAATTTTATCGAAAAACATTAGATGAGATCCACATGTGAAAGAAGGGCCATGAGAATCTGTTTCCAGATTTCACACTTGTTTATTCCCTTGTATGGTGGAGACACCACTGGAAAATCCAGGGAGGCCAGACAGACCATCCATGCGGCACCCTGGGTGGCCTCGGGTGGGGGCCTCTGTGGACGGTCAGGACTGGCATCCATGGCGGAGCCCAGAGCTGTGCCGCCCTGCACAGTACCCACCACCACTCTGAGCCCCTGAAACGCCATCTTGCATTTGGTCAAAATCATACTTAATATTGCCTGCTTCTTTGTACCATACACATTCAGATGTCAGTAATCCAAATTAAAAGTTACCCACAAGGCTCACATTCTCTGCCAGCAGCACTGGTCTAGACGGATGGCAGTAACGGCCTTTGCCCACCTTTGCTCCCTTGGGCCCCTTTGGGTCATTCAGCATGAGCCACTGAGACAGACGTGAATGCCGCAGCTTGACCCTGGCCCTGGGAAGAGGTTCTCCCCCCCGGGTTCTCCCGCCATTCCTGCCTCAGGCCTGTGTTATTGCCCATGGGAGTTTGCTGGGACATTCGAATTACCAGCACCTGTTCATGAGCTGCCACGGCCAGCATTATATTGCCTCTCAAGACAATCTTTGCAAATAGACGTCTTTAGTTTAAAGTTTTTATAAGGGATTGTCTTGCCCTTTTGACATTCTAGTTCCCCTCTGACGTGCATGCATGCTTGTCCTGGGGCCCTCGGCATCTACCATGGCCGAGGTGCCTGCTGAGCCGTCCCCCATGCTCAGTGCCTGCCACGCTTCTGCAGGACATGTGGACGGGCAGGACTGTGGCCGAGGTACCTACTGAGCCGTCCCCCACGCTCAGCGCCTGCCACTCTTCTGCAGGGTATGCTGCCTCTCAGCACTCTCCGGGGCCAGAGGAGCACACTCAGCTCCCTCCTGTGTGTCCCCATGAAACCGTATTTATACCCCAGTACAGAATGTGTCACACTGTGATCCAGGGCTTCCTGGTGTCTCCACTGAGGGACGGCGACAGTGCCAGGTGCGGGACCATCGTGTGGAAGGACGCGGCCTCTGTAGGCTGCAGGACGACAGACCAGGAAGCAGACGCATTTGGTGTATGGGGGGTTTAGATAACTTCAATTATATGACTTTTACTTGATCACTTATAAAGATGCTGAAATAAGAGCACATCCTGAATCCTCCCTATCTCGCATGGTGTCTGTTCATGCACGCCACACTTCTCCGTTCATGCATGCCACGTTTCTCCTCCCTGTCTCACGTGGTGTCTGTTCACGCCTGCCACGTTTCTCCTCCCTGTCTCACGTGGTGTCTGTTCACGCCTGCCACGTTTCTCCTCCCTGTCTCACGTGGTGTCTGTTCACGCCTGCCACGTTTCTCCTCCCTGTCTCACGTGGTGTCTGTTCACACATGCCACGTTTCTCCTCCCTGTCTCACGTGGTGTCTGTTCACACATGCCACATTTCTCCTCCCTGTCTCACGTGGTGTCTGTTCACGCCTGCCACGTTTCTCCTCCCTGTCTCACGTGGTGTCTGTTCACGCCTGCCACGTTTCTCCTCCCTGTCTCACGTGGTGTCTGTTCACGCATGCCACGTTTCTCCTCCCTGTCTCGCGTGGTGTCTGTTCACGCATGCCACCTTTCTCCTCCCTGTCTCGCGTGGTGTCTGTTCACGCATGCCACGTTTCTCCTCCCTGTCTCGCGTGGTGTCTGTTCACGCATGCCACCTTTCTCCTCCCTGTCTCGCGTGGTGTCTGTTCGTGCATGCCACGTTTCTCCTCCCTGTCTCGCGTGGTGTCTGTTCGCGCATGCCACGTTTCTCCTCCCTGTCTCGCGTGGTGTCTGTTCACGCATGCCACATTTCTCACAACATGAAATACACGATTTAAAGCTCTCACTGAAGCTCTGGTTCTTAGAGAGATGGCCAACAACCTCTACACTCTAGAACATTCTCATCCTAAACAGCAGGGGAGACATGTTTTTCTGACGTACGTTTACACGTGTTAAGATTTGTTTGTGGATACAAATGCATGCCTTTCACAGGTGACTGGGGATAACTCACTACCTGGAGGTCCATGTCATTCTCATCGCTGTGATTGCATTCTTGCCGCATTGCTGTAAAAACGTTTCCTCTCCCCAAGTTCACGAAACCCACGCAGCAAAGAGGGAGAAAAGGAACAGCGCTTGCCGGGAACCTGCTCTGTACCAGGCACAATCTGAGGTATTTCCGGCTCCTTGAGTTCCATCCTTAGCACAGGCCCTGAGGTCTCCAGTTCCCATTATCCGGGATGCTCAACTCCACCTTGGGATTGAATGACCTCCACCCCATCCCAGTGCCACACAGCCTACACAGACTCAGGATTCCAGCCCGGCCATTCTGAGCCCCGCATGAAACATCCCCTCCGCAGCACTGTCCTGTGTGGCTCGGGGGTCGCTCCGTTGCGGCTGTGCACCCACCACACCATCTGCACATCAGTGGCACGTTCAGGGACTCACTTACCACGTTTCCCGCAAGCGAACCCAAAGAGCCTTTGACGCTTTAAGTGCCTCCTTTGTAAAGTGGGGAGGAAAGGGCTGTGTTCTCTGTTCCCAGGGTTTGCCAAAATTCCACGTCCAGTAAGACTTTGCACAGATCGTGAAAACAGCTTTTATGCTACCCCAGAAAAATATTTATTCATATAGAATCCCAAAAAGAATTTAATAAAACGCACACTCTGCAAGATAGGCCGCGACAAAGATCAGCACGAGCACCAAGGCTCTGCTTCCTGGAGACACACATACAATATGAGGGCTAAGAAATCTCCAATGATAACACCTCCCTTGGATCTGGATAATCATGACACATTTTGTTTTTGGAAGTTACAAGGCACATGCAGCCAGCGTGCCATGGAGATTAAAGGAACGCTGAAAGTCTCTTTAAGGCACTCAGAATTTATTTATAAAGTTATAATTGAGGTTCTAGAAAAGAACCCAAGATGGAACAAGGGTCATATCTATTCAACAAGAGTGCTGAATTTATGTCCTTGATTTCTAAGCTCTCGGTCATCAAGGGTCTCAGTCCACCTGCACCACGAAAGGGAGTCAGAAACCCGGGGGCCGCATTTCATCCACCACAACTCCACCATGCAAAGCACTCTTCCGAAAATCAACACTCAGGGGAAAGGTTTACAGGCATTAGGCAAACAGCAGGTAAAGCCAAAATAAAACGATTGTTGGCAGACACACTTCCGGGGATTTCATTAACGCGCTCGGTGACCTTCAAATCCGAGTTGCACTCCTCCGCATCCGGCTGTCTCCTGGCAAAACCAGGATAATAACTCTCACGTAGCCTGCAGGCATGTTGTGACGCTTCATTAATTAAGGCTCCTGAAATCATTTCCAATTCCCAGGCAGGTGCCAGGAGAAGGTGTGTAAATGATGGCTTCTGCTGTGAGCAAAACGGAACATCTCTTCCCACTTCCCTGTCATGAGGGGACGATGGCTGGGACACACCCCACAGCTCCCCTGCCCGGCGTCACCTGCCCTTGGGCCCACAGAGAGACTGGGGCCCGGAGTGGGTTTTCTTCTATTTGTTTTTAAAGGATCCAAATTGGCTTTTACGAAACACTTCAAAGCCCTTTGGGATTTATAGGCATAATCCTACCTTGACCCATGTTCCCCTGCCTTTGTGGAGAGCTGTTTCCAGGAGCAGGGGCTGACCAGAGCCCCTTCCACTTCGGTGGGGCAGGATGGCTGGGGTGCTCCAGCAGATCACAGTGGACAGAGAGTGTGCTTCCCGCTGATGTGGCTGGGGGCCCACAGCCTTTCCTGGCTTCCCTCCCCTCCTGGCGGCTGGAAGAAGCTGCCCAGGGAGAACTCCAGAGCCACCAAGGAGGGCAGAGCCTGCAGCTGCCGCGCTGGGACTCCGGGCCCACGGTCACCAGGAAGCTCAGTTTTTAAGGCTCTGTCATCTTCAATATGCAAATGTGCTGTGTGTATCTGTCCCATGGAAAGAAAGAGACGGCATGGAGGATTCGGGGTTTTCAGGTTCCTGCTTTCAGTCTGGTTGGCACTCACTCTTGCCGCCATGTCTGTCTGCTGCAAGGGAGGCCAGGACATGCAGGCACCCGAGGAGACGAGTTTGAGAACAGCCCACAGACCCCACTGCAACATGAGCCCGTGGTAGTAGATTTCCTGTTTGCTGTTTGCCTTTTAAAATTATTTCCTTTCCTTCTGCTCAGCGATATCACCCTTCTATTAACAATGATTATGTGGCTTCTTTTTTCCTCAAGTGAAGTTTAAATATCTTGTAAAATCTTAATTTATATCATATCCAGTATACAAGTCATCAATTGCTACATAACAAAATTAGTAACTTAAAAAAAATGTTTTTTTTTTTTTTTTTTTTTTTGAGACAAGATCTTGCTCTGTCGCCCAGGCTGGAATGCAACAGCACAAGCTCAGCTCACTGCAACCTGCACCTCTCAGGTTCAAGCAATCCTACTGTCTCAGCCTCCCAAAGTGCCAGGATTACACGTGTGCACCACCACACCCAGCCAAAATAAGCTTTTATAATCTAACTCTCTCACACATACAACATTATTTCAATGGGATGGCTTTATATTTTAAACATTTGGTAACAGATAACAAAAAGCCTATTTACTCTTAATTTTAAAATTCCAATTCGATATTGACCCAGTGATGCCACGACACAGGTGGGACGCCACACCATCCTCGCTGTAAAGAGCTCACAAAATTGCAGGACAGAAACACACCTCCATCGCCAATCACACTTAGAACGTGACGGTGAGAATGTGTTTCAACACATGGTCTCAGTGACTCATCAGAAAAATGGGGAAAATAATGCCTCAAACAGGAGACACCATAACAACCTCACCAGTCACTCGTGGACGACGACGGAGACTGCCAATCACAATCTGGCTTCTCCGAGGTTCTAATGTGAACACGGCATTTTTTCCCTTAATAAGACAATGTTTACCAGCCCAAGTATAATGTGATCAAGACAATTAAATTCTTGTGAAAGGCCTGTAACCTGAATCACTGGCAAGGGGAGAGGTGGGAGGGGATGTGTGGGCCCTGTGGGACCCTGAGGGAAGACCAGCTCCTCCATACAGTTTCGGGAGGTGATGTGTCTGCCCTGAGGGACCACCTGCTCCTCCACATAGTTTTGTTGGAATTCCAGGAAGCGAGGGTGAGTCCATTCCCCTCTGCCCGGCAGGGAGCCCTGGTGGCAGCGAGCCGCCTTCACGTGTGGGCTCCGAGACCCCGGGAAAGGCTGCAACCTTTCTTTCCAATACGGTGCAAGGTATCCGCAGCCTGATACTTGTTTTGCATGAAAATCAATCAGCTTTAGGACCTCAGCACATCTGTTTCTGAAGACAATAAACTATTTTTTAAATATATTGCTCAATAAGAATAACAGATAGAAAGAAATACTAACAATATCCAATAAAAAGAAAATGTTCAATAAGTGAAGAAGGAGACTCTGGGATTCACTTCGCCCCAGCTCCGAAATGTTAATTATCGTTTGTTTGTATTATAAAGAATGGGGAAGGGCTCAGGCTGGGCACTGTTTCTCTGACTTCTGAGAAATTCTAGAGACAGCAGGCATGATAATTTTTTTTTCTGTTCAAATTGGAGGTTAATGGCTGAGGCTGTGACAAATAAATTTTAGCACAGAAGGAAATGAAGAAATACGTAGGTTATTTCACGAAAAATTCCAGGCCCAAAGGAAGATAATGGGAAAATCTCCTGTGCCATTAATCTCACTGAGATGAGCTGCACTGGAGCCCAGAAAAGGGAGGCACAGGGAAGGAGCCATGGCTCAGCCGTCCGGGAGCCCAGCCTGCTGCTGCCTGGCTGGGGGCCATGCTCCACTCTTGAGTCCCCCTGCACTGCACCAGGAGAGGGAGAGGGCATGTGGGCCCATGTGTGTGTGTGAGAGGGAGACAGAGACAAAAAGACAAAGAGATGGAAAGAGGAAGACAGAGACAAAGAGAGAGAGGGAGACAGGGAGGGATTTTCAGACACACAAGGATTGAAAATGCAGACCCTGCTCATGAGTACCCCTTTCTCCCCCAGTTGTGGGTCAGGTTGACTTACTCCAGCTGCTTTGGACTCAAAAGCCTGGATGAGCACCTGTCTTAGGCATGTGGAAAAAAGAGACACGAGGAACAGCCGTTGTGCTCTGGGGGAGACGGACACGCCCAGGGTCCTAATGCAGGGAGGACACGTGCTTAGGAGCACTCAGAGGGGACCCTGACCCACGCACGGGGTGGGCACTGTTGCTGGAGGAGGCAGCGTAGGCTTGGGATGTGTGGATGAGCAGGAGTGAAATGAAAGACCTTGGGAAGGCGTTCCGAGAAGAGGGGTGACATGAGTGGAAAGGGGAGGCTCGAGACAGCAACACAATGTGACCAGCTCCAAATAATTCCTGGGTCAGAAGAAAAGTAAAGCCCCATCCACGCGGCCTTTCTCAGTCTACA
Source organism: Gorilla gorilla gorilla (assembly GCF_029281585.2). Taxonomy (NCBI): domain Eukaryota; kingdom Metazoa; phylum Chordata; class Mammalia; order Primates; family Hominidae; genus Gorilla; species Gorilla gorilla. The sequence goes on along the minus strand of NC_073231.2, from coordinate 5,666,253 downwards.
AAGCGTCCGAGCGACGGAGGCCGTTACATTGGGTAACAGAATATGTGTTGTCTTTCTGCTCAACCTACTTTCAAAAATATTTCAGGGAGAATTTAAAATAAAATTATACCACATATATACAGAAGTTATTAACAAAGGTATAAAATGAACAGATCAAAATTTTTTAAAGAAACGAAAGAGATGAGCTATTCCTTCACCTGAGAACTCAAGTTGATCACACACACTTCTGAGCTGCCCAAACACAGCGCACTGTCCCATCCTCCAACTGGAGGCAGCTCTCCCTGACTGGCAGGATGAGCTGTTTCCAGGTGGCTGATGGGACTCTGACATGATCCATAGGATGTCAGACCACATGCTAGGTTCACCTCTCCTCCTGTCCTTCCACATTCCTTGGCCAGAAAGAGCCAGGGCAGAGGGAACCCAATACCTTTGTTGTTTTTGAGTACAGGTGACAGAGCTCACTTTCCAGCCAACAGAGGAGAGTGTGCATGAGCAAAGCATGCTTCCCCTGAAAGCCAGTGATTCTGGAGGGTGTCCAGGGTTTTTGCTGTTTTTAATAACACAGGCTCAGCTGACACACCAGAATTCATTTGTCTTCAGAGTTGGAACATTCTACTGAATCTTCCTTATTGATGTCACATCTCTAAGCATTTCAACCACTAGCATTTGTTTTCCACAACTTTATTGAAAGCCTCTCATGTCCCTACATCTGTCAGGCCCCTGGATTCTGTGATTAAGAGTCTTTTGAGAGTGGACATTTTGTAACAGTCAAAAGTTAGTCAAGGGCAAGACTGGAGAGAAGGTTGGGTGATTAGACTAAGCCATATGGCCTGCTGAGCAGTACAAGGTGTGGCTGGAGGGCAGTGAGATGGGTTTGCTCGTACGATGAAAACTGGCACCCGGAGGCTCAATGTTGGGTGTGGTGTTGGGGTCCAAAGCACACTGGAACACCCAACATTGAGGAGGATGAGCTCTGCTGGGACATCCACTTATAGAATCTTAGATTTTAAACTGGAAGATATTCGGAGATCCCTTAGCCTGATCCCGTAATTTTAAAGATAGGAAATATGCTAAGAGTAGGCAGGGGCTTCCCCAGAATCACCACGGATTAGGAATGGCAGGGCTTCGAATATGCCACAAAAGCCCTCTGTGTCATGGGCTTCTCCTCCACACGGGAAATATGGCACTGAAGGGAGCCATACGTCTGCCTTTCATTCTTGCCTCGCCACGCAAAATTTTCCCTTCCACCAGTAATTCACTCTCACATGTAGAAATTGTGACTTTAGAGAGTAATGCCCATGATAGAAAAATAGCTACTCCTGCTTGCTTTTGGTTTCCATTTTCACACTTTTCCCATCCCTTTGAGTCCATGAGAATCCTTACATGTTAGCAGAGTTCTCTTGAAGACAGCAGATGTTTGGTTTGTGATTTTCCATCCATTCTGCGAATCTGTAACTTTTAACTGGAGCACTTACACCATTTATGTTCAACATTAATATTGAGACGTGAGATCCATTTCCAATCATCGTGATGACTGTTACCTAGATATTAAGTTTTCTTCATGATGTTATTATTTTATAGGCCCTGTGACTGTTATGCTTTCAGGAGGTTCTATTCTGGTGCATACAGACCTTTTGTTTCAAGCTTTAGAACTCCTTTTAGTATTACTTGTAGGGCTGGTCTGGTAGAAAAAGTTCTGTGGCTGGATGGGGGAGGTGGTTGTACAGTATTGTGAATATCCTTAACACCAGTGAACAGTACATTAAAAACAGTTTAGTAGTAAATTTCACGTTATGTCTATTTGTCCACAATAGAAAAAAGTAATGCCATTTCTTTCAAACACCACCTAACACAGTATTGTTTATGTTGACAGCTCCAAGCTATCAGGCCTGAGCATAAGCTTTGCGCACACAGCATTTTAGCATTTAAACTACATACTGTCTGGAATGTAAAATGTGTACATAGTCTAAAAAATCTCCCAGAAAACACAGGAAAGTGGATGGGAGGAAATTAAAGGTCAGCCACCGACCTGCCACGGAGGCCTCTGCCTTTCTGGTCTTTCTGGTGTCTCCGCTGTCTCCCCATGGGAGCACTTGTTTCTAAAGGTCTCTGTGGGTGACTTGTCTCTTTTATAATTACTAAGCTTTGATCCCTTCATTATAAAGGGTTTAGAGCCTTATGTGATTCTATCCTCTGATGAGAATTAAAAGCTGTTAAAGATCTGGCCAACAGTCTCGTGGAATGGCGGAGTGCAGGTGTGCTGGTCAGACGGCCCGATGTTCAAACCCTGCCGTCACTATGTAGGCACCATTTGTAAAGCGGGACCATCATATGCAAACTGCAGGTGTGTTGTAAATGGCAACTCGATGGAACTGGATGCACTGTGTGTAGCCACGTCAGGAGCGCGACGGACGTGATTCCTTTCCCGACTTTCTCAGCTTTGCTAACTCCCTGTCTTCATTTTGCTTGAGTCTGGCTGACTAGATCTGCTTAGAGAGGCCTGTGATGACTCATGTCACACGTTATGTAATAGAGTCAGAGCCTCTTCTCTCCTCAGCACCTGCAACCCAGGTAGGAATAAATTCCCAACACCAACCACGTCACTGAGATAATATGACAGGGACCCTGAACAGTGGTTAGCTTTCTTCTTGGTGCATAGAACCTTTTTCAGCAGCTACCCCTTCCTTTCTGCCTACATCTTATCCCCAGAACCTACCATTTGATCTGTCTTGAGTATCAATAGATGGTCAAGAATATACTGAACTGGATAAAACCACTTACAAATCATCTTAAATATCTTAGGAAAGAGTCTCTAAATTCCTATCACTGTTGAAATCCCGTGTTCAGATGTCATGAGCAGGTTCTCCTCCTCCTCATCTGTGGTCCGCAGCAGAGCAATTCCTGCATTCGCGGGGGAGGCCGGGCTCTCCTGGGGTTGCACAGTCTCACAACATTAGCCTTGGGGGGGTACTTCTGTGAGAACACTGCACAGTGGAGGCTTCACCATCCATCTCAAAGGCAGCAGGGACTATGTAGGAACACTAGCCAGGCCAGCCCCCAGTGACAGATATTCCCAAGGCTGCACTGAAAATGACATGGCAAAGCTGCTGGCATCCACGAGGAACGAAAGGAGCAAGGTATGAGCTTTTACAGCTCTATCCCCACACGCAGGTCTTACTAATACTGTCTAGTGTGCAAAGGGGCTTAAAAATAGAAGAAGGGAACCCCGCAAAATAGACAGGGCATGTGTGTAGCAACCACTCTGTGCACTGACAATGGAATTGAGGTCGCAACCCTGTATCTCGACTAAAACACCAGGACTTGTTCAATGTGTCTTCTACATGTAATAATTTTCATTTCCTCCAATTTGGTCAAATAAGTAGCTGTCTCTATGTATTAGCAATCCTATAGCAAACTTACTGATCCATGTACCTCATCCAATCTTTAAATGGTTTTTGATGAATACTTCACGCCCAATACTGGTTACTAGGACATAAACACAGCTAAATGCAGACATTGGCTTTCTCCAGGCTAAAAACAGCCTGGGGTCTCAATTCAGGGGCCTTCATGGAGTACATCAGCATTGCCAGTTCCCAGACAGAAGCAATACCGGCTCTATCTGCCAATGTCAAAAGAAAACAGATTCAAAGGGATTTTTCTTTTCCTTAGAGGTTTTCTTAAATACAGTAACTCTAATGCATAAATGACTTGCATTTTCTAAGTACTGAACTTCATGTTAAAAATCTTACACAATTTTCTACAAAGCAAGCCAAGCAACTGAATCCATTTGAAGCCTATGGAGGAATGAACATTGTGTAAGAGAACCTAACAGAACCACGTACACACACACACAATGAACCGAAACAAGTTCCCCTCCTAACAGAACCACACACAGACACACACACACGCTGAACTGAAACTAGTTCCCCTCCTAACAGAACCATGCACACACACACACACACACACACACATGCTGAACCGAAACTAGTTCCCCTAACAGAACCACACACACACACACACACACGCACACACACACACACACACACACACATACTGAACCGAAACTAGTTCCCCTCCTAACCATGCACACACATACTGAACTGAAAGTAGTTCCCCTAATAGAACCATGCACACACACAACACTGAGTTGAACAAATGAAGCAACTGGTTCACGTTATAAAACTGACCTTCTTTTTAAAAATAATTTGCTAAGGTTTATAACTGCCTAAAATAACTTGCTGATGGCCAGTTCAAGCATAAGCCCTCATTGTATTTAACGTGCTCATTCTACTGAGAATTGGTTTTCTCCTCGAATGCACTTGTGCAAATCAAGTCACTTTCCCCACACGGTCTAACAACTCTAATCCTTCCACAGGAGTTGAGTTGAATCCAGAGACACTGGGGAAGTTGTTCAGTACAGCACAGAGGGTGTACTTTGAAGATAAGTGTGGATTAACACTCCAGTTGCTCTGCTTAATGCCTTGGAGATATGTTACTGTTCTCATAGGGACTGAGTGAGATGCCGTACAGCCCAGCACGGATACACAGTTCAGGTCAGACTAGATCATTACAGCAGCAGAGGAGGGTATGGGCATGGAGAGGGGAAAGCTCTCACTGTCAAGCACCTCCGCATCCCAGACACAGGCCTCGGCCCTCCATTTATGCAATGTCCTCATTTTACAAACAAGAAAACAGTCTACGGGGAAAGCTCTTCCACAGATGGTAACTGGTAGAGCTTGCTTTGAACCCACCTTCTTCCTTCATTCTCTTTGCATTTCGATTTCTATATACACTGTATTCATTGGTATATTAGTCGGCTGCCACACTGCTATAAAGAACTGCCCCAAACTGGGTGATTTATGAAGTAAAGAAGTTTAATTGACTCAAAGATCTGCATGGCTGGGGAGGCCTCAGGAAACTTAAAATCATGGCAGAAGGCACCTCTTCACAAGGGTGGCAGAAGAGAGAATGAGTGCCAAGCAAAGGGGGAATCCCCTTATAAAACCATCACATCTTGTGAGAACTCACTATCAGGAGACCAGCATGGCAGAAACCACCCCATGATTCAGTGATCTCCACCTGGTCCTGCCCTTGACACACAGGGATTACTATAACTCAAGGTGAGATTTTGGTGCAGTCACAGATCCAAACCATATCAGTTGGTAATTATAAAAGAAAAATGGAAGTGAACAAGTCAAAAATAGAAAGGTTTTGGGTGTTTCTTTGAGACAGGGTCTCTGTCGCCCAGACTAGACGGCAGTGGTGTAATCACAGCTCAGTGCAGCCTCAACCTTCTGGGCTCAGGTAATCCTTCCAAGGGTTGGTGGGGTTGCAGGTGTGTGCCACTATGCCCAGCTAATTTTTAAATTATTTGTAGAGAAGAAGTCTAGCTATGTTGCCCAGCCTGGTCTTGAACTCCTGGGCTTAAGCAACCCTCCTGTGTCAGCCTCCAAAAGTATTGGGATTACAGGCATGAGCCACAGAAATAGAAGTATTTAAGGTGTATTTATGGTCTATCACTTCATTAAAGCAATCTATAACAAGCTTTTTTTCCCCTCTGAAAAAGCAGTGATTATTGTATGAATCAGCAGAATTATTTCCACAAACAGGTGTGTCTTGTTCACGTGGGCAGTGGACTATTATTATTCCATAGCCCCAGATACCAGATACCTGCACAACAGAATCCAGACAGGCCTTCCATCATCTCCAGGACAGACTCTACTCACAAGCATATTCTTCTCAAATATCTTCCAAAACTAATCTAAACGCACAGTGTTATTTTCATTTGTTAGTGTCTTTTTTAAAGTATGACTGAGCTTTTTGAGAAAAATAAATCAAAAGACATTATTAAAAAAATAAATGTATGCACTGCTTTATTTTTTAACAATGAATCATGGCAAACCATTCATATGGTAGATATTCAGATGTGTGACCTCTAGTTTAGTCATCTACTTATATTCTCAGTCCATGATGGGAGCCACTGGGAACGTGACCAACACAACAGAACACTCAGAAAAATACGATGCAAGAGCCAAGTTTCCTCACTCCAGCCACGTGGAATTCAATTACATAAAAAATATGACAGAATTTATGCTACATATAACCTGTTAAATGGCATGGGCATGATAGTGCTAAATTTTGGAAAAACACCAAAAAGCAAGGGAAATAAATCAGGATGCAGGTGGAGCCAAGAACCTGGCATTTGCTGGCTTTGAGCCCTAAGAATCTGGTGCAAAGATGGGCAGGCAAAAACAAAGTAAAGGAACACAGAAGGTCAAGAACGAGGAGAAAAGAAGCGCGGGCTCATGCCTGTAATCCCAGCACTTTGAGGTGGGAGGCCGGAAGTTCCAGACAAGCCTACGCAACACAGAGAGACCTCATCTCTCAATAAACTCGCAAATTAGCTGGGCGTGGTGGCACCTGCCTGTGGTCCCAGCTACTCGGGAGGCTGAGGTGGGAGGGTCAGGCAGTTGAGGCTGCACTGAGCTGAGACGGTGCCACTGCATTCCAATCTGGGTGACAGAGCAAAATAATAATAATAATAATAATAAAGAACAAATAACAAATGAAGAAGATAGGAAAAATGTGTTGTGATGAACAGAAGAGCAATAAAAAGAATTGAGAGAAACAGGCAGCACTGAAAGTGGCGAGTTGACAGCTCGTGGTTTGCGTGGGGACTGTGGTCTTGTCGTGCAGCGAATCCTCACATCTTTACATTAGCGCTGGAGCCCAGGTGACGGTCCACACACCTGCACACTCTCAATGTCTCCTCTCCGTGCTGCACCTCAATTACTGATGGGATCATTTTAATGGGTTCCTCTGAAGCAATTCCACAGCCCCAGATACCAGATACCTGCACAGCAGAATCCAGACAGGCCTTCCATCATCTCCAGCACAGGCTCTACTCAAAAGCATATTAACAAAAAATCTCTCCTGGAAATGTAAGCCTGCAGTGGGCTCCTTAAATGACCACTAGCAACCATAGAGCCCTTTGTTCTGGAAATTGCTGTACTTAGTTACTGCAGGAGACAGCCGCGCAGTCACAATGCTCTGAGCTGTCTCACTTTCCTGCTGCTCTAAGGACAGGGCAATAGTAATTTTGAAACAACTTTTCCTATTATCAAGAAGGCCACATACTTGTCATAGAAAATTTGGACTCTATAAAAGAAGCAGGAAGATAATAGGCATCTAGAACTCCGTCGTGAATGATAATCACTTTGAACATTACTTTAGCTAGAGACGGACGCTCTCACATTTTCCACGTTTTCAGAAATCTTATAAAACATCACATTGAAGGGCTATGTGTGATTTTATCACAAGAACGATGTAGCTTACTCTCATACTTTAAGTGTGGTAGTGCTTAAGTTGCTTTTATAAATAAAATGGCAGCAAATATGCTATACTTGAAGCTTTTTCTGAATATTTACTTATTTTCATGGATTGTATCCCAGAATTAGAGTGACAAGACCAAAGGGCATGAACATTTTCAAAATGCTTGTTAGGTGACAAAAAGAATTTTCACAAAAGGAAAGCTGAATATTCAATGAAAATTGTATCTGTATCATCACTGTTGCTTTCTGCAGTTTAAGCAAAGGCAAATAGAAAACTGGAAATTATAACGAAGCAAAGCCGAGTGCCAGGGCTGAAAGGAACTGTCTTCTGCAGCTGCTAAAGTGATTCATCTTTTCAGCAGAGCAAAGGATGATACATTTGTAGTTTATTTTAAAATAACTCATATTCAATAAATCAAAACAAACATGTGATACCCAAAGACACGTGCCTTTTATGAATGTGGAGGGTCTGGGCATCATTGAGGGGATGAAGAGGGACAGATCCAGGGTGCTGGGTTCAGGTCACACCATGTCCGGATGGTTCAGGGCGCTGGGCTCAGGTCACACCACGTCCAGATGGTTCAGGGCGCTGGGTTCAGGTCACACCACGTCCGGATGGTTCAGGGCGCTGGGTTCAGGTCACACCACGTCCGGATGGTTCACGTGCTGGGTTCAGGTCACATCACGTCCGGATGGTTCAGAGCACTGGGCTCAGGTCACACCACGTCCGGATGGTTCAGGGCGCTGGGTTCAGGTCACATCACTTCCGGATGGTTCACGTGCTGGGTTCAGGTCACACCACGTCCAGATGGTTCAGGGCGCTGGGTTCAGGTCACACCACGTCCGGATGGTTCACGTGCTGGGTTCAGGTCACACCACGTCTGGATGGTTCATGGTGCTGGGTTCAGGTCACACCATGTCTGGATGGTTCACGTGCTGGGTTCAGGTTACACCACGTCCGGATGGTTCAGGGCATTGGGTTCAGGTCACACTACGTCCGGATGGTTCAGGGCGCTGGGCTCAGGTCACACCACGTCTGGATGGTTCAGGGCACACCACGTCCGGATGGTTCAGGGCACTGGGTTCAGGTCACACTACGTCCGGATGGTTCAGGGCGCTGGGTTCAGGTCACACCATGTCTGGATGGTTCAGGGCGCTGGGTTTAGGTTACACCACGTCCAGATGGTTTGCGGCCCTGGTGCATGCTCATTCATCGGCAGTAATTAACACCATCACATGACCCTCTGGCTGTGGTTTGAACGTCTCTTCCAGGGCAGATCAAAGCCCAGTGTGGTGGAGCCACATCGCAGATCAAACGTTGCAGATCAAAGGCTGGTGGTGTGGGACCGCGTCCCTCCACGCCTCTGTTCCCATCTCATACAGCTGACTCCCCGGGGAAGGCTTCCAAGGAGCTAGGGCATCTGCCTCTGCCTGGTCAGCTCCTCCTTACGGAGTGTGGGGAGCTGAATTTCATGAAAAACACTGGTGCTGTACTCTTGATTGTGTATGGATTTTATTAATAACAGCTCCCCAATGAGAATGAGGACGGGCTCAAAACTGGTCAACCATGGGTCTCCGCTCATGTCTTTAATGCTGGCTGAGCACCACAGGAGACCTCAGGGAGCCCAGGGCTGTCTCCGCCGGGGCTGATGTGTGTTCAGCCTGTGTCCAGGGGATAGACGGGTTGGGGAGGCGCAGGAACTTGGAATATTTACTGAGCATTGAGCTGTAAGACACTGGGAGCGCCTAAGGGAGTAGGAATCAAATCAAGGTCATGATGACAGGGAAAGCCACCAAGAGGCTGCCTTCGCCGGGAGCGAGGGGTGGAGGCACCTCCACCATCCCCCGTTTCTCACAGAACACAATGTGGCACGTGGCTCAAAACCCACATCTACAACTTTGAAGGTATCTGCATTCTGAAGTTATGAAATCAGCACTGCTGAGACATCTATAGGATACAGACTAAAACTCGTAATATCACGCACAGACATTTTTAAAAATTAAGTAATTACGGTGTGTTAGGCACTATAAGAACTTGGCATACATAATCTCATTGAAACCTACAGCATTCTCTGAGCTGGGCAGTATTCTTATCTCAGTTTTACAGAGAAGGCTCAGGAAGACCATTGCTTGACCAAGGTCGTGGAGCTATCGTAAGGATTCCCCGTCCACATCCAGCTGGCTCCAAATCCACATTCCCCATATAGCTTGTGATACAAATGCAGTGGACTTGTTCCCAGAATACGCATGTAATAGTTGAATGTGATTTCAGGGATAGACCTGAAGATACCTAAGCCCTAGGATGGCCTATGTGTCCCATTTAAGAATCTCCCCATTACAGGTGACATCCGCAAACACGAAGCTTGCACGGCAACCTGACCCCCAACTGCCCTTCCAGCCTCTTATCCTTATACTCCTCTGCCCAGATGAAGGTGGCACCAAGCTCTCCTACCTCCCCTCCATGCCCATGGCCCATGCACCTGCTGACAGGGGCCCTGGTGGCAGCGGGTCTTCCCATTCTTCACTGAACAAAATTCCCCTTACTCCTCAAGACACACATCAAGTGTCACTTCTCCCATGAAGTTCTTTAACTTTGAGCCACAAGAAATCCCTCCTCCTTTATAGACCCCCAAAATATTACCTTTTCCTAAATCCTCCTATTAAATACCTTCCTGTTTAAAAACACTAGTGGCATGTATTTTTCTGATACAGAGAAAATCAATAGATATTTATTAAATAGAGATAAATAAGTATTATGACACAGGTAGGTTTTCAGAAAATTTTCCTCAGTTAAATATTCATGGATCTCTTTTAATCTCAAGGAAATAGATGGGAAGGGGTTAGGAGTACAGCCCGGCTATAAACTAAGTGCAGAGATGGTTCAAAGCCTCAGTAGCAGGACTCATGAGATTTGATCAATCAAATTGGCTGATGAAAAAGAAACCCCAGAGGCATCCAAACCAGCTAATGAAAAACCATCAGGAACGAATGAAAGGAATTATGCGACCCCTGAAGCCACATCTGGGGATCAGTTAAGGTCCCAAGAGCATTCACATACCACAAAGCTCAAAACTTCCAGACCTTACGTGAGTGCATGTCAGCAAGATACTGAATTCTAAGCTCCTCAAAGTCCAGAACTTTTGTTCACGTTACTTCTTCATCTTGGTGCAGTGGACACAACGTAGGCACCTCCTGGGCTCTGCGCCTTCTGGTGCTCAAGCCTGTGTGTGAATGTGTATGAACCCCTCCGTTGGCGTGTAGACTGGGCCTGAGACTGCTACCCAACAGAGGGCGGCCAAGGTCATGGGTGTCCCTCCTGTGAGTGGGTGATGTGGTGATGACACTCCATCCTGCCTGCCACTTGCTCTTGCTCTGTTGCTGGCTTTGAAGCAGCTGCCATGAATCCTACAGCCACAAGGAAATAAATCTTACCAGCTGGCTGGGCGAGCTTGGAAGCCAGCACCAACTCAGCCAAGGCTCACAAGCTGACACCTTCATGGCAGCCTTGCTGAAGACCCAGCTACGCCATTCCCAGACCCTGTACTCTCAGACACCGAGATGACACATGTGTGTTGTTTTCCACTGCTAAGCTTAGGGTAGTCTATTATGCAGCCATAGAAATCTAATACACCTAGAATTGCAATTTCGCTCTGCAGCACCTTCTTGGTATATTAATTGGGATATGTATTTCCGCCTTGAGGCTTAGTTTTGAACACATCTAACTTTCATATTTCTTGGTAAAATCAATTAAGACAGACATCATATTTATGCCCACATATTTACATAAAGTGCCAAACAGAGCTTCATTCATGGCAGGCAGTTATAAAATTTTATTGGATTGAAATTGAGTTGAAGAAGATTCTAGAACATAGAATCAAGGAACTGATGAATCCTAATACCACAATAATCCAAGGACTTGAGCGCTGTTCTTACAAAGGGCTTTTGAGGTTAAGAACTTCCTAACTTAAAATTATCACAGATAAGACTGTCAAAGCACACTACTGACACCTCTATTTGCAATGTTGCCCAAGTCCCAATTAGAAAAATACTATTTTGTTCTTGTTTTGTAAAATTTTGCAGTTAAAGCACACCCCCTGGGGTGAGTATAGCTCATTTCTTCCCCATTACTGTTTATTTTCTATATGTTCTTTATCCTCATCTTAACTGAAAGAAATCATAAGTGACTTTACTCATGTACCATCATGGGTTAAACAATCTGAAGGACATTTCTGCATAAGTATCCCCTAAACATTAAATTGTCCAAAAAGTCATATACATAGTCTTCCTCTCCTCTGGAAAGACTAAGAAGTGTTTATGTTTAATCAAATGGAACACTGAAAGTATTTTTATGGCTTAAAGCCTTTCATCGTCAAAGGGATCTTCATTACGTAATTCATTTATCAAACAAAAGGCAGTTATAATTGCCTATGCCTAAAACATATAGATAGCAGGGTCACACCACTGATTAGGTAAGGTAGAGAAGAAGGCACCAGCTACACAGGGATCTCTTTTCTGCAATACGTCCTTGGCTTGACTAAAGAAATACATCATTTTTATTAAAATCTGAATTTTACTAAACCTGATTTTTAAAGATTCATCAAGTTCCTGACAGTACCAGTAAGTAAACAGAATGATATGCAGTTGTTTTTTTAAGTTAGCATAAGGATTTAATTGTATTGGAATTCATTTATCCTTCTTGGCATTTATCCCTCAACCAACAACAGGGAAAGTAATTGAGTAATGACCAGGCTCACGACTGCGCCGACGACAGGGGGAGCAGAGTCCCCAGAGAGCTGAGGCTCTTTCAAGTCAAGGACCATGCTGTCTAATTCTGTTCTTCTAATCACTGGAGTTTTACAACTGGAAGAGATCTTCGAAAGAATATAGATCTTCTTTTCCACTTTTACAGATAAAATAATTGAGAGTCCAAGGGAGTGAGTGGCTTGTCCGACGCATACAGCTCTTTGGTGGAGGAGAAAGAGCTGGAACACAGCTCTGCTGACTTCCGTGAGCACGGATGCCACTCCCTCACCTGACCTGGCATGAGGTATCATCTGAATAAATGAGAAAAGAAAGGCATGTCTCCTGAATGTTGAAATTGCAAGAGACTACTGAGAAGCTGTTACTGACAATGATGACTCAAAATAATAATTTGTTTTTTAAGATGTTTGATGAGCCCCCATCCCTACCAACTCCCTCCCAATACCCAATCTAGAATCACGTTAAATTAACAGAGATTCAAGATAACATTTCCGCTGTCAGCATTGTCACGGACAGGACACATCTGCCTAACTGTCCTTGTGCAGTCACTGCCCCAGCAAATAGTAGGGAGTTGGACTCCTTACAGAAATGTGAGGAGGAAGGTGAGGTTTCAGAGCAAGCCGGCCCTGCCAAGGGTGGGGGTGCTCCCTGACGTGGGTATGCTGATTCCTGCCCCGAGCTCGGTGCAGCTGCCCCCAGCCTGGAAGCCCACCCCACCACTCATTTCGGTTAACACTTGGATACTCAGATACTGACCTGCCTGGCTGGTACTTCGATACTCCAATGCTGACCTGCCTGGCTGATACTTCGATACTCCGATGCTGACCTGCCTGGCTGATACTTGGATACTCATCTGCTGGGCTAATACTTGGATATCAAGACAGCTCAGGAATCATCTGTTTCATAATCATGTTTTTTTCTAATTCTCCTGACTCCTGGTAAAATTGGCCATTCCCATTTGACCCCACACATCTGTCACAGGTCAGATGTTTGTTTTATATGCTTCTTGCTGTATGTATTTCTCCGTGCTCTCTTAATTTCTGCATCCTTAGTGCTTAGTCTAGAGCCTACCAAAAACAGGCTGTCTAGATTAATTTGAAATAGCAACAACAAAAAAATAGTTTCCAAACAACTGGGGGGGCTACATAGGCACAGATATACGTCTGCCACTTCAGAATGGGGAAGAGGCACATGTTATGTCACTCCTGGGTTCCAAAAATTCATTAGTAAAATAGCCACACTTTGAATGAAACACTATATTTCTGAGATTTCTAGATTCTGCCCTAAGGAAATAATCATGAATGAGCATGCAGATAAAGCTATGGACATAATATTCCAGAAGGTACAACTTGTATCAGAAAAATGATTAGAAACAGCTTAAATTTCCATTAAAAAGGGGACCAATTCAGTAAATCACAGTGGACCCACAAAATGGAATAATATGCAACCACTAAAAATGATATTTAGGAACATATGTGATGTTATATGATTCCATAAAACAAACACCTATTCCTTGCTCATGACATCCCTGAAAACTCTGCCACAACATGAAAACTTAATTTTATTAATTTTAGTGAGAAAATGATAACGTCTTCCCATCCAAAATACTGAAGTTCCTTTTGTCAGTATAAAATATCAATTAAACAATGAAAACAACTTTACGTTTTAAATAAGCACTACATTTAAAGAAAACCAAGACATTTGGCCAATAAAATGTGAACAAGAGTGTCTTGTTCTACTCATCCAAGCAGACTTTCTAGAGGAGTCTGGGGACGTGTGCTGGAAAGTCAAAGCACCGACACAAGACGCACCACCTTTGGGCTTCCTGGTCATCGTGTACTCAAACCGCACTTAATGTGAAAACTATAGCAAGAGAAACACCTTCAGGGTAAAGTAAAGGCCGAACATGTGAAGATACACACGCAAGCAAAGAGAAGATGCCGCCTCAGCAGCCCTCCTGTCCCCACCTCACCCTTCCCTCCCCGGCACCCACTCAGCAAAGCCGGGCGGGTTTCCCAACGTGGGGCCAGGATCCAAAATGGTTCCATCTGATAATGTGCGACGCGAATCTACATTCCAAGTGAATTCATGTGTCAGTCCAAGACACTAATGTTGAAGTATCACTTTTTATAGTGTTTGGGTAAAAAAGCAGCTATCATGATTTTTTAGGTTGTTATGAAAGAAATATAACATTGAGAGCTAGGGTGGGGGGGGGGAGTGTTGATTAGAGTTGACGGAGAGCAAGTCCTAGAGCAATGCCTGAGTCTCTCCGTGGCAGGATGATGGTGAGTTTATATATATTTATATATATTATATACATATTTATATATTATATACACATTTATTTATATATTATATATAGCTATTTATGTTATATATTTATTTTTATACATTATATATTTATTTATATATTATATATCTATTTATATATTTATTTATATATTATATATCTATTTATATATTTATTTATATATTATGCATATTTATTTATATATTATATATATTTATTTATATATTATATATTTATATATATTATATATTTATTTATATATTATATATTTATTTTTATATATTATATATATTTTACATATTTATTTATATATAATATATCTATTTTATATATATATATATCCTATTAGCTCTGTCCTTCTAGAGAACCATGACTCATACAGGGAGAAAGTTCTAGAAGCCCTAGAGCGAGAACTACTTGGACCCTTTTCCTATAAACTTCTTACAAATAGGTTTTGCATTATCTTTTTGTCTTTGTGAAGATCTGGGGATGAAAAGAAATTCAGTTTGCACGAAAATGATGCTGTTCTGAGGTCCACCTGCATCTGGGATTGACGCTGATGTGTGACAGGAGAATGAAGTCATCTCCGGATGGCCTCAGTACCAGTGTCCAAGGCCTTACGGTAAATGTGATGTATGTGAGCACTCCTTCAGCATCTGGGGTGCAAATCTACTGTTGTGGTTTTTTTTTCTTTCCATTCCAAATTCCCTGCCTGACCTAGAGCGTGTACCTGGTTCTATCTGCTCTGTGAGCATCTAGTAAGCTACGCTGCCTCACTGAGCCCCCAGTTACTTAATTGTAGACTGAGGGATCTGGACCATGTGATCGCAAAGGAATTATTTTTCCCTCCCCTTAACATTGCGATCAGGTTTTATACATATTAACTCCAGAGTTGCTCTGTGTAACTCAGGGAGGCACTGGGACCATGACACTGAGCCAGTGCTCGAAATTAAACTGCAGGTCCTCAGGGATCCTCTCTGCCTGGGCTGGAGCCTCCACCACTGTGGGCTCTGTCTGTCTGTCTGCGGTAAAGCAAGCAATAAACAGGGAAGTGAATCAGACAGCTGGGACTACGGACACAGCAGCAGGCAGTGAACACTCACTCATGGCTGCCGCAATTCCTAGCGCTGGATTAGGAGAGGTCTACAAGGAATATTCATAAAGTAATTGCTGACGAAGGAATTAAAGCCAGACAGCATTTTAAGTTGGTAAGTTAAGAGAAAGAGGGTTTCTTGCCTCCTTTTGTTTGGAATTATATATCAAACATCCAGCCTGAATGTTTGTTATGTAATTCTTAGCTTTAGTTCAGCTTGACCACAATTACAGCAAAAAAAAAAAAAAAAAAAAAAGATAAATGAATACAACTATCTCGGAAAACAAATCCAAAGTCACTCATTTTATGGTTTATGTTCTAAAACAAATCCAAAGTCACTCATTTTATGGTTTATGTTCTAAAACAAATCCAAAGTCACTCATTTTACGGTTTATGTTCTAAAACAAATCCAAAGTCACTCATTTTACGGTTTATGTTCTAAAACAAATCTAAAGTCACTCATTTTACGGTTTATGTCCTAAAACAAATCCAAAGTCACTCATTTTATGGTTTATGTTCTAAAATAAATCCAAAGTCATTCATTTTATGGTTTATATTCTTATACATGTTGGCTTATTTTATGGTTTATTTCCTTATATGTGCTGGCTTATTTTCACGTTCACATGAGTGTCTATGTGGGGGCACATGTGTGGTTGTGTCATGCGTGTGTCATTCCAGTACACTTATGGTGGGTGGGGAAGAGTTCACGATTTTAAATAATTTTATTTGTTAAATAAGTTTAAGATTTATTTGAAATATAAATACATACTTTATTTTAAAATTAAAATATTAAGTTAAAAATTTAAGATATAATTTTAAAATTATCTATAAATGTAAAAAATCTGACTCTTGCAAATTCCGATATGCTGAACAGAGCCGTCATGCTGTTAGAATTCTAATGATTTTATCTCAAAGCTTTTATTTAAATTGACAAGACTTTCATATATGAAAAATGGTTACTGAATGACTCAGGTTTGGAACTCATTTCAAAATCAGAGCATTAGTGAGCACAGACCTTACTGTCCAGAGTCAGAGCAGATTCCCGGCTATATATGAAGATATTAAAGTCCATAAATTTCATTTAAGGTCTCCCATTTGGAATTCTACACCAATGTCATTCTAGCCTTTCACTCTTTGAACAGAATCCCACTTAGCTCCCTGGGAATTCTACAACAAGTTTATCTTAATTTAACATGCAGCAGATATCCTGATTCATTAGAAGCAGCTTTGAGCAGAGGTACCACATGGGCTGGAGAATTTGGATTAAATTCAAATTCAGGCCAAATTTGCCTGCAGTAAACTCTAAGGGCTTGTGCAGAGCCAGGGGCTTCCGGGAAGAATGGAGCTGCCTCTGCACATGATAAAGCCGCCACGGCACGTCTGAACCAGCAGAGCAGGACTTTCCTGTCGGCCATCCACACTTGAGCACGTGAATGCCGCAGCTCGAGACTCCTGGTCATCCATCTTGAGCATAAAACTCGTCAAGTTAAGGTGGGACATAAAGGCACATTGACCCCCTGGGTCTCCACTCCATAAGCCAGCTGTGTGACCTGGCGTGATTTAGGGATGTGAGCTGTGCCTGATGCTCCCAAGCAAAAGCTGAGCTGGTGGCAGGGACTCAAGTCCCCAGCAGGGCTCTCTCAGAGCAGCCCACGTGGCTCCCAGACTTCCTACTGCTCCCACCTCTTTCCATACCCAAGTACTGGATATTAGGGTGCATGTGTGTTTGTGGCTGGAGGGAGGGCCCCCCTGTAGACTAACCCAGCCAGGTCCACTCAGACAAACACCTTCCAGAGACAGCTCTCCATAGCTATCCACAGCTACTATTTACTCATTTTTATCATAAGAATGGGCCTGAGGTAAAAATTCAGGAGCCAGACCAGGATCAACCCCAGTGGTCAAATGGACTTTGTTGGAGATATTCAAGGCAGAGGTGAACCCAGATGGCTTTGGAATGTCAGCACACTCTTTACATTCCTTCCCAGGTTCCATAACCCACAGCACAGAAGCTCCTCTTTTCACCTTTTACGTGGTCATGAATCTCCACGAAAATCTGATGGAAACTACACACCCTTCTGCCCCCAAAGCCTCTACAGATGTTTACAACAGTGACAGGGACTTGCAGGCCGGCAGCTCATGGACCTTCTTAGACAGCTCTAGAGAGCCGTCTGTCACATGATGGGAAGAGTCACCCATGGTCCGAGTCCTACAGACCCTGAAACCTCGACACCACACTCGTCAGGCCTGGCCTTCCCATAGGGTCCTGCGCACCATTTGTCAAACGAATCTCCCATGTCCAACGCTTCACACGGGATTGTTCCCTTCCACAGCTGAAATCACTTGCATTGCTTTGGCATGATCATAAAACAAAGTTTAAAATGTTACAGAATTTGTATGATATATGGATATATTTATATGGAACATAGATGTGAATATATATTCTATATAAAACATTTATATGTAATATATATGTTTTCTACATATAAAATGTTTAATATAGTACGTACGTAACTTCTATATATAAAACTTCTAAATATATAAAACTTCTATATATATAAAAACTTTCTTTTCCAGCTCAATCTCACTTTTTGGAAATTCCTTGGCCCCTACCACAATATGCTTGCACACTCTGGACCTGCTATGTATTGTCTACATTCACTCACATAAAATGAATTGATGTTTCCATCTCTAACTGCAGAAATACCAACTCAAATTCAATTTGTCCTACATTTTACCTAAAATGAGGGTATCCTAATTGCTTTTAAAATGTGATTACATTAACTTTCTTATTTTTTATTTGAGAAAATGGAGAATAATGAAATCATTCTAGGCTAGGCATGGTTTCTCATGCCTGTAATTCCAGCATTTTGGGAGCCTGAGGCAGGCGGATCACCTGAGGTCAGGAGTTTGAGACCAACCTGGCCAACGTGTAGTGAAATCCCATCTCTACTAAAAAAAATACAAAAACTAGCTGGGTGTGTTGGCACACACCTGTAGTCCCAGCTAGTTGGGAAGCTGAGGCAGGAGAATGACTTGAACGCCGTGGAGGTTGCAGCGAGCTGAGGTTGCACCATTGCACTCCAGCCTGGGTGATAGAACAAGACTCTGTCTCTTAAAAAATAAATTCATAAATACATAAAAATTAAAAAGAAATCATTCTAATTGGATCTCCAGAATTTATTCATCTTAAACAACAAGTTTGTAGCCTTCAACCAACATTGTCCCATTTCCCCTCCCCCTGAGCCCTGGCAGACACCACTCTACCCTGTTTCTATGAGTTCACCACTTGTGGGAACCATTTTTATAAAACGGTAGATCAATATTCATCATCATTAGAGTACGACTATTGCTGTATTTACAACTCTTTATTGCAACTACTGATTGAATTTTCAGATGTTTCTCGGATGTACCACTATCTCGTTCGTGCGTGTGTTTCCTCGGCACTCAGATAATGCCTGATAAATGGGCTTGGGGCAAGACACATGAAGTGAATAATCAACAAATGGACAAGGAGGTTCATAAAGTCAAGTCTCCAGAATAAAAGTAAAACAGAAGTCACTACGTCCCCAGTGTGTGCCATGCATTGTGCTTAAAGAGCATAATTTTCAGAAACGCATTGAAATGGGCGCACCCCCCTCCGGCTGAGGAGTCCAGATGCCGTGAAGTCACACTGCTGGCTGGAGGTCTCTCGGTGCTGGGTGGAGAAAGCTGGATTTTTACCAAGGCCTGTTTGGAGCTAATCTTGACTCCCAATTCATGTTATTTTCTCCTTTTCACATGTTTTCTTTTTTGTGGGTTTATGATTTAATTAATTATTTAATCATTTATTTTGCTAATGGTTAGTTTGCCAAAATTAACTATGACTTATTTCATGAAGACGTGGGGAAAGAATTTGAGAACTGCAATATTAGGAAATGGGTCATCCGTCATTACAATTCTGAAATTTAAAAAATTACTTCCCATCTGCCTTTTTGCAACACGTCTGACAATAAGAAACAGTTTTA
This sequence comes from Gorilla gorilla gorilla, assembly GCF_029281585.2. Taxonomy (NCBI): domain Eukaryota; kingdom Metazoa; phylum Chordata; class Mammalia; order Primates; family Hominidae; genus Gorilla; species Gorilla gorilla. The sequence goes on along the minus strand of NC_073231.2, from coordinate 5,646,774 downwards.
CTAAGTAGCAGGTCAACGGTGTATACAGTTGTGGAAACCAAATTTATGTAGAACATCTAGAAAATAAAAATCAGACCCTGACAGCAGAGGTTTCACTCTGTAGACACACACACAGAGAGGTAGACACACACACACACACACACACAGACACACAGAGAGAGGTAGACACACACACAGAGACACACAGAGAGAGGTAGACACACACACACACACAGACACACACACAGACATAAATAGAGAGACACACACAGAGACACACAATTTTAAGGCAAAGGAAATTTTACTGGGAGAACATCAGGGTCAGAGAAGTTACGTTCTTAAGAAGCCGCCACTTCGAATTAATGGCAAAGAGGTTAAGACAGTGGTGCCTGGTTCCTGGCCTGACCCTGTCCGCTGGGCTTGGAGCCTGCATTTCTCCTGAGGAAAGTCAATCTTGGACGGAAGGCAAGAGTGGAAACAGAGGACGCATATACTGAAAATGATTTTTAAAGCAAAACAAATGCTTCTGCATCCTATAAGTCAATGAGGCTGTGATGATCAACAGTCACATTCATTCTCCCCATTGCCCACATCACAGGTTCTACTTTTCCATCTATTTCTGGACATTTTTCAGAGCTGTGGCTCCAGGACACCTGCAGACGTTGCTCCTCTGTTGATCCAAGTCCCTTCTGTGTATACGGTTCACAGCTCTCATATTCTCAATCCCATGCTGTTGACTGTACACAGCATCCTGCACACGGCTTCCCATCTTGGTGAGACAAGACCCACCTGGTTTTTAAAAATCAAAGCAACCCATGGCCAGCAGGAGAAAGCTTTGCATCACGGTCAGTCAACCAAGACATGGGCTCTGAGTGGAATACAGGTGTCCACAGGGAGAAGGAAGAGGGTCTACTTCATCAGTAGAGACCAGGACCCCAAGGGAAATGGGAAAAGACCACCCGCTACTGTATGGTGAGAAGGGCAAGGCCTGTGATGAAAATGCTCCCCGCCCAGGAAAATACCAGTTTCAAGACGCACAATTTCTTCCACACTCAGGATTCTGCATGTGCCTCTCCACGGTCCATGAAGAGGAGATGAAGATTTAGTTCAATTTATTTTAGAAAATGAGTCACTCAGCGAGTTTGCCTTTTTGGTTCCAGGGCTTCTGGCGCGCCCATTACACCACGGTGATTCTCTAGCTTTAAAAATACAATGTCAGTGTCTAAAAATCCTCGCCAGCCTTTTTTGCTTATTTCTAGGTTCACAGCTTGAGTTCTGGGTCATCTGATCACAAGATTGGCTGGGGGAGGGGGGTGCACAGTCATTCTGTTCTGGGGTGTTTTCCTTCCAAGGTCATTTTACAAAGGTGGGTGCTGCAGACATTTCACTCCTTCGTAATGGGTAACATTATTGTTAGATGTACCAATCAGAGAGGAGAGCACAATTAGGGATTCACAGCCACAATAATACGGGGTTTCAGGGTTGAGGGTGTCTTACTTCTCTCAGTCACATAAACAGACAAAGAAGATCTAAAACTCAGCTCAAATGTGTAAACACAAGCCCTGGAGCAAGTGTTACAGGAACGTGGATGGCTCTGACCTGGGCTCACCGCAACTGCTGTGTGAAGCCACAGAGCCACGCCTTGCCACTCGGGATGGTCTTTCCAGCAGGTCCCGTCCTCCCTGTGCCAGGAGCCTCTGCAGGCTGGGAGCTCCAGGCTGGAACACCCTCTGGCTCCTCCTCCCAGCACCCAGCATGGTGTCCTGGGACTCATTTACTGCTGTGAAATGCAGGCAGGAAAATCAAGAAAATCCAGGAGAAGGGCAGGGAAGGAAGCAGCAACGAACATGGCCCGGAGAAGAGGTGGCAGACGGGCCCACCGATGAAGGGGTGAGCCAATGTGCAGTTGCTTAGGAGCCCAGAATATTTAGACTTGATGAATTCACATCTGTATGCCCTACTGGTTCATCAGGGAATTCTGTTCCTTGTCTCTGGTGTCCCTCCAAGATTCATCTCAGACCAAGGACGACAGCTGAGCTACCTGCAGAATCAGCTGCAGATAGAGCTGAGAGTCCCGCTGCTGTTGACTCTGGCCATGTCATTCTGCCACAAAGCCGACTTAGCCTGAAGGTCTAAGTCAAATAAAAGCTTCTTTGTCTTTGAAAATGTCTTAGCACCTGCCAAGTCAGAGTGAGACCCCAGAACAATGCTGACATTTCCCAGTGTGCAACATGAGGTGCATGATTGGGAAATGTTTTTAAATTTTTAAAGAAACAAGTAGTAAGTTGAGATAATGTGGCTTCTGCAGAGACATGTAACTCTCAGGAAATCTAATAACCACTCAACATCTTTGTATTCCTGCAGCTCAGGAAGATGATAAGAATTCTCTTAAGCATACTTGACTCTCAGCAGATCGGCGGAAAGATGTTAAATTGGGGGCATTTTATGCTTCTTGTGAAATGGCACGAATGATGTTCTAATTTTAAAACAAAGTTCTTGCTTTGGAGATGGCGACACTCTAACATGGAAGACAGCTGTCAGACTCTATCCCACATTAAATTTCTCTCTTTGGCCGATTATTTCAATATTGCAAATGAGCTTATTATGAATTACTGAGAATAATTCTGATATTTCTTTTCCTCAACATGCAATTGCATATATTTCCATCTCCCAAATATGCTTCAAAATTCAACAATTAGGCACGTTTAGCAACAAGAAAATAGTATTTTCTCCAATCACACTAAACCCATGGCCTGATGTTTAAATTACCCAGTGACCAAAAATATAAAATATTTATGTATTCCTGAGCCTATCATTGAGGTAAAATTGTTTCAATGCCAGAATACCTGAACCTCTGATATTGGATATTACTTCTTAAAAAGAAAGAAATTTGCAAACTAGGGTTTATTTGTGAATTTTATATCATTCTGCATAAATGGGTAATTGTCACAGTCTCAGACACCAGATGGTATGTTCAATTCATCCCTGTTTCACTCTATCTTATCATATTTAATAGCTATGGCTTCACCTCTGATTCTAAATGCGGCACTTATATTGTAATAAGAACAGACATCCATTAAGCCAGCTTTATGCCTTTGATTCAAAACTACACGGCTATGAAATGCAGAGGACTAGGGTGGGTGTGATGGAGGAAAAATGAGTTCCCATGCTCAGAGTTCCCATAGAACCAGCACTGAGCTCAGCGTGGAACACACATTCTGCTCCAACAGACATCTGCAGAGGAGAAAAAGGGAAGGGATGGCAAAGGAAGTCCAACAGAGTTGCTACGGAGTGGGCCAGCGACAGGGAGGACGTGGGGGTCTCATCAGGGAAACGGTGTCTGAGCTGACCCTGGAGGCCTTTTTCTAGACCTATTTTTTTTTGTTTAGTTTAGTTTTAGTTTAGTTTAGTTTTTAGTTTAGTTTAGTTTAGTTTAGTTTAGTTTAGTTTAGTTATTTTGAGCGGGAATTTTGCTCTGTCTCCCAGGCTGGAGTGCAGTGGCACAATCTCGGCTCACTGCAAACTCCACCTCCTGGGTTCAAGGGATTCTCAGCCTCCCAAGTAGCTGGGATTACAGGCGCCCGCTGCCACACCTGGCTAATTTTTGTATTTTTAGTAGAGATGGGGTTTCACCATGTTGGTCAGGCTGACCTCAAGTGATCCACCGCCTCGGCCTCCCAAAGTGCTGGAATTACAGGCGTGAGCCACTGCACCCAGACCTTTTTATTTTATTTATTTATTTATTTTGAGATGAAGTCTCGCTCTGTTGCCCAGGCTGGAGTGCAGTGGTGCAGTCTTGGCTCACTGCAAGCTCCGCCTCCCTGGTTCACGCCATTCTCCTGTCTCAGTCTCAGGAGTAGCTGGGACTACAGGCACCCACCACCACGCCTGGCTAATTTTGTTTTTGTATTTTTAGTAGAGACAGGATTTCACCATGTTAGCCAGGATGGTTTCGACCTCCTGACCTTGTGATCTGCCCACCTAGACCTCCCAATGTGCTGGGATTACAGGCGTGAGCCACTGCGCCCTTTTTATTTTTAATACAAACTATTACACATCCCCTCTCCCCACTGAGTGTGCATCTTCTGCTGGGATAACGCATTAATGAGCAAGCCATTCATTATCCTAGCAGAAGCTGCACACAGTGGGGAGAGGGGATGTATTCCAAAGTATTCCTCGATAGCTTTCTCTTTGTTCATAAAACACACACACAAACATATACACAAACTCGGTCTGCACTCAACACCCCCCTCCCCCCTCACTGTATCATGCTTTTATTGTAAAGCCTTCAACGTCCCGGGTGCACCCACGGAGGCGTACGTCAGTGAGTGGTGACTGAGAACAGAGGGTGCATATTTCATATGTGGTTAAACAGCATTGGACAGACCAGTAGGGGCAAGATTATGAATGTGGAATTTATCCAACAGAGGAGGAATTGACAGGATTTAAGGAAGCAAATAATACGATCTGACTTATGCTTTGGTAATAGTTATTTATGGCCGGCCATAAAGAGCAGGGTGATGGGGAGAGGGATTCTTGGAGCTTCTGAGGACCCCGGGAAGGGACAGTAGAGATGCTGCTTCCTGCTCCACACCTTGCCCCGTAGACAGAAGATCACCCAGGTGAATCTGTGCTCATCTGGAAACCAGAAGGGTCCTGCAAATATTTCCAATAAAAGCATGGCTGCTTGGATAAGTGCTTGCTAAAATGCCACATAAGCCAAAAAAGGACTGAAGTCAAGCAAAAAATTAAACTTTGTGAACTTGGCAAGAACCCCCTTTCGCAGATAGTAGACAGCGTCCCTGTTGGGAATGCTGGCGGCCAGGGAAACCCCCCTTTCAGAGCGTCTCTGCTTTTCCTGGGTTGCACCCACTCCCTTCAGTGAGGTTCTATGTCCTTAGACAAGGGTGTCCCCTGTCATAATTTTTCATTTGTTGGTTTCTCCCTGTAATTATTTTTTTTCTTTGCATATCTTGAATCTATTATAAAGTAGATGGTTCTTATAGCTTCTTGGAGCAGATTCCCTTTATCATTAAACAATGATTTTATCTATAAAAATACCTGAGTCATCCTACCATGTGCTTTCTGTTGTCTAAGCCTTTTTCTCTCCCCTCCCCTACCTGTCTCCTCTTCTATTCACCTTTATATTAAATATTTTGCATTCTATTCACTCTCTTTATTGTCTCAGAAATTCTTAGACATTATTCCAACATCATCTGGCATCAGTATTGACTATAAAAACTCTCCTGAAAATCAAGTACACTTGTCTGTATTCTCTCTGGCTTTATTGATTCTTCGTCTCCTATTCCGTGGTTTCACTTTAGAAGGCACGGGAGTGTCTGTACTTGTCTGGCTTCAGTCTTAGGAGTCTTTAGATCAAAGAGGCCCAATACATTTCTTCAGTTCTAGGAATCTTGGCCTTTACTTCTTTGACTAATGCTGCTTCTCCTTTCTCCCCATTCTTTTTTAATTTCTCATTTAATTCCAGACATGTGTTTGTGTTTCTCAAGCCATCTTCCATGCATCTTAATTCTTCTATTTCCCTTTATATTTTTTATGCAAAGTTCAGGTGATATCCTAGTATCTAGTTCCCAGTTTGGCAACTCTCTTTTCAGCTCTGTCTAATCTACTTTATAATAATATATCCACATAGTGGTCAATTTAAATGACCCATCTTGTTTCCAGATATTCTGTTTAAGTCTTTCTTTCCTCATAATAGATACTTCTTACATTATGGCTCCTGTTTCTTTTGAAAATCTATTTAATAATTATAAATGTATCCAATATCTAGGCAAGTCTATTACTTCTAGGGCTTTGGTTCATTCTCCTGTTGTGTCTTCTTATTCCCTGTACTATTCCATTTTCATAGTGCTATGAAGAAATACTCGAGACTGGGTAATTTATTTTTAAAAAGAGGTTTAATGGACTCAGATTTCCACTTGGCTGGGGAGCCCTCACAATCACGGTGGAAGGCAAAGGAGGAGCAATGGCATGTCTTCCATGGCAGCAGGCAAGAGAGCATGTGCAGGGGAACTGCCCTTTATGAAACCATCAGATCTCATGAGGCTTATTCACTATCACGAGAACAGCATGAGAAAGACTCACCCTCATGATTCAATTACCTCCCACTGGGTCCCTCCCATGGCACATGGTGATTATGGGAGTGACAATTGAAGATGAGATTTGGGTGGGGACACAGCAAAACCATATCACTTCCTTAAAGTTTCTTTATATGGGTTATACTCTTTTCTGTAGGTTTATCTAAAGTGGGTACTATTTTATAGTGGAGAAGTCCTTTGACCCCTATGTTGTCAAGAATTCAGTGTATATAGTTTGTGATTTTGATTCTGCCAGAGCCCTTAGGTTCTGAGAGAATCATAACTGATTTTGGAACAACTTTCATATGAATGTCATCATGTGGTCCTTCTGCAACACACAGGTAGTATAAATTCAGATCTCAGATCCATACCTGGAGTGTGCATTTCTCATTGGTAACTTTATATCCTATCCATGGCCCTGGATGTACGATGAGCTTCCTCTACACTTTCTCAGGCATGTTTTTCCAGTTCTTTTCTCACAAACGGGGAAGCTGGGTGAGTGTCTGGGTTTGATTCAAGGGGCTCAATTCCAGTGTTTCCACCACCCCTACCTGACAGGGCACAGATCGCAACCCCAGCCCCATCCCAGGCCCCTTTCTGGGACTGCATCTCAGGAGCAACTGCAGCTGGAACTCGTGCTGATGCCCTGGTTGGAATTCCTTCTTAGTTCTTGGGGCTCAGGGGATCCCCTTTCTTTTGTTTTCATCCAAGCTCAACTATGCACTGAAATAAATTGTGTTACATATTGTACAGCGTTTTATTTATTCTTAGTGGGCATGGCACAGGGGTCAACTAAGTCTTCCATCTAGACTAAGAGAGGAGCAGCATTCTCCCTCTTACCCTAGAGACTGTTTTCTGATTTCCACCAAAACCCTAACCATGTTCAGGTCCTAGAAGACAGACTGGCCAGAGCTGAGTCTGTTTTCCTTCAAATATTAGTGGAACTTTTTAGTTCTTCAGCAACAATAATCACTAAAAACCACAAATAGCAATCAGAAAAGATCATTTTTATACAAACCATTCAATTAAAGAGCTGTGGTCTCAGAGAGACAGGGTGGCAGCTGTCTTTGAAACAGTGGTGCCCTCCCTCTCCACAGAGAGCAGAGAACAGGGCTGGGGTTACTTTCTAAGCTCTTCAATATGCAATTTCAAGAAGCAACCCTATCATTTTTTCCCCAGAATTGTTAAGAGGTCTTAAAATGTTAAGACAACACATATTCGATTAAGGTTAAAAACAAAAACCCACTAAGGAGACTGCATTGTTTCGAGTCACTTCTGGGGAAAATCTTGAATATCTTGTATTTAAAAAGCAAGAACTGAATGCTACTAACTGCACGAAAACTTTCCCAATATCTTGATTATGAGTTATGAAGGGAGAAGAGGTGGCCTGGTTTCCTCCTAGTTGTGATGAAATATAGGATTCTGTACGTCTTCCCAAAATTCTAAAATATAAGATTCTGTAGGTCTTCCCAAAATTCCAAGGGCAGCATGCAGATTGTGTTTTCCAATAACCAACGTAAAAACAACAAAAATGAAAACAGATTTAGAAAGAAAATCTCTTACCTTAAACTACTTAGTTTTTTTAAGACTTGAATTTTGCTTTTAGCCTGGAATTTCTAAAACATTACCCAAATAATCCAATATATATTTCTGCCATCACAATCATCTATTGTTTCTTAAAGTTCCAATCTTAAGGCCTCGATTGCTAAAGAATCGTTCATGTCAATGTATCCCAACATTTTTGTAGCATTTTCTAATGCTACATTTATATAATAATATTAATAGCTGATTTTATTTCTTAGATTTAATGGGGGCAAATAACACAGATCGAAGACACTGTTATTATGTCGCTGTGGATTTCAAATACATTCTCCCGGCCCCACCAGGCATCATTATCCGTCTTCCCACATCGGAAAATCTATCTGCTGTGGTGACAAATCAAGCCATAAAAATGTAAACCAACAGACAAATCCATGAAGTGACATCTGTGGCCCCACCCAATGTCCATAAATTTTCCTGTGTTCTAGTTGAAAAGCGAGTAGTATCATGCATCTGTCAATAAAGCTTAAAAAGAAATCAGGTACTCTTAAATTATTTTCCTATATTAAATTGACAGATTATATCGTACACGGATTTTTGCTATGTCAAGATAAACCAGCCTGCCCTCTTATTGCTATATAGTAACTGGTTACTGCCTTTATCTAAAAGGTAACAGGAATCACTAAGAAAATGATACAAATTGAGACCGTCTTAGTATTAAATTGGCAAATTATTATGACAACTGAGATTGTTCTGAGTAAATTTATTATTATTATCAGGAGAGGTCTCTGCAAAGCAGAACCCTGTAGAAACTGCATTCCTGTAAATGGCATCGAGAACCTCGTTAACTAAAATGCCACTCCATTTTCACGCCACGCTGCATTTCAAGGATTTAGTTGGGCTGTCTGTATCTTCTTGGTAGGAATAAAGGTACCAATAAATAACAATCAATCTTTTAAACATTTTTATCTCATGAAAACATAGTCTCACAAGTTTCAAAACCTCGTAATACAGAACATGTAAGTAATTTGCATATTGAGATCATGATCTACATTTTATATACAATTAAAATTTTAAGTTCTTTGAAAAACAGGCCACACCATTATAGAGATTCCCCAACTGTAGAATTCTGAGGTCTCCAGCATCCTGTAAACTTTGTCCCTGGTCGTGTTTGTTTGACAGATATTATCATCTGAGACTGGGCTAATTATTCAATCTGTATGCAAAGAAGTAGCTCTCACAGACAGAACTAACCATTAAAATGCAAATAGGTGTTTCCCACTTCACTGGCTTAGCCACAGAAGGCTGTTAACAGCTTTCTGACAAGAAAGCGAGATGCTAAATGAGGTGGTGCCTTAACCTTCTGGATGTAATGAGCGCTGCACACCCACATCCGAGCCGCACACGCTGCCACCAGCCTCTGGCTGGTCATTTCTGTGCCACGACATTTATGAGTTAACTCACAGAAACTGCTGAAGAAATTACCGAACAAAAAGGCTGATTTCAGATTCCACTCTCTGCGCCCAGCCAGCTCTCACTTAGACTAATTACTTAAATGATTTTAAAAATATATGAATATTCATATGACAGTGCTTTGCGAAAACTAAAGCACAGCTGAGACCTCGCCACAAACCCTTCCTCCTCCCTGATCTGGAGCAACTGCACTCGTACATCTGAAACACGGGGTGGCTTCAGAGAACCGCAGCCCAGTGAGGAGGGGCAGGCCAGAGCAGGGAGCCCCACCGACCACTGCCCAGACCCCTCCCACTCCCACCCTCGGCTGGAGAGCCCCCCGACTTCTGCGGGGCTCCCCACCAGACAGGGGGAGTCTTCTTATTTGGAGTACAGTCTGTCTCGTTGTAAAGATCTGGAAGCTGACCTGCCCTCCCAATCTGTCTTGCTTTAAATATCTGGAAGCTGACCTGCTCTCCCAGTCTGTCTCGCTTTAAATATCTGGAAGCTGACCTGCCCTCCCAGTCTGTCTCGCTTTAAATATCTGGAAGCTGACCTGCCTTCTAGAGCAGGAACGAACACGTTTCTTCCCCTCCTCACGCCACTGTCACACATTTGCTGGGAGCCAACAGTATGTGTGATATGGAGGCCAATCAAAGGCAGGTGACCAGAGGAAGTGACCCTGGGATTGTCCAGGACCACGCACTCTGGTCTGACGTCAGTGGTGCTGGGCCTGAGAGGTCACAGACCTAAGGGTGGAGAGCCCTGATGGAACCAGCTCACCTCCCCATGCTCTGGACGACTATGGTCACCTCAAGTCAGCCTGGGCGAGCCAAGGTCCCTTCTAGAGTCAATCCCATGACCTAGAATGTCCCCAGAAATCATCCAATATCCATCCCTGAGCCAGGACTCCGGGGTGATTTATCAGCCTTCATCCGGTCCAAACCCTCTCCTCCAAACATCGTGGATTCTGATTTACTGGGAAAAAACTCTTCTTTTATGACAGCAGTAAGTGGCATGTGACAACAAAACACACCCCACATGGGCCACTGTCCTTGGCAGAGGCAGACATTTGTTATTAGAAACAAGTAGATGAAAAGCAAGATGCAATGTGTTTAAACCACTATTTACAAGGTTTTATATTTCACAATTTCTCTCACACACTGAAAACTCTCGGTGAGGGGTTGGGGGAAAGAGAATGAGAAATGAATTCAAAGCATGATATGCTTTCCCTGGTGGGAATGACAATGGAAGTTATAATGATAAGAAATAATAAAGCTTTCAAACACCCAACAGACAGGCTGCAGAATTTCATCATCCTCTGCAGCAGCCTTGGGGTCTCCAGGGGAAAGGACCTGTGGCCTCCCCATCACAGGCAGCCTCTGCCACACCCAGACCAGCATCCCAGGCTCCACCCGGGAACAGCCCCCACCCACCTGACTGTAGAACATCACATTACTTTTGACTCTGGAAATGCCAGGTGTGCAAAGTCTGGTGTTTTGCATAAAAGTGAAGCTTACGATTTAAAAATGTACAGTGACTGACTTTACCATGGATATATCTGTGCGTTCCATGACTACTAAACGACACAGGAAAAAGTTTTAAAACCTTGTCATACTTCCCTTAACCACCAAATGAGGGAATTAAGTGTTTGATAGAAGTTCCAAGTTAACCCTATACTCACTTTTTCATTTTTGTGTTTTAAATTGCGAGTAAGAGCCTTTCCAGTGGACGCGGTTGAGCTTCTGTGGCCCTGAGTATACAGAAGCCTTTAGTATTCGGCCCTTAGAGTCACGCGTTGGGATCATCTCTCCCCATCTCTCCCCGTGGGAGCAGAGCTGGGCTGGGCTCTGACCCAAAGGCACATTCCTGGGGTTGGCTGTGTCCCGAGTTCCCCGAGGCTGACTCTTTTTCAGCCAATTTGTCTCTTTCTGCTGAAAGCAGACCTCGAAATAAAGGCTCCAGTTAATTCAGAGTCCCCACTAATAGGGGTCAGGTGTTTATCACATTTTCCTTATTCTTTCTAATTAGACCATTGAAAAATACTACATCAATGCTGGCTTTCACTAGTTCCAAACAGTCAACAAACGACAGACTCAGGGGCCCTACTTTGCCGCGTGTTTTAAACACGAGACTTGCGCAGAAAGTTAAATAAGCAACACTGATGAACATCACTCACGGCCAGCAAAGGCCCCACACACTCTCAGGCTGAGCCACTGACAGTCGGGAACGGCTTCCCAGATCCGACTCAGCCTGAGGCTCATTGGCACCTTGGGCGAATGCACTTAAAGCCAATAAGCCTGTATCAACATCTGTTACCTCACAGAAACTGATGGAAATTTATCGATCCAGAACAAGAAAAAAATAAAGAAAATATTGCAATTTGATGGTAAAGCCAATTCTTCTTCAGAGACGAGCTGCTGAGTCCTAACGCTCACCTTGCACTTTGCTTCAATTATTTTACTCACGTTCCTATCAAACAGCACACAGACTGCATCAATGTTCAAGGTTCTCTCCAACACGTTTTATGGCAGACTGTTGCCAGCCACACACCTGTGAGCCGCGCGGCCCCCGCCCACCCCAGGCAGCATGTCAGGTACTCACCTTCCGGCTCCCCGCAGAGCGTGCACTGCGACTCTGAAAACAGAGACAGAGAGAAGCTGTTACACCCACAGGGTCTCAACCATGCAGTTAAAAAGATTCAACATCAGCAACAACAACACTACAACTTTACGATGATGCTGCTTGACCACGCCAGAGCCAGTGGACCCCTCCACAAACAAAGCCAGCTCTGGTCTTGCACGCCAGCAACTTTTACTTCAAAAGCTACCCTTGGCAAATGTTTTACAGATCACATTTTTACTTTTGAGAATTAAAAAAAAATTTTTTTAATTTTAGTAAGTTCTGGGATACATGTGCAGAACGTGCAGGTTACACAGGTATACAGGTGCCATGGTGGTTTGCTGCACCCATCAATCCATCATCCAGGTTTTAAGCCCTGCATGCAATAGGTATTTGTTCTAATGCTCTCCCTCCCCTCATCCCCCCCACCCACCGACAGGCCCCAGTGTGTGACATTACCCTCTGTGTCCATGTGTTCTCATTGTTCAACTCCCACCTATGAATGAGAACATGTGGTGTTTGGTAGTAACGACCTGTCATATGCACACAGCGAATATACTTTCTTAATTGTATATGGCTGAACACAAATTACTTAGACGAAATAACAATGATATATTTTATCCCAGTTTCAACATTGAAACCTTGACTTTAGCTCCCGCTCTGTTACATCTCCTTTCAGGCACAAAAGTTATGAGCAAATGTGTATTATCTTTCAGGAAAACACTAAAATCCATGGGTAATGAGTCCCCTGTAAGTAGGTCCCTGAGTGACTATGAACTTGGCTCTGCCTGCAGAATAGACACAGACACTTTGGGAGCATGGCATTTACAGTTGATCCTCACACAAGGAAGCTGTAGCAAGTGCACAGACACACAAGTGCAAGGTCTTCATGGGAAAGAATTCAGACTTGGGGGCCGGGTAGGCCTGGGTTCAAAGCCAGCTTCCATCCACTTTCCTGAGAACAAGAGGGCAGGTGACTTAACCCCCAGCCCTGAACTAGTGTCAAGGACCCTGAGCCCACAAGGGTGGGAGAGGGAATGAGCATGTGCGTCAGATATCAAGGCTGCAGGGACAGCACTGGCCTGCACAGGCCCTCGGGAGGACACCGGCTCTTCCACGACAGCGCTGGCCTGCACAGGCTCTCGGGAGGACACTGGCTCTTCTACGTCAGCGCTGGCCTGCACGGGCCCTCGGGAGGACACCGGCTCTTCCACGCCAGTGCTGGCCTGCTCGTGCCCTCGGGAGGACACCGCCAGCGCTGGCCTGCACAGGCCCTCAGAAAGACACTGGCTCTTCCACACCAGTGCTGGCCTGCACAGGCCCACAGGAGGACACCAGCCCTTCCACGCCAGCGCTGGCCTGCACGGGCCCTCGGGAGGACACCGGCTCTTCCACGCCAGCGCTGGCCTGCACGGGCCCTCGGGAGGACACCGGCTCTTCCACGCCAGCGCTGGCCTGCACGGGCCCTCGGGAGGACACCGGCTCTTCCACGCCAGCGCTGGCCTGCACGGGCCCTCGGGAGGACGCCGGCTCTTCCACGTCAGCGCTGGCCTGCACGGGCCCTCGGGAGGACACTGGCTCCTCCACGTCAGCTACAGAGGCACACACTCTGCCATCCAGCGTGACAGCCCAGGGCCCACAGAGGAGACGCCACGTGATGCCATCTGGCTTGAACCTTGAAGGACAAGCAGGATTTTAAATAGGAATCTGGGGAGGGAGCACAGACGTCCCAGGAAAGGCACGGACAAGGTGGACAGGCAGGGGACAGCAGCAGCATCTGCCCAGAAGGATGGGGCGGGGGGGTGGAGGGGCAGGCAGAGAGGTGAGCGGAGGGCGTTCAGGAGGGAGCGAAACATTAAAAAGGGAGTTGAGGTGTTGTTCAAAATAAAAGTTAGGAGGCAATGAGGGATTCTGAGGCAGAGCCTCACAGGCTCTCGTGGTTCCTTTGGAAGGTGACCTTGGTGGCTGGGCGGGGCGGGGACGGAGCTCACATGGGAGCCGTGTGTGTGGCAGGTCGGGCTCTGGTGGGTGAGCGGGAGAGGGCTGGTGGAAAGGAAAGAGCATGAATCATCCTTTAAAACTGTGACTGACAGCTCTACTGAGCTCTCCCGACTTCGGGGAGACAGACCCACATGCCTCGGGGTGGACACATCTGACCGCACCTGCCTTCACGGGCGCCGGTGGAGGGGACGGGAGAGAAGACATCGGTGCCGCAGGGCAGGACCTGAAGTAGAAGCTGTTGGACGCAGGAGCGCTGGGCCCAGGGCCACACTGCTCTGTGTGAGAGGAATGGGGCAGGCCATGGTCCACGCACGGGGCCACCTCTGTCCCAGCCACCACCATTCGCAAAGCCTGTGGAGGGAGGCGGGGCTCCTGTCACCCAGGGAACGTGGGGCAGCCAGCTCAGACTCGGGCCATCCCATCGCTGCCATCACTGAAGCAGACCCTCAGGTTTAGTTGATCTGGAAACGCAAGCACCACCCCTTCACAAATTCTGCAGAAAGTGGGGAGAAGGCATCTCACTCGGGAACAGAGGGCCCACAGTCAGTTTCCCCTCAGTTTCCAAGGCGAGACTTCCCACGCGGGGATCTGATTGCAGGAGGCGCGGACATGACTGTGTCCCTGTGCACACACACAGCACCCGGGCAGGAGAGGACACACACACAGCACCTGGGCAGGATGAGACGGCACACACACAGCACCCAGGCAGGAAAGGACACACACAGCACCCACGCAGGATGAGAGGACACACACACAGCACCCGGGCAGGAGAGGACACACACATAGCACCCAGGCATGAGAGGACACACACAGCACCCCAGCAGGATGAGAGGACACACACACAGCAGCCGGGCAAGAGAGGACACACACACAGCACCCGGGCAGGAGAGGACACACACACAGTGCTCGGGCAGGAGAGGACACACACACAGCTCCCAGGCAGGAGAGGACACACACACAGCACCCAGGCAGGAGACGACAGACACACAGCACCTGGGCAGGAGAGGACACACATACAACACCCAGGCAGGATGAGAGGACACACAGACAGCACCCAGGCAGGATAAGAGGGCACACACACAGTTCCCGGGCAGGAAAGGACACACACACACCACCCGGGCAGGAGAGGATACACACACAGCACTCAGGCAGGATGAGAGGGCACACAGACAGCACCCGGGCAGGATGAGAGGACACACACACAGCAGCTGGGCAGGAGAAGACACACACACAGTGCCCGGGCAGGAGAGGGCACACATACAGCACCCAGGCAGGATGAGAGGGCACACACACAGCACCCGGGCAGGATGAGAGGACACACACACAGCGGCCGGGCAGGAAAAGACACACACACAGCGCCCGGGCAGGATGAGAGAGCACGCACACAGCGCCCAGGCATGAGAGGACACTCACAGCACCCGGGCAGGATGAGATGACACACACACAGCACCCGGGCAGGAGAGTACACACACACAGCTCCCAGGCAGGATGAGAGGACACACACACAGCACCCGGGCAGGAGAGTACACACACACAGCTCCCAGGCAGGATGAGAGGACACACACACAGCACCCGGGCAGGAGAGGACACACACACAGCTCCCAGGCAGGATGAGAGGACACACACACAGCACCCGGGCAGGAGAGTACACACACACAGCTCCCAGGCAGGATGAGAGGACACACACACAGCACCCGGGCAGGAGAGGACACACACACAGTGCTCGGGCAGGAGAGGACACACACACAGCTCCCAGGCAGGATGAGGGGGCACACACACAGCTCCCAGGCAGGAGAGGACACACACAGCACCCACGCAGGATGAGAGGACACACACACAGCACCCAGGCAGGAGAGGACACACACACAGCACCCAGGCAGGAGAGGACACACACACAGCGCCCGGGCAGGAGAGGGCACACACACAGCACCCAGGCAGGATGAGAGGACACACACACAGCGGCCGGGCAGGAGAGGACACACACACAGCACCCGGGCAGGATGAGAAGACACACACACAGCACCCAGGCAGGAGAGGACACACACACAGCACCCGGGCAGGAGAGGGCACACACAGCACCCGGGCAGGATGAGAGGACACACACACAGCGCCCGGGCAGGATGAGAGGGCACACACACAGCTCCCAGGCAGGAGAGGACACACACGGCACCCAGGCAGGATGAGAGGACACACACAGCACCCGGGCAGGATGAGAGGACACACACACAGCGCTTGGGCAGGAGAGGACAAACACACAGCGCCCAGGCAGGAGAGGACACACACAGCACCCGGGCAGGAGAGGACACACACACAGTGCCTGGGCAGAGAGGACACACACACAGCACCCGGGCAGGAGAGGACACACACACAGCGCCTGGGCAGAGAGGACACACACACAGTGCCCGGGCAGGAGAGGGCAAACACACAGCGCCCAGGCAGGAGAGGACACACACAGCACCCGGGCAGGATGAGATGACACACACACAGCACCCGGGCAGGAGAGTACACACACACAGCTCCCAGGCAGGATGAGAGGACACACACACAGCACCCGGGCAGGAGAGTACACACACACAGCTCCCAGGCAGGATGAGAGGACACACACACAGCACCCGGGCAGGAGAGGACACACACACAGTGCTCGGGCAGGAGAGGACACACACACAGCTCCCAGGCAGGAGAGGACACACACACAGCACCCAGGCAGGAGACGACAGACACACAGCACCTGGGCAGGAGAGGACACACATACAACACCCAGGCAGGATGAGAGGACACACAGACAGCACCCAGGCAGGATAAGAGGGCACACACACAGTTCCCGGGCAGGAAAGGACACACACACACCGCCCGGGCAGGAGAGGATACACACACAGCACTCAGGCAGGATGAGAGGGCACACAGACAGCACCCGGGCAGGATGAGAGGACACACACAGCAGCTGGGCAGGAGAAGACACACACACAGTGCCCGGGCAGGAGAGGGCACACATACAGCACCCAGGCAGGATGAGAGGGCACACACACAGCACCCGGGCAGGATGAGAGGACACACACACAGCGGCCGGGCAGGAAAAGACACACACACAGCGCCCGGGCAGGATGAGAGAGCACGCACACAGCGCCCAGGCATGAGAGGACACTCACAGCACCCGGGCAGGATGAGATGACACACACACAGCACCCGGGCAGGAGAGTACACACACACAGCTCCCAGGCAGGATGAGAGGACACACACACAGCACCCGGGCAGGAGAGTACACACACACAGCTCCCAGGCAGGATGAGAGGACACACACACAGCACCCGGGCAGGAGAGGACACACAGACAGCACCTAGGCAGAAGAGGACACACACACAGCGCCCGGGCAGGATGAGGGGGCACACACACAGCTCCCAGGCAGGAGAGGACACACACAGCACCCACGCAGGATGAGAGGACACACACACAGCACCCAGGCAGGAGAGGACACACACACAGCACCCAGGCAGGAGAGGACACACACACAGCGCCCGGGCAGGAGAGGGCACACACACAGCACCCAGGCAGGATGAGAGGACACACACACAGCGGCCGGGCAGGAGAGGACACACACACAGCACCCGGGCAGGATGAGAAGACACACACACAGCACCCAGGCAGGAGAGGACACACACACAGCACCCGGGCAGGAGAGGGCACACACAGCACCCGGGCAGGATGAGAGGACACACACACAGCGCCCGGGCAGGATGAGAGGGCACACACACAGCTCCCAGGCAGGAGAGGACACACACGGCACCCAGGCAGGATGAGAGGACACACACAGCACCCGGGCAGGATGAGAGGACACACACACAGCGCTTGGGCAGGAGAGGACAAACACACAGCGCCCAGGCAGGAGAGGACACACACAGCACCCGGGCAGGAGAGGACACACACACAGCGCCTGGGCAGAGAGGACACACACACAGCACCCGGGCAGGAGAGGACACACACACAGCGCCTGGGCAGAGAGGACACACACACAGTGCCCGGGCAGGAGAGGGCAAACACACAGCGCCCAGGCAGGAGAGGACACACACAGCACCCGGGCAGGAGAGGACACACACAGCACCCGGGCAGGAGAGGACACACACACAGCGCCTGGGCAGAGACGACACACACACAGCACCCAGGCAGGAGAGGGCACAGACACAGCACCCGGGCAGGAGAGGGCACACACACAGCACCCGGGCAGGAGAGGACACACACACAGCGCCTGGGCAGGAGAGGCAGGATGAGAGGGCCAGGGAGTGAGGTCCACGGAGGAAAAGTCAGGAGCGGTCTTTGTGGGAGTGCAGTGAACTGCGTGGGCCAGGGAAGCTAAAATCCAGAAGTCAACAACTCTGCACACTCACTCGGCCCCCGAAACCCAAAAGGGATTTTTTCGTCTCATCCTGAGAAGAGCTAAGGCAGGAGGTTCCCGGGAAAGACACCACTGAGTCATACAGACAAAAAACTGCTTTAAATGAGAGCACGAGGCTCTGAAACCCTATTTTGGAATGCAGATGCGAGAAGCCGTCTTAGGCCATAGATCGTGATTTTCCCCAAACAAAAAGTCAGTGCTGCCAATGATCCCGCCCCACGGTAAGTTCATGAGAGCCACTCCCAAACTAGAGGCTCCGAGGAGGCCCATGACATAGAAGCCCACTGCATCTTATTTAATCAAGATGTTCCTAAATGTGACCACTGAGACCTTGGCAGTACACTCAGGAACACGGAGTGAACATGCATGTCAGGAACTGTGGGATCCACTCTGGCCTCCCACGTGGAGAAGACCATGAGGCCTTGATGGACCCATCAGAGGTCACATGATAGGGACAGAGCGGAGTCCTGGATGTGCCCGGGGTTCCCCCAGGGCAGACGCCGCCGGCTTCACCATGGTGCCTGTGGGAGGCACTGATTTCAGGGAAGGGAGAGGCAGACTGAGACCTGCAAGGGTGGGATCTGTGACCAGCCCTCAGCGCTGAGCCCACAGGCACACTGGGTTCAACTTGGCCCCCCTGGCCATGGCTGTCCCCACTCAGTGCCCCGAGGAGGGGCTGGAAGCCTCACGAGGCGGCTCAGTCAGACATGGATCAGAGACTGTGGTTCCACACCTCTCGTCCAACGCGAACCAAAATGTGCGTCAAAACTGACCACAGATTCAGGGCTTTCCCCACAGAGTTCATCTTCATCACAGGTCACATATGTTTAAAATCACCCAGCAAGCTGAACACACAGCAAGCGTACTCACAGCAGCATGGACCCTTTCAATGAATTCTTCCCCAAGGAACACCCATCAAAAAATATTCACAATGTGGAGGAGACTTAACCTCCATACACTGTGGATTCGTCGTTAGTGCAGAGTCTCACTTAAATTGGGAGAAGACCACACTGATCTGTGCTAATTGACACAGATGGAGAAATCTGTCTGATGGCTTTGTGTAAGTGAACCTGAACCCTCACCACACGCGGCCCGCTGAGAACCGGCTCATTCCCCAAGCTCCAGACGTGAACAGCAAACGCCCAGCCCAGTGTTTTCTGGCACAAGGTACCTTACTTTAATCTCCTAGAAAAGAGGAAACTGCAGCATCTCCTGCGTAAATTCATAGAGCATTTTATCTATGGAGGCTACTCTAAATTTATGCACATATTTTTGGAGAGGCAGCTTTGAGGTCTGTGAAGCCAAGTGCACGCTATCTCTGGCTTCTGCATGGAGTCGGCCTCCGCAGCACCCGCCCTCCCTCCTGACACCAACCCGGGGAGGGGTGCACAGTAGCAGCTGACGGAGCTGGGAGATAAAGGGGCCCTGGCAGCTCTCCTGCAGCCCCGGGCAGAAACGGCACACACAGGAACCACCCAGCGGCTGCAGCCCTGCATGGTGGACACAGCCCAGGGCCTTGGCTGGAGCTCCTCAGGGCGAAGCCAAGCTCAGTGTTGCTGGGGATGGGTACCGCTTTCCTGAGGCTGGTTCCAACCTAGCCGTGAATGCAAACAGCATCTGTGCTCCTTCTACAGGAAGCCACGCGGGGACAGGCCCGGGCGTGGGCGGCATTTGCCGGGGGCCGTGCAGTGCAGACAGCCGAGGGACAGCGGGATGAGGGCGGGTGCTGGGAGGCCTGGCGCTGGGAAGCCCGTGGGGGTGCCTAGATGCGAAGCCCAGCACTGGGCTGCTGTGACAATTGCACTAATTTGTTGCCTCCCCCGTCCTCTGTCCTCCTCTGCCTCCCTCCAGCTGCGACAGTGACTAAGAGACAGAGAGAGAAAACCACTAACGTCTTTCCTCTTCCGAGTCTCCGAGCACAGAGCAGGATCCTCTGCTTGTCAAGAAAGGCTCCATGTCAGCAGCCACCTGGAGGCACCGCATCCAGCCGTGCTTCAACAGGAGCTCCAGACGACAGCAGGTCTGCCTGGCCGCCATGGCCACTGCCCAGCCATGACACCCGGTGGCCTCGCTAGCACTTCTCACACAGCAGAGAGCACGAAACCATGACTCTTTGTCAAGAATATGTGAATAGGCACTCACTCATGCAGGCAATTGATATAACACAAGTGTGGGACACCATGACCCAGGACATGACTGTGAGACAACACAACACACCACGTGACACCACCACCGTGTAACATGGTGATGACGTGACTGTGACACCACGACCCAGGACAACACAACACACCCACGTGACAACACCACAGTGTGACGAGTGTGACATGACATGACTGTGACACCATGACCCAGGACAACACAACACATCCATGTGACAACACCACAGTGTGACAAGTGTGACATGACATGACTGTGACACCGTGACCCAGGACAACACAACACACCCATGTGACAACACCATAGTGTGACAAGTGTGACATGACATGACTGTGACACCGTGACCCAGGACAACACAACACACCCATGTGACAACACCACACTGTGGCAAGTGTGACATGACATGACTGTGACACCGTGACCCAGGACAACACAACACACCTACATGACAACACCACAGTGTGACAAGTGTGACATGACATGACTGTGACACTGTGACTCAGGACAACAACACACCCATGTGACAACACCACAGTGTGACAAGTGTGACATGACATAACTGTGACACCATGACCCAGGACAACATGACTGTGGGAAACCAGGCCCACGTGACAAGACAATACTGTGACGTGGGTACAGGACACATGACCCTAAGACAACATGATGTGAGAATATGCAACACGCCTACAGGACACGGCTGTGAAACAGTGTGATGATGTGACGTGACTATGGGACACAACAACCCTAGGACAAGATGACAACGTGACTGTATGACAATGACTATATGACAACATGGCCACACGGCTGTATGACACGATGACCTGACTCCAGGATCACATGACTGTGTTCCAACATGACCTGACACAGAGGCCAAAAACTCCACTATCATCAACTGAGTGATGCTTAAATAACTTATACTTCAGCCAGGCACCGTGACTTGCACGTGTAATCCCAGCACTCTTGGAGGTCGAGGTGGCATCACCAAGGCCTGGGAATTTGAGGCTGCAGTGAGCCAAAATACACCAGTGCACTCCAGCCTGGGGACAGAGAGAGACCCTGTCTCAAAAATAAATCAATAAATACAATTTGTGGATGCTATGGAATCTTATCTGCTCAAATGGAAAACTCCAACATTAAAAAACAGAAAGAGCAAAAGGTAAAACACTATCTCATTTTTATTTTTGGATGTGTATTCTTTAATACTGACTTAATATTCATAGAAAACCTACCTTGTGTCAGGTACTATGCTAGGAGATAGTCATTGACAATATTCTAATAACGTTAGTCATGTATATGTATAAATGCTAAGTAAAAGCCCAGGATGACAGTAAATTTTTAGAAGTTATTTCTCAGGGAGAAATTGTGGTAACGATATTGCTGGTTGCACGGGTTAGGGAAGGGAGACAAGAATACAAAGTAACATTCTTGTCAACATGGGTTAATTTCTAATTTGAAAACCAATGTTTAAACTGCAGATAGTTGATGTATAAAAAAAAAATACCCGTAGCAGAAAGCCAACCCCTAAATATTCACCCAGACTTCACCACTGTGCCACGTACCGAGGTCACACAACTGTGCTTGTATCCCTTAAATTTGTACAAATGAAGACAACACAACAAAGCCGCCTAAGGGCATGTTTCTCAGAGCGTCACCCCGTCGTTACCTGGCGCCTGACTATAATCAGGAAGCAGGCCGACATAAGTGTGCTCCAAGGTTAATTAATAAATCGTGTGTAGGACAGTTCCTTCAATTACACAATTGCATTCAAATTCAAGTCTCATTCAATTTTTTTTAATGAAGTGAAACAACGTGGAGGCAAACCCAGGAGTGACTGGCTTTAATAAAGCAATGAACGGTAGGAACAACCGTGAAAGTCATATGCACAGACAGGGAGGGAACGCATCTTCTCTTTGCCTGAAGCTATTGCTTCCAGACCGAGATAACTACCTGCTCAGGATCCTCATGTGAGCGCAACCAAGTTCTCAGGGCCAGACGGACGCACAGATGCTCAGCTATCCTCAGAGAAGACATTCATTCACTCCCTTCTTCCTTCAACGAACATGACTGAACATCTATCATGGTCCTAGTGTTGCTCCACGTGCTGGGAGACGGCTGCGATCAACACAGGATGTCTCATTCGGGAGCCCCTGACCCCCACAGCTGTGGCAGGAGGAAGTGCGCGGTGTGCAGACCCAGGCGCTGGAGCTGCTCTGGAGACAAACTGTGAGCTCACAGCTCAGCCTCTCTGCTCGCCATTGTCACGTCGTGAAATGCCATATCTGACTTTGGGGTGTTTCTGGGGAGCAGATTTATCTTCAGAGTAAGCTGAGCCTAAGAAAGACTACTGGGCACGGTGGCTCACGCCTGTAATCCCAGCACTGTGGGAGGCCAAGGCAGGCAGATCACAAGGTCAGGAGATCAAGACCAGCCTGACCAACATGGTGAAACCCCATCTCTACTAAAAACACAAAAATTAGCCGGGTATGGCAGCATGAACCTGTAGTGTCAGCTACTCGGGAGGCTGAGGCAAAACAGTCACTTGAACCCGGGAGGCAGGGGATGCAGTGAGCTGAGATCGCACCACTGCACTCCAGCCTGGGTGACAGAGCAAGACTCTCTCTCAAAAAAAAGAAAATAAAGTTAATTAGCTTATTAAAATCTCTAAGGAAAAAACAAGGTCTCAGTATTATTCAACCCAAATATGTGCTCACTGCCTAACGGATGTGCACCCACGGTTAAAAACTAGCTAAAAAATAAATGGCCCACCCCTGAATAATCAATAGTTTATTTTTATATCCTTTTAATCTATGAAACTCAATGCTGCTCATGACTCCAATCTCACCAGCTCCATGACAGCTGTGTGTGAATAATCAGCTTGTTTATGTCTTTCATTCAGTTCAGGAAAAAGAAGCCCAAAGAAATGAAGTGATTTGCCTGTGGTCAGCCATTCAGTCGTATAAGGAATTATTCTAGTTTCGTTTTTAACAATTTGCAAAATATTTCATCAAGCAAAAGATTGTTCAGTGCAATCTGTTTCCTAGCTTTTTATGAGAACATGAGAAATAGATAAGAGCAGAGAAATAGAAGAAAGTTCTATTTAGGCCTCAGTAGTTAAGAAACACCTGAAGAGATGACATAAGGAACTAGATGGGAAGCACACTGACAGTGCACTCCACTCGTGGGCAAATGAGGGGCCCTGAGACGCTCATGCAGGCTGAGACCTTCCCGCGGGACCCACAGACAGGCCCAGTGGCCCATTTCTGAGTCTGCCATTCTGCTCCTGAAATGCGCTCCCAATGCTAAGAGTTCTGAGCCTGTGGAGTTCTTGCCATTCTCTTCTCTCCGGCAATGAAGCAGGCAAGGGTAGAGCGGTGCTTTCTCATTAATCCAGCCACCCTCCCAGGGACGGCATGCAGGACACTCGTGTTGAACTCCATTTCTGGTGTTCTCAGCCTCTGTCCCAGCTTAGTCTCTTCAATGTCACAGCAGCATAAAGGGCCTCTCTCCTAAACATGGGATGTCCCCGGGGTCCTGCTCTTACATTGTGGCTGAGCTCAACCTTCACAGCCTCTCTGAGAAATTCATCCAGTGTCAAGTTTTCACCTTCACTTATTTATGCCAAAGGTGTCCTCAAGCTTCAGAAGCATACAGCCAAATACCTGGTGACTGTGTGCAGGTCCCATCTCCATCACTCCACTGAAAACATCACTTCGCACAGTCCGGACCCAGAAGCCTCCTCGATTCACCTTTCTCCGCACAGTCAACCTCACCGTCCACTTCCACCTACGGGGCATCCGCCACTCCCTCTCTGCTATGCCCAGTCCTCTTCCCAGGCACCCTGAGCTCAGCCATTACCCAGGCTGGCACCGCCTCCCACACTGATCTCAAAGGTCTTCCTGGCCACTGACGTGGACCATTACTCCCACACTGATCTCAAAGGTCTTCCCGGCCACCAACATGGACCATCACTCCCACACTGATCTCAAAGGTCTTCCCAGCCACCGACGTGGACCATCAGACTCACACACTGATCTCAAAGGTCTTCCTGGCCACCAACATGGACCATTACTCCCACACTGATCTCAAAGGTCTTGCCGGCCACCGACGTGGACCATCACTCCCACAGTGATCTCAAAGGTCTTGCCGGCCACCGACGTGGACCATCACTCCACACTGATGGCAAAGGTCTTGCCGGCCACCGATGTGGGCCATCACTCCACACTGATGTCAAAGGTCTTCCCGGCCACCGACGTGGACCATCACTCCACACTGATCTCAAAGGTCTTCCCGGCCACTGACGTGGGCCATCACTCCCACACTGATCTCAAAGGTCTTGCCAGCCACCAGTGTGGGCCATCAGACTCACACAAGCATCTGCACGGGTGTCAGGGCATGTCCCTTGTGTGGCGATGCCACACACATCCCCAGTGGTTCATGCTCAACCTCCAGGAGTCCTTCAAGTACAAATCCTTCTAATTCCATCTTCATCGTGTGAAAGCAGGTGCAATTGTCTTCACTAAACTTGGGTGGTAAGTTTAGGATTTCCTAGTAGTATCTTAAGCATCGTGCATCTCAATAAAAACCCAGTATTTAATTTTTCAACCTGATGCAGAAGAGCATGATGAATTCCCAAATCCAATGGCTCTGTGCTGCTCCCCTCAGTGAGAGGAGGCTGAGGAGACACACTGAGGAGAAGGTCCCTGCGCTCTGAGCAGCCACAGATGGCAGGAGGCCATGGTTGAGGGAAGGATGCCAAGGTGGAGATGGGAAAGCGGTTAGTGTCTCTAAAAGCACCATCGCTTTAAATTCACATTCCTGAACAGAACTGTGAATAGTGGGAAATTCGTTTATGTATGTCCAGACTGACTGCAAGTTTCCAGAACTCTACCATTTTGTGGTTGCGTTCTCGCCTTAATTTATTATTTTTGTCTGGGCCAATTACCCACCTCTTGAATATTAATTTGACCAAGTGCTATGAAGTAATTACAAAGCATTCAGAAGACACCTATGGGAATCCTATTCATGACAAATTTAAGATATTTAGAAACCAAATGGCTTAATTTGAATTAAAATGTAGACACTGATAGTACATAAATAGCAGGAACAAATATCAACATGAAATCTGAGTGGAGAAGTACAAAGAGTTCTCCTCAATAGATGCATTTCCTAAACGCTGAGGCCTTCCCTGCTTGTCAGGCACAGGAGGCCCCTCTGTCCTCCCCACGGCGGTCATACTGGGACCACCCACCCTTGGTGCTCGACCACACCAGGGTCCCGTGTACCTCAGGGTCTCCATGTGTGCCACTGTGCACAAAGTATGTCTGTCTCTGCCCGTTTTTTTCCTGGAAAACTGTTCTTCATTGCTTTTTTAAAAGTGATTTATTCCTAACAGCTTTATTCAGATATCATTCACACACCATATGATTCACCCACTGAAAGTGCACAGCTCAATAGCATACTCACAGAGCTGTGCAGCCATCCCCACAATCAATCACACAACATTTCGTCACTCCAAAAATAAATCCATGCCCTTCGGCAGTTAACCCTCATTTCCGTGCCCCCAGCCCCAGGCCACCACTAATCTACTTTCTATATAGATTTGCCTGTTCTGAACACTGCATATAAATGGAATCCTATCTGTGGTTTTCATGACTGGCTTCTTTCACGTAGATAATGTTTCTTAGGTTC
The DNA here is from genome assembly GCF_029281585.2 of Gorilla gorilla gorilla. Lineage (NCBI taxonomy): Eukaryota > Metazoa > Chordata > Mammalia > Primates > Hominidae > Gorilla > Gorilla gorilla. Next base: position 5,620,851 of record NC_073231.2, on the reverse strand, counting down.
GTCTGTGTCATAGCATGCATTGGTGCTCCATTCCTTTATTGCTAGAGAAGATTCCATTGCATGGATGGACCACAGCATATTTATCCACCCCTCCATTTCCGGATACTTGACCTGGGTTGTTTCTATCTTAGAGTATCATGAATAATGCCTCTGTAAGCAATCAGGTATGAGTTTTTTTTAGTGGACATATGTTTCATTTCTCTTGGGTATGTACCAAGAAATGGGATTTATGGTCATATGGTAACTCTATGTTTAAACTTCTGAGGAAATGCCTCACTTTCCAAAGTGGCTGCAAGATTTTCTATTCCCAAAGGTTGTGTATGAAGGTTCCAGTTTCTCCACGATCTTGCCAGCACTTACGATTGTCTCTCTCTGCCATTACGGCCATCCTAACACATGGGCAATGGTGTCTCATTGTATTTTGATTTGCATTTCCCGGCTGGTCAATGATGTCCAGTGTCTTTTCACACCTTCTGTGGGTGAATTGCCTGTTCATACCCTCTGCCCATCCCTTTCTCTGCTTCTCTTTTTATGTGCTTCAGGAGTTCTTCTAAATAGAAACCTTTTTTACACATACGCTTTGCAAACATTTTACCTCATTACTTGAGTTTCCTTCTTACTTTATTGATGGTAACCTCTGAAACACACAAAAAACTTTATTTTGTTAAAGCTCAACTGGTTTATTTTTTTCTTTTGTTGCTTGTGCTTTGCGCTTTGGGTGTCATCTCTAAGAAACCACTGCTTAATCTAAGATCACAAAGATGCACGTCCTTGCGGTTTTATAATTTTATCTCTTGCCTTTAGGTCTTTGACCCATTTTGAGTTAGTGTTGTATATGGAGCAGGTGGGGCTGGATTTGGGGTGTCTGCCTGTGGGTGTCCAGTTGCCCCAGTGCCATTTGTAGAAATCCTTATCATTCTTTAGATTTGTTGCAAATATTGACCCTTTGGTGAGGCAGCCTCAACCCCCCCATCGTGAACTAACTGCCCCTTCCTATGTTTCTATGGCACCTCTTTTACAAAACTTTAACCTCATTATAATATAATATTTTGCCTTTCTTCCTCAGGAGCTCATATCTCTATGTTCATACAGCGTTTAACACATGTGCTCAGTCAATAGTGTATGCTTTTGAGAAAAAATGGTCTATGACCTATCAGTCATTCAACAGTTACTTATTAAGCACCTCCACATTGTGACAGTCTATGCCGGGCACTAGGGTGCAAAATGAAGTTGTCTAAGGACACAGGTATGTGCACCTACAAATGCACTCTAACCATATCGCACTCAGAGGCACCGAAGAGCCTCTGGCATGCACAGGAGCCCGCACCTGGGAGCATCCGACACTCACCATCCCTACGGTGGAATGCAGAGGCTGGGAGCTGACACTCACCATCCCTATGGTGGAGTGCGGAGGCTGGGAGCTGGAAGGTAGATGAGGACACACAGCAGGGACTTGATCAGTTTCTTTAATAAGAGAACAGATGCTGAGGCACTGGACTTAATCATGTGGATAGTGAGGTTACTCAGAGGCCTGAAGAAAAGGAGTTATATAAGTAAATGTGGACTCAGGAAGGTTTCTCTGGTGGCAGGGTGGGTGGCCCACCTGAGAGAAGAGACAGCAGAGGCGAGATGCTCTGTTGTTTGGGACTTGAGGATGATCAGGGCATGACTGAGGCAGAGGCGTGGGCATTGGCAGGCTCCAGCCCCACCGAGTATGGGACATGGGAACCGTGCCATGAATCCTCTTTAGGGAAGAAGAGGGGTCCAAACAAATTAATGTGAGGAATCCAGAACATAAAGAATTTTGTAATATATCGTGAGCGAGAAGAAAAAATAAGAGGAAACGAGAATAACATGAAATGACAACAGAACATAAATAATGCAATGGCCAAGTCCAGAACATCTCTCTGAGGGGCCAAGTCCAGAACATCTGGCCTCAGATGACAGGGGGTGCAGCCCAGGCAGCTGCACAGGAGGAATGACCGTCGCTCACCAGTGTCTGGGTTTGTAGGTGTGTGCATGTGCACCCGGCAGCTTTACTGAGGTGCCAAGACCTCGCAGAGCAGAGCTGCACCAGCTCCCGCCTCACCTCTACAGGGCACCAGCCCCTTCCCTTGAGGAGCTAAGCAAACCCCAGGGCAGGGGCCTGCAGGCTCTCTGAAGGCCAGGCGGGTCCTCACTCCCCTGGTGTGTCCACTTAATGTGAGCTCCATGAGCACGCCCTGCCTTTCCCATGCAGTGCTCAGGGTAACCGCCCACAAAGGACAAATATTCAAGCAGTCGGGAAAAACAAAGTAAGGCAACATGGGGACATGAAAAAAAAGGAGGGAGCTGGCAAGTTTGCCTAGGGAAGGGGGTCAGGAATGGCTCCCCAGAGAAGACGATGCTTGGGATGATATTTGAGTCATCAGAGAAAGTTCTGTCCATCCATCCATCAATCCATCCACTGTCTATCTGTCCATCCATCCGTCAATCCATGGATTCACCTGTCTGTCTGACCATCCACCCATCTGTCCATCTGTCCGTCCGTCTGCCCATCTATCCATCCGTCCATCTGTCCATCCATCCATCTGTCCATCCATCTATCTGTCCGTCTATCCATCCATCCGTCTGTCTGACCATCCATCCGTCCATCTGTCCATACATCCATCCATCCACCCACCTATGCACTCACTCACTGTGGGCCCCTTACCATTAAGGAGGAGAGGGCATGTTAATCAAGGAATCCTAAGAACAAACATACAAGGTCAATGGCAACAAGCGCCATAGAGGAGTGGCGCAGAGGGCTCAGGCAAGGGTGGGCCTCGTTCTGCACTGGGGGAGCTTCCTTGAGGAAATGTACCTGAGCAGGATTCAAGAGGAAGTGGGCGGGGTGGGTGCAGCATTCCAGGGATGGGACATATCATAAGAAACAAGTGAAAAAGGTCCGTGGCCAGGAAAGAACAGACGGGCCAAGCCCTTCGCTGCTGACCCCTGGCTGGTGATGTGGGGCCTTGGCCGTTCCATGTCCTTTCTAGCCATGAGCAGGTAATGGCACAGCTCCTCCAAATCCTCCAGAACCCCGCCCTGCCCCGTCACCTGCATCCTCTCATATGTCTGACAACCAACCCCTTTCCCCCGACCGCCCCTCTTCCACAAACACATCAGGCCTCTCTCAGGCCCTCAGTTGCCAGAGCTCTGCCAGCAAACTGGATAAACTAATTAGTGTCTTCGTGTTAATTAATGTTCTGTTGTTTATATAAGCTATGGGATTTCTGTTCCTGCCATGGTCCCTTTATGTAGGTTTATCTACAAATAAATTAAATCCCATTATACCAAATTATACTGGAATATATGCCAATCATCAAAGCAAGTCTACCTGCGTGCCATTCCCTGGAGTTCCCTCAGAGACCATCTCAGGCCATAAAGGAATGTTTCAGTAGAGGCAGTGATCATCATTCATGTACCTTGTCATATTAAAACTTCAAGAACATTTATTAGAAAAGTCATTTTAACAGTGTGACAATTACATTTTTCTCTACAATATCAAGTTGTGAAAATTAACTCATCGGATTTAAGAGTGTCATGCCGCTGAACTTTAAAATTAAACAAGACTAACCTGAAGGTTTCCAGAATTTATTAGTTTTATTTTTCACCACTTACATATGCTTCGCTGGTTAAAATCTAAATTACACACTTGCCCTGAAAAATTAAAATTATACAGTTAATTCAAGTCATTTCCACTGGTTATAATGAAGTATTTTACAAATGCCTAAGACCAGTGTGGAGTGAAAAGTCTCTAGAAGCTGACTGGCTCCACCCAGGAGAGAAATGGATCAAAGGCCCCCATGGGAAACATGTTCTGCTTCCTCTGTAGGGCTACTACCCATGTAGGCCTCCAAGAGTAACTGCAATAACGTCAAGGAAGAAATAAATAACGCGTCAGGGTGTGAGAGAGCTCCAGACACAGCACTATGTGAGAGAACTGGACACAGGGCCATGTGAGAGAGAACTAGACACGGCGCCACGTGAGAGAACTAGACACGGCACCAGGTGAGAGAACTATAGACACGGTGCCATGTGAGAGAACTAGACACGGCACCATGTGAGAGAACTAGACACGGCACCATGTGAAAGAACTAGACACGGTGCCATGTGAGAGAACTAGACACGGCTCCATGTGAGAGGACGAGACATGGCACCATGTGAGACAACCAGACACGGCACCATGTGAGACAACCAGACACGGTTCCATGTGAGAGAACCAGACACGGCTCCATGTGAGAGAACCAGACACGGCGCCATGTGAGAGAACCAGACACGGCGCCATGTGAGAGAACCAGACATGGCTCCATGTGAGAGAACTAGACATGGCACCATGTGAGAGAACTAGACACGGCGCCAGGTAAGACAACTAGACATGGTGCCATGTGAGAGAACTAGACACGGTGCCATGTAAGACAACTAGACACGGTGCCATGTGAGAGAACTAGACACGGCTCCATGTGAGAGAACTAGACACGGCGCCATGTGAGAGAACCAGACACGGTTCCATGTGAGAGAACGAGACACGGCGCCATGTGAGAGAACTAGACACGGCACCATGTGAGAGAACTAGACACGATGCTCTGTGTGAGAGAGAACTAGACAAGGCACCATGTGAGAGGTAACTAGACACGGCGCCATGTGAGAGAACTAGACATGGTGCCATGTGAGAGAACTAGACACAGCACCATGTGAGAGAACTGGACACGATGCTCTGTGTGAGAGAGAACTAGACATGACACTATGTGAGAGGTAACTAGACATGGTGCCACGTGAGAGAACTAGACACGGCGCCATGTGAGAGAACTAGACACGATGCTCTGTGTGAGAGAGAACTAGACGTGACACTATGTGAGAGGTAACTAGACATGGTGCCACGTGAGAGAACTAGACACGGCACCATGTGAGAGAACTAGACATGGCACCATGTGAGAGAACTAGACACGGTGCCATGTGAGGGAACCAGACACGGCGCCATGTGAGAGAACTAGACACGATGCTCTGTGTGAGAGAGAACTAGACATGACGCTATGTGTGAGAGAGAACTAGACAAGGCACCATGTGAGAGGTAACTAGACATGGCGCCATGTGAGAGAACTAGACATGGCGCCATGTGAGAGAACTAGACACGGTGCCATGTGAGAGAACTAGACACGGTGCCATGTGAGAGAACTAGACACGATGCTCTGTGTGAGAGAGAACTAGACATGGCACCATGTGAGAGGTAACTAGACACGGCGCCACGTGAGAGAACTAGACACGGCGCCATGTGAGAGAACTTGACAGGGCACCATGTGAAAGAACTAGACACGATGTTCTGTGTGAGAGAGAACTAGACATGACGCTATCTGTGAGAGAGAACTAGACACGGCACCATGTGATAGGTAACTAGACATGGCGCCATGTGAGAGAACCAGACACGGCGCCATGTGAGAGAACTAGACACGATGCTCTGTGTGAGAGAGAACTAGACATGACGCTATGTGTGAGAGAGAACTAGACACGGCGCCATGTGAGAGAAATAGACACGGCACCATGTGAGAGAACTAGACACGGCGCCATGTGACAGAACCAGACACGGCGCCATGTGAGAGAACTAGACATGACGCTATGTGTGAGAGAGAACTAGACATGGCGCCATGTGAGAGAACTAGACACGATGCTCTGTGTGTGAGAGAACTAGACATGACGCTATGTGTGACAGAGAACTAGACACGGCACCATGTGATAGGTAACTAGACACGGCGCCATGTGAGAGAACTAGACACGGCACCATGTGAGAGAACTAGACACGGCGCCATGTGAGAGAACTAGACACGGCACCATGTGATAGGTAACTAGACACGGCGCCATGTGAGAGAACTAGACACGATGCTCTGTGTGAGAGAGAACTAGACACGACGCGTGTGAGAGAGAACTAGACATGATGCCATGTGTGAGAGAACTAGACATGATGCCATGTGTGAGAGAACTAGACATGATGCCATGTGAGAGAACTAGACATGACGCCATGTGTGAGGGAACTAGACACGACGCCATGTGAGAGAGAACTAGACACGACGCCACGTGAGAGAGAACTAGACACGACGCCATGAGACAGAGAACTAGACATGACGCCAAATGAGAGAGAACTAGACACGACGCCATGTGAGAGAGAACTAGACACGACGCCATGTGTGAGAGAACTAGACATGGCGCCATGTGTGAGGGAAGCAGACACGACGCCATGTGTGAGAGAACTAGACACGGTGCCACGTGTGAGAGAACTAGACACGATGCCATGTGAGAGAGAACTAGACACGATGCCGTGTGAGAGAACTAGACATGGCGCCATGTGAGAGAGAATTAGACACAACGCTATGTGTGAGAGAACTAGACACAATGTTATGGGTGAGAGAACTAAACAGTGGCATGTGAGAGAGAAGCAGACACAATGCTATGTGTGCGAGACAACTAGATATGGCGCCATGTGAGAGGGAGCTCCTAGACACAGCGCTGTGACAGTTAAGTGTTGAACAGTCCAGGTATCACTCCTGACGTGACGCCGTGAACTCACTCACTTGAGGGCACATGAAAGACCCCAGTTGTGCAAGGCAGAGGCAGCTTGATCCTAACCACCTATGAGTTCCCAGAAAGGCTGTGACGTGCAACAGAATCACTGTCAGTCCAAAGTCAAGCTCTTGGGACATAATTTTAAGCCTCGTTCTCGATCTGTTCCAGAGACGGGATTATTTTAGAGCTGAAACCATCTAGAACAGGCTGTGTCCCCACAAAATTCAAATGTGAAGTCCTCACCCCCAGGACCTCAGAATGTCACCTTAGTTTAGAAATAGGGTCATTGTTGCTGTAACTGGTTAAGGAGAGGTCACCCTAATCTTGGGGAGATGGGCCCTGATCGAGTATTACTAGTGTCCTTATGAAAAGCTGACACTGGAATCAGACCCACAGGGAGTGTCATGTGAGGATCGGGGTGATGCCGCCACAGCCAAGGAATGGCCAGGAATTAGGAGAGATGCCTAGAACACGTGCTTCCCTCACAGGCTTAGAAGAAAGCAGCCTGCAGACACCCTGATTTCAGACCCGTGGCCTCCAGAGCGGTGAGACGTGCATTCCTGTGCTGGGTCCACTCAGGGTTGTGCCACTGGTTACAGAAGTCCCAGCAGACAGGTGCACCACCTATGACAACAGCCGCACAGGACTTTCCGCTTTCCAGGGAGGACAGGAAAAGCCTTTGAAACTTAATTCCTCTTTAAAGTTATAGGCTACAATGGTGAAGAACTTCTCTTTGGCACTTTATCTCTTTAAAAATGTTAGGTATTCACTTGGGCCTTTCAATAGTGCCATTACCAGTCCCCAACAGATCAGTCACCATGAAGCCCTCCCAGTGCAGGCCTATTGACCACCTGGTCAAACCTCATCCTAGGACACCTTAAGTCCTTTTGTGTCATTAATACCATTACAATTATTATCCTCCATATACATCCGTGTGACACTATCATGTGTAGAGCACAGTGGTTTAGCTTACGGATTAAAATATCTCTTTCCAAGACTTCTATATTTAGGTACATTTTATATTTTCAAGTAGGGAGTACAGCTCCCTGTGAGACCCTGATGTTCTAAATACTTACAGCCCTGCGTGTTTCCCAGAAAGTCAACTGACATGTGCTCAACACACTCTTAGGCACTGAGATCATCTATCAATAACTAAAAACACAAACAAAGCTTAACAAGTCTTGCCCACTGGACCCAGAGCTGAGCAGCTCTGAGACTGAGTTCCATCTTTGCCCCTTGCATCAGGTCCCCTTGAGCGGCCTCTGAAATCCTTCCAGACCTCTCACTTCACAGGGCTCCAGCTGCGGTCTGCATCCCACCCTTCCCTGCGCTCTGCGATTAGCCCGGTTAACCAACGATTCAGGCCCGTGGTAGGCAGGACATATGCAATAATTACTAAGACAGGCACGCCCTTACTCCCAGGGGGTTGCAGCTGAGTCTTCTGCTATTGAATTAAGGGCTTCTTAGAGCACAGGCCAGGCCTGACTCATCTCTGTAAATATATCACGTGGCAAATATTCAGTGAAAGGTAGGGGAATGCATCCAGGATGCCCACACAAATGTTCACAGCAGCCTCTCATTCATCATAGCCAAGAGGCAGAAACAACTCAAATGTCCAACGAGTGACAAACAGATAAATACAATGGGGTATATCCAAACAATGGAATGTCATTTGCTCATTAAAAGCATGGAGGGAGTGTCTATGAGGCACTGACACTGCTACCACATGGATGAAACTTGAACACGTGGTGCTAAGTGGAAGAAGCCAGGCACAAAAGTCCGCCAATGCCAGATGGTTCTATTCCTACGAAATGTTCAGCATAGCAAGTTCATAGCAACAGGAAGTAGACTGGGGACTTCCTAGGGCTGGGCAGGGGGTGGGCCTAGAATGGGAGTGGTTACTAATGATGATAAAATATTCTAAAATTAGATTATGGCGATGGCTGCACAACTGTGCAAACACACTAAAAACCAGTGGCTTGCACACTTCAAAAAGGTAAACCTTGTGATACGTTTACTACACTTCAATAAAGTTACTCAAAAAAGTTAGTGGAATAAATGAATGTGTGAATGAGTGAGTGGCCTCAGACAAGTTACTGAGCATGCACCTTGTCTTGTGTTGAGAGGGAGGGTGCCTACTTTACAGAGATTTTGCAAGGATAAATGAAATGTCTACATGAAAGCATCTTGTGGATTCCACACTCAACAAATACAAACATGAGCCAATGTAAAGGATAAGTTGTTCCCAAACAGCCACAGCCCCCATCACCACATTGAGCCTCAGCCCAGCACAGTGATGCAAGGGGAAAGGAGCTGACGTGAGGTTCGAGAGAGAGGAGGCATCCTCCTCTCATCACAGCCTGCACCTGACCCTGGTAGTCACTATCATGAGGGTGCTGGAGAAAGGGATGAGGCACAGACCTGGAATGACGATGACAGAGGACTGCTCATGTTGGCCCCAAAGAGTGGGCTCTTCACAGCCTGTGGGGCCAGAGGAAGACACCCCCGCTCAGGTCCAAACAGCAAAGCCAAGCCGGGAAAACCCACTCCTCAGCACTGGGTCCTTTTGCATTGTGGGCCAGCTCCTGCTGGCTGATGACCCCGGCAAGTGTGCAAAGTGACAGTTTGTTCTCTAGCTGCCCCAAAGGCTCAGCACCACCCAGTCGTGAAGGGGACAGTGCTGGATGAGAGCTCCTCAAATAACCATCCCAGGCCCTTCTTCAAATTAAAGTTAAAAAGGAATTCAAAATATTGGTTCACTACTTGTGTGGTACTTTCAGATTCCCACAGCAATTTTTCTTTTGGCTTCTGGCATTTGTTATTTTATTTTGAAGATTTAATTTTTTTAATTTTTTCAACTTTTATTTTACATTCAGGGGTACATGTGCAGGTTTGTTACCTGGGTCTATTGTAGGATGCTGAGATTGGGGGTATGACTGAACTTGTCACCCAGCTACTGAGTATATACCCAATAGTTTTCCAACACTTCCTCCCGCCATTCCTTCCTCCTCTAGTGGCCCCCAGGGTCTACTGTTGCCATCATTATATCCATACTTCCAAATGAGAACACTCACTATTTGATTTTCTGTTCCTGTGTTAGTTCTTTTAGTATAATGACCTTCTGCATCCACATTGCTGCAAAGAACATGATTTCATTCTTTTTATGGCTATGTAGTATCCCACGATGTACACAGCCATTTTCTTTATCCAGTCCACCTGTGTTGCATGCCTAGGCTGATTTCCTGTCTTTGCTATCGTGAGTAGTGCTGCAATGAATATGTGAGTGCCTGTGTCTTTTCAATAGCACAATTTTGTTTTCTTTTGGATATATAGCCAGTAATGGGATTGCTGGGTCAAACGGTAGTTCTAAATTCTTTGAGAAATCTCCAAACTGCTTTCCACTATGGCTGAACTAATTTACATTCCCACAAACAGGATATAAGCATTCCCTTTTCTCTGCAGCCTCACCAGCATCTGTTGTTTTTCAACTTTTTAATAATAGTCATTCTGACTGGTGTGAGATGGTATCTCATTGTGGTTTGATTTACATTTCTATAACAATTAGAGATGTGGAGCATTTTTTCATGGGTTTTTTGACTACATGTATGTCTTTTGAGAAATGTCTGTTTATGTCTTTTGTCCAATTTTAATGGGGCTATTTGTTTTTTGCTTGTTAAACTGTTAAGTTTCTTAGAGATTCTGTGTATTAGACCATAGCTTGCAAATATTTCCTCCCATTCTGTAGGCTGTTTACTCTGTTGATAGTTTCTCTTGCTATGCAGAAGCTATTTAACTTAATTAGGTCTCACTTGTCAATTTCTGTTTTTGTTGCAGTTGCTTTCAAGGACTTAAGTCATAAATCCTTTCCCAAGGCTGATGTCCAGAATGGTGTTTCCTATTTTTTTCTTAGGATTCTTATAGTTTGAGGTCTCACATTTAAATTTTTAATTCATCTTGAGTTAATTTTTGCATATGCTGAAAGGCAGGAATCCAGTTTCATTCTTTGCATAAGGCTAGCCAGTTATGCTAATAACATTTATTGAATAAGAAGCCCTTTCCCCATTGCTTATTTTTGTCAACTTTGTCAAAGATTAGATGACTTTAGCTGTATGGGTTCATTTCTGGGTTGTATATTCTGTTCTGTTGGTTTATGTGTCTGTTTTTGTACCAGTGCCATGCTATTTGGTTACTGTAGGTTTATAGTATAGTTTGAAGTCAGGTAACACGATGCCTCTGGCTTTGTTCTTTTTGCTTAGGATTGCTTTGGCTATTTGAGCTTTTTGGTTCTACATGAATTTTACAATACTTTTTTTCTAGTTCTGTGAAAAATGACTTTGGCAGTTTGATAGGAATAGCATTGAATCTGTAGACCGCTTTCGGCAGTACAGCCATTTTAACAGTATTGATCCCTCCAGTCCATCATCATGGAATGTTTTTGGTTGCTTGTGTCATCTATGATTTATTGTAGCAGTCTTTTATAGTTCTCCTTGTAGATATCTTTCACTTCTTTGAGTTAGATGTATTACTAGGTATTTTATTCTTTTTGTGGCTATTAAGAATAGGATAGCGTTCTTGATTTGGCTCTCAGTTTGAACTTCACTGGTGTCTAGAAATGCTACTGATTTTTGTACATTGATTTTGTACCCTGAAATTTTACTGAAATTTTCTTTATCAGTTCCAGGAGCCCTTTGGCAGAGTCTTTGGGGTTTTGTAGGTATAGAATCATATCATCTGTGAAGATAAATAGTTTGACTTCTTGTTTTATTATTTGGATGTCTTTTACTACTTTTTCTTGCCTGATTGTTCTGGCCAGCACTATGTTGAATAGGAGTGGTGAGAGTGGGCATCCTTGTCTTGTTCCAGTTCTCAAGGGGAATGCTTCCAGCTTGTGTCTATTCAGTATTAATGTTGGCTGTGGGTTTGTAATAGATAGCACTTATTATTTTGAGGTATGTTCCTTTGATGCCTAGTTTCTGGAGGGTTTTTATCATGAAAGGGTGTTGGATTTTATCTAAAGCTTTCCCCAAATGTACTGACATGAACGTATGGTTTTTGTTTTTAATTATGTTTATGTGGTGAACCGCATTTATTGATTTGTGTGCACTGAACCAACCTTGCATCCCAAGAATGAAGCCTACTTGATTGTGGTGAATTAACTTTTTGATGTGCTGTTGGTTTTATTAGTATTTTGTTAAGAATGTTTGCATCTGTGTTCATCAATAAGCACAATCAGAAATGACAAAGGTCACATTACACCTAATCCCACAGAAAAACAAAAGATCCTCAGAGACTATTATGAAACCTCTACACACACAAACTAGAAAATCTAGAGCAAGTAGATAAATCCCTGGAAATACATAATCTTGCCAGATTGAATCAGCAAGAAATACAAACCCTAAACAGATCATTATCAAGTTCCAAAACTGAATCGGTAATAAAAATCCAACTTAAAAAAGCTTCATAACAGATGGATTCATACTTGAATTCCACCAGATGTACAAAGAGGAGCTGATTCCGATTCTAAAACTATTCCAAAAAAAAAAAAAATCAAGGTAGAAGAACTCCTAACTCTTCCTATGGAACCAGCATCAGCTTGATACTAAAACCTTCTTTAATTTTCTCAATATTTCAATATTTTATAGTTTTCAGAGTATAAGTTTTATAACATCTTGGTCATTTTTGTATTGTACATTGGCAGTATACATGCATGCAATTCAGTTTCGTATGCTGATTTTGTATCCTACAATCTTGCTGAATTCAGTTATTATTTCTAATAATTTGTTAGGAAATTTCTAAATATTTTCTATACAACTTTATGTTACTTGCAAATAGATATTGTTTTGCTTCTTCCTTTCCAATAGGAATGCTTTTTCTTTTTTCTCATCTGCTTTTCCTGCCTAGAACCTCCAGTACAGTATTGAATAGAAGTAGTGACAGCCAAGATCTCTGTCTTGCTCCAGGTCACTGAGGCAAAATTTTCAGTCCTTAACCATTACGTATGGTGTTAACTATAGGTTGTTCGTATATGTTATTTTAAGGTGGAGGATTTCTCTTCTATTTCCAGTTTGTTGAGTGTTATGAAGAGGTGTTGAATTTTGTCAAATAAATACTTTGTCTGCACCTATTGAGTTGATGTCATTTTCCCCTTTTTATTCTATTAATATGTTGCATTACATTAATTGATTTGCAGATGTCAAAACAAACTTGCAATCCTGGAAAAAATCTAGTTGGGTATGTTCTATGTTGCTGGATTCAATTTGCTAGTTATTTTGTGGAGAATTTTTATATCTAAATTCATAAGAGACATTGGTTTGCAGTTTCTTATGATGTCATTGTATGGTTTTAGTATCAGACAAATCTTGGCTTCATAGAATGAGCTGGGGACTCCCTCCAACTTCTGATTTTGAAAGAGCATATGTAAGATTGTTATTAATTTATCCTTTAAATGTTTGGCAGAATTCACCAGTGACACCATCTGAACCTGGATTTCCTTTGGCACAGTTAGCTTGATTATTAATTCAATCTCTTTCCACGTTATAGATCTTTTCAGATTTCCTTTTTTTAAAGTTCTATTTATGTATTTATTTTTTTATTTTTATTTTATTATACTTTAAGTTCTAGGGTACATGTGCACAACGTGCAGGTTTGTTACATATGTATACATGTGCCATGATGGTGTGCAACCCATTAACTCGTCATTTACATTAGGTATATCTCCTAGTGCTATCCCTCCCCAGTCTCCCCACCCCACAACAGGCCCCAGTGTGTGATGTTCCCCTTCCTGTGTCCAAGTGTTATTGTGTATATTTAAGGTAAATAACATGTCATAACATGCATATAAATAGTAAAACGGTTACTAAAGTAAAGCAAAATAACATATCCATCATCGCACATAGTTACCCATTTTGTGTGTGTGTAGCAAGAGCAGCTAAGATGTACTAATTTAGCAATAATTACAAATACAGTTCAATTTTATTAGCTATAATTCTCATGTTCTATGATAGATCTCCAGACTTGTTCATCTTATCCGCTCCTTTGTACCCTCTCACCTACATTTCTCCTTTTCCTCTCTCTACCCCATCCCTGATAACTAGTTTTATCTCTTTATATAATTCCACATATATGTGACATCATGTAATATTTTTCTTCCTGTGTCTGGCTTATTTCATTTAGCATAACGGCCTCCAGTTCCATCCGCATTGTCACAGACGGCAATGCTTGAGAACTGCTTGAACCTGGGAGGTGGAGTTTGCAGTGAGCCAGGATTGCGCCACTGCACTCCAGTCTGGGCGACAGAGCAGAACTACATCAAAAAAAAAAAAAAAAAAAGAAAAGAAAAGAAGCAAGACTCAACTGTAGGCTGTCTGCAAGAGATTCATCTCACATGTGAAGACAGCCATAGGCTCAAAGTAAATGTACGGAGAAAGATCTATCAATCAAATGGAAAACAAACAAGTGGAAGAGTTGCTATTCTTATTTCAGAAAAAAAAATAAAAACAGACTTTAAATCAACAATGATCGAAACGGACAAAAAGAAAGTCATTACATAAGGATCTTAGTTTTATAAGGCTGAATAATATCCCACTGTGTGTGTGTGTGTATAAAACATATATATAACACTCTTAAAAATGAATGGATAATATATATCTATACTATATATATATTTATCTCTCTCTCACACAGTTTCCTTACCCATTCATTAGTTGAAGGACACTCAGGTCATTTCTGTATCTCGGCTATTGTGAAATACGCTGCAATGAACAGGTCAACAGGGAGTGCAGATATATTTCCGAGGTTGTGATTTTGTTCCCTTTGGGTACAACCAGAAGACAGGTTGCAGGGTCATAGGGTAATTGTATTTTTACTTTCCTCAGGAACGTCGATACTGTTTTCCATAATTGTTGCACAAATCTACTTTCCTGCCGAAGTGTGGGGGTTCCCTTTTCTCTACACTAACGTTTGTTATCTCCTCTCTCTTTTCATAGCTATGCTATTTGGTGGGCATGAGGTGATATCTCAGTGATTTTGATTTGCATTTCCCTAAGGATTACTGATGTTGAGCAGGTTCAACAGTTGTGTGAAAAGTGCTCAACATCACTAATCCTCATGGAAATGCAAAGCAAAACCATGTTGGTCATTTTTATATCATCTTCTGAGAATATCTATCCAGGTCCTTTGCCCATATTTCATTTATTTTTTTAAGTTCCAGGATACATGTACAGGACATTCAGGTTCGTTACATTGGGAAATGTGTGCCATGGTGGTTTGCTGCACCCATCAACCTATCACCTTGGTATTAAGCCCCACATGCTTTAGCTGTTTATCCTGATGCTCTCCCTCCCCCTTCCCCCGACAGGCCCGTGTGTGTTGTTCTCCTCCCTCCTGTGTCCATATGTTCTCACTGTTCAGCTCCCACTTATAAGTGAGAACATGTAGTGTTTTGTTTTCTGTTCCTGTGTTAGTTTGCTGAGGATAATGGCTTCCAGCTTCATCCATGTGCCTGCAAAGGACATGGTCCTATTCCTTTTCATGGCTGCATAATATTCCATGGTGCACCGCATTTTTTTAATCCAGTCTATCATTGATGGACATTTGGGTTGATTCCGTGTCTTTGCTATTGTGAACAGTGCTTCAATGAATATACGTGTGCATGCATCTTTATAACAGAATGCCCATGTTTTAAACTGAGCTATTTATTTTTCTGCTATTTAATTATATGTTCTTTATAAATTTTGGATATTACCCCCTTATTAGATATATGACTCAGCAATTCCTCTTCCATATATACCATATATATCCATATATACCTATGAGAAATGAAATCACCCCTTGTAAAAATATCTTTCTAAAATATTAAAAATGAAAAGGAAAAATTATATATATATTTATAGCATACAGCATGATGTTCTGATATATGTATACATTATGGAATGGCTAAATCAAGCTGCTTAAACTTTTTGTGGTGTGAACTTAAAATTTACTCCTTAGCAATTTTGATTCATACAATGTATTATAAACTGCATTCACCACAATACACAATAGATGTCTTGAAATTAGTCCTTCGGTCTAACTGAGATGTTCTATCCTTCGACCAAGGGCTCCCCAATATTTCTTCTTATTTTTGGTAGTATGTACCTAGTAGAAATTTGTTCATTTCATCTAAGTTACCAAATTTATTGGCTTAAAAGTGTTCATCATAGTTGCATAAGATTTTAATTTTTAAAGTTGAGGTATAATTAAAAAACATAAAATTAACCATTTTGAAGTGATCCATGTAGTGGCATTTAATACATTCACAAGTTGTTCAATCACCTCTGTCCAGTTTCAAGACGTTTTTCATCAGTCCAAAAGGAAACCCCACTCTAGTAAGTGACCGTTCCCCATTCTCCTCTCTGTTCTGCTGCTGGCAATTACCTCGGTGTTCTGTATCTGTGGATTTACCAATTATGGATATTTCATTGATGTGAAATCAAAGAATATGTGACATTTTGTGTCTGGCTTCTTTCACTGAGCATAAGGTTTCTGAGGTCCTTCCTCCGCTGTAACATCTACCAGTCCCTCACTCATGTTCATAACTGAGAAATGTTCTGTTGTCTGTACATATGGCATGTGCTTATCCATCCACCCCTGTGGACATCCAGGTGGTTCCCCTTCGGCTATCGTGCAAGCACTGCTGTGAGCATGGAAGCTCCTGCACTGGTTTGGGCACCTACTTCCAGCTCTTTTGGGCACACAGGCAGGACGGCATTCTTTTCCATTTTAAGTTTTTGTGGATAGTGAAAACTTAAACTCTTTTCCACAATGGCTAAATAACTTTACATTTCCAACAGCAACATATGAGGATTTCAATTTGTCCATATCCTTGCTAACTCTTGTTACTTTGCTTCCGATTAATTTTGTCACTAACAGCCATCCTAGCAGATGTGGTGGAGCAGTTCACTGTGGTTTTGACTCACATCTCCCCAGGGACTCATAGTTTTAAGCATCTTATCATGTGCTTGTTCACCATTTCCCGTATATCTTCCTTGGAGAATGTACATCCAGTCCCCTTGCTCATTTTAAAATTAGGCTTTTGTGTTGTTGAATTTTAACAGTTCTTCAACTATTATAGACACTATAATTCATTTTATTCTTGTAAGGTTAGTAGTAATCTCTCTTTTCATTCTGGATTTCAGTAATTTGAGTCATCTCTTTGTTTTTCCTTATGAGTTAACAAAAGGCTTAACAATTTTGTTGAGCTTTTCAAATAATAAAGTTACAGTTTCATTGATTTTTTTCTATCATTTTTTGTATTCTATATTTTATTAATTTCTGGTCTACTCTTTCACACAATAGTTGTGAGATGAAATAAACACCTGAATGTGAAAGTACCTTTAAAAATGAACTTGTGTATAAATACGTATTAATTCAATAATTATTGAAGATGCTTTCTATCTGCCAAGCAGGCTCTGCTTTTGGTGCTTGGGATATGACAGTGAAAATTTTTCCTACTTGATGGTAGTTACAAATATGCATGTCAATTACGTCTCTTATATGAAAGAACTGTGCCTTACTCATCCTGATATTCCCTCTTCCTGACCCATTTAAATGTGCCACGAATGCCAGGTAAATGCTAAAATAAGAGATATTTTTATTATCTGTCATTTTCTTGCAATTCCTCTTAGACAATGGCTCCTTTGAGAGGAGAAAACCTATCTTAATCATCCATGTGGTTTAAATTCTGTCTGCCATGATGCCACAAACATATTGTATGCTCAAAGAATATCGTTTTGATTAATTGCTTAACTTGAATCTGCCTTCATATTAATCCACATCAAGGGGAAACAATGAGAAGTCAAAATTAATAAGGTAAAATAATTAAGGTTAAGAAAATATCCTTATTGTTTTTAACAACAAGGACTATGTCTTCTGTTTTTCTCCATCTCACACATTGCTTGCTAGAGAACAGAACACATAGATGCTCAATAAATATACACATATAGAGCATATGAGTGCTCAATAAATCTCTGCCTACTGTTCAATTGTTTTTATCCTTGAGATTCCAACAGGTTGATTATCCCACTTCCCTTAGGGAAAACCAAACAGTCATCACACAACCCTCCATAATGGCTGCAGGGGTCCACAGTGGCAGACAAGTATTGCTCTTCCCTTTCAGGAATCTTGCTGTGGGAACACGAGTCAGTGCGTATGTCTCTAGTGTTGAAGGCACTTACAAATTTTAATGTCATATTTTTAAAAAAGAGAAAGTGAAGATCAACAACCCTGGTCAAACCATTCTTTCAAGCAGCCCTTCTTATACAATGATATTTTTCTTTAATTTTTTAAACTTTTAGTCATCTTGTAGAAGAAAGAGAAATGTCATCCACCCACTAATTGTTTCAAAGTACTTCTTCTCCCCACCCTGAACAGTAGTCACTGTTTAAAAACTGCAGCACCGCAGAGAAGAGCCAAGATGGCTGGCTCCATGCATATGGGAAGCGCTTCTCACAGAGACCAGCCCATGGCATAGACCTGCACACTGTGAACAGATCCTTGGAAAAAAGGCTTTCAAAGTGGACAGTGAGGACACAGATCCCTGGCTGAAAGGGGAGGAAGGTGGGAACCCTGGACAGGGTTGCTGGGCACCAAGACTTGTTATTGGCCTTGAGTGACTCCCAGGGGAGGACTAAGGGAAACAGGCATGGAGTGGCCCAGTCTTCACATGGATCTCCCTGATCCCAGCTATGGGAGACTCAATGACCCCCACAGACCTCTGAGCTGGCAGGGAGAAGTGCCCAAGGAGTTGGCAGACAGAACTCCAGAAGATTTGGTGTGGGAGCGGCTGCAGTGGAGCTCAGCCATGGGCACCCGTCCCCCAAGGCTTGCCACACTCCTCTAGGTGGCTTTAGGCTTTGTTAGCTGTGGGACCAGGAGAGAGCATGGCTGGCCGGCTCCTGGGATGCAGCCAGTCTGATCTGAATGTCCCTCTGACTGCTGGCCTCTTCTGGGCTCCCTGCCTGGATGCACCCACTTGCAGCACAGCAACAGCTGCCAAGGCTCTCATCAGTGGCCACAGCCCCAGCCCTCTCACCAGCAGAGCCCGTCTGACCATCAGAGCACTTCTGCAGATAAACCCCACCAGTGCACACCCACCCACAGCCTTCCCCTGCCAGCATGCACCCACCTGCAGCCTCCCCCCACCGTGTACACCCACCTGCAGCCTTCCCCCACCATGTACACCCACCTGTAGCCTTCCCCCGCCAGCATGCACCTACCTGTAGCCTCCCCCTGCTATCTTGCCAGCACATACATGCATGTGCACTTACGTACTTATCATCACTCTGCAAGAGCACTTTGGCTAGCAGCCCCCACTGGAGTGTTGTTACCAGTGGACTGAGAACACCTTGGCCCCTCCAGCACAGCAGGTACTTAAACTTGAGGGGCCAGAGAACAAAGCCATGGGACTGGTCCTAGCCCCCCAGGGTTAGAGCATGCAGCCCCTGGGTGCTGAGCTGAGCCTTTATCCCTTGAAATCTTCCAGAAATAAAGTGAACTGACTAAGCCCAGCTTATACCACAGTCAAACTCGCAAGGGCATCAAAGAATATAAAATCAAAAAGCCCCATCCAAAAGATAGCAATGTCAAAGATTAAAGTAACATCAGCCCACACAGATGAGAAAGAACCAGCACAACAACTCTGGTAACTCTAAAAGCCAAATGACTTCTTCTTACAACCAAATGACTGCTCTAGCTCCCCGGCAATGTTTCTTCACCAGATTGAAATGGCTGAAACAACAGACATGGAATTCAGAATCTGGATGGCACAGAAGCTCAAGATTCAGAATGAGGTTGAAACCTAATCCAAGGAAAACAGTAAAATGGTCCAAGAGTTGAAAGACAACAATTTTCAGACAGAGCCAAACTGAACTGGAAATAAAAAATTCACCACAGGAATTTCAGAATGCAATTAGAAGTATTAATAACAGAATAGACCAAGCTGAGGAAAGAATCTCTGAGCTCAAAGACCACTCCTTCAGTTCAATACAGGCACACAAAAATAAAGGAAAAAAAGCACTTAAAAATGAAGAAAACCTCTGAGAAATATGTGAGAATGTAAAGAGACCAAACCTATGACTCACTAACATTGTCGAAAGAGGTGAAGTGACAGCAAGCAACTCGGAAAGTATATTTGAGAATGCTGTCCATGAAAATTTCCTCAACATTGCCAGAGAGGTTGATATGAAACTTCAGGAAATTCAGAGAACCCCTGAGAGATAATATACAAGAAGACAATCCCCAGGACACATAGTCATCAGGTTCTCCAAAGTTAGCATGAAAAAAAAATGCTAAATGCAGCTAGAGAGAAGAGGCAGGTCATGTACCAAGGGAACCCCATCAGGCTAACAGTGGACCTTTCAGCAGACATCTTACAAGCCAGAAGAGATTAAGAAACTATATTCAGCATCCATAAAGAAAAGAAATTCCAACCAAGAATTTTACTTGCAGCCAAACTATGTTTCATAAGTAAAGGAGAAAAATAAATCCTTTTCAGACAAGCAAAGGCTAAGATAATTGATTAGCACCAGACGTGCCTTAGAAGAGGCCCTAAAGGGACTGGTAAACACGGACATGAAAGACCCTTATCTGCCACCACAAAAACACACATAAGTACATAGTCCACTGACACTAAAAAACAACTATACAACCGAGTATACATAACAATCAGCTAAGAACATGACATAATTGAATCTTCAGATACCAATATTAACCTTGAATATAAACAGGCTAAACACCCCCAGTTAAAAGGCAAAGAGTGGAAAGTTGAAGAAAGAAGCAAGACTCAACTGTATGCTGTCTTCAAGAGACTCATCTCACATGTGAAGACACCCATAGGCTCAAAGTAAATGTATGGAGAAAGATCTATCAAGCAAATGGAAAACAAACAAGAGGAAGAGCTGCTATTCTTATTTCAGAAAAAAAAAGACTTTAAACCAACAATGATCAAAAAGGACAAAAAAGGCATTACATAATGATAAAAGGTTCAATTCAACAAGAAGGCTAAACAAAACTAAATATATAGGCACCCAATGCTAGAGTACCCAGATTCATAAAAGAATTTCTCAGAGGCCTATGAAAAGACTTTGATAACCACACAGTAATAGTGGGAGATTTTAACATCTCACTGACAGTGTTACACAGATAATTGAGGTAGAAAACTAACAAAGATATTTGGGACCTAAACTTCACACTTGACCAAATAGACCTAATAGATATCTACAGAATACTCTCCCCAACAACAATGGAATATATAGTCTCATCTCCACATGGCACATATTCTAAGATTGATAACATCCTTGGCCATACAGCCATTCTCAACAAATTGAAATAAACCCAAATCATACCAACCACACTCTTGGACCACAGCACAATAAAAACAGAGATCAACACCAAGAACATTGCTCAAAATCATACAATATCATGGAAATTAAACAGCCTCCTCTTGAATTACTTTTGGGTAAAGAATGAAGGTAGAAATCCAAACATTATTTGAAACTAATGAAACAAATATACAACATGCCAGAATCTTTGGGTCACAGGTAAAGCAGTGTTAAGAGGAAAGTTTATAGCACTAAATGATTACATCAAGAAGTTAGAAAGATTTCAAATTAATAAGCTAACACCACACCTAAAGAAACTAGAAAAGTAAGAGCAAACCTAACCCAAAGGTAGAAGAAAAGAAATTGCCTAAATCAGAACTGAACTGAACAAAATTCAGACACAAAAATTCATTCAAAAGATCAACAAAACCATAAGCTGGTTTTTTTGAAAGAAGAAATAATATTGATAGACCACTAGCTAGATTAAGTTTAAACAGAGAGAAGATCCAAATAAACACAATCAGAAATGACAAAGGGGATATTACTGTTGATTCCACAGAAATGCAAAAAGCTCTCAGAGACTATTACTAACACCACTATGCACACAAACTAAAAAACCTAGAAAAAAAAAAGGATGAATTCCAGGAAGCATACCATCTCCCAAGATTGAACCAGGAAGAAAATGAAATCCTGAACAGACCAATAATGAGTTCTAAAATTGATTCTGTAATAAGCTACCAACAAGAAAAAGCCCTGCGACATACGGATTCACGCCGAATTCTACCAGACATAAAAGAAAGAGCTGGTACAAAACCAACAAAACTATTCCAAAAAATCAAGGAGGAGGGACTTCTCCCTAACTCATTCTATGAGGTCAGCATCATTCTGATACCAAAACCTGGCAGAGATACAAAGAAAAAAGAAAACTTGTGCTAAGTATCCTGATAAACATAGATACAAAAATCCTCAGCAAAATACTAACAAATCAAATCCAGCGGCACATTAAAATGCTAATCCACCATGGTCAAGCGGGCAATGTTTATTCCTGGATGCAATTTTGGTTTAACAAACATAAATAAATGTGATTCATCACATAAACATAACTAAAAATAAAAACTACATGATCATCTTAATAGATGCAGAAAAGGCTTTTGATAAAATTCAACATCCTTTCATGTTAAAAACCCTCACAAACTAGTCATCAGAGGAACTTATCTCAAAATAAGAGCCATCTATGACAAAACCACAGCCAACATCATATTGAATGGGTAAAAGCTGGAGGCATTTCCCTCGAGAACCAGAACAAAACAAGAATGCCCTCTCACACTACTTCTATTCAACATAGTACTGGAAGTCCTTGCCAGAGCAGTCAGGCAAGAGAAACAAACAGAAAGCATTCAGATACAAAGAGAAGAAGTCAAACTACCTGTCTTTAGACTATATGATTCTATACTGAGAAAACCCCACAGTTTCTGCCCAAAGGCTCCTAAAACTGATAAACTTCAGTAAAGTCTCAGGATATAAACTCAGTGTACAAAAATTAATAGCATCTCTATACACCAATAACATCCAAGCTGAGAACCAAATCCAGACCACAATCCCATTCACAATAGTCACAAAATGAATAAAATTCCTAGGAATACAGCTAGCCAGTGTGGTGAAAGATCTCTACAATGAGAATTACAAAATTCTGAAAGATATTAGAGATGAAACAAGTGAATGGAAAAACATTCCAAGCTCATAGTTATGAAGAATCAATATTGTAAAATGGCCATACTAATCAAAGCAATTTACAGATTCAATGCTATTCGTATCAAACTACCAACATGATTTTCCACATAATTAGAACTATTCTAAAATATATATTGAAACAAAAAAGAGCCTGAATAGCCACAGAAGTCCAAAGCAAAAAGAACAAAGGTGGAGGCATCACACTACTCAACTTCAAACTATACTATAAAACTACAGTAACCAAAACAACATGGTACTGGTAAAAAAACAAAACAAAACAGAATAAAACAACCACAACAACAAAACCCAGACACATAGACCAATGGAACAGGATAGAGAACCCCCAAATAAAGCGGCACACCTACAACCAATTGATCTTTGACAAAGTTGACAATAACAAGCAACTGGAGAATGGATTTGCTATTCAATAAATGGTGCTGGAATAGCTGGCTACCCACATGCAGAAGATTGAAACTGGGCCCCTTCCTTTTACCATATACAATAATTAACTCAAGATGGATCAAAGCCTTAAAGGCAAAACCTAAAACTATAAAAAATCTGGAAGAGAACCTAGAAAATGCCATTCTGAACATAGTGTTGGCAAAGATTTTATAATGCCTCTGAAAGCAATTTCTACAAAAACAAAAATTGACAAGTGGGACCTAATTAAAGAGCTTCTGCATAGAAAAAGAAACTATCAACAGAGCAAACAGACAACTTATAGAATGGGAGAAAATATCTGCAAATCTACCCTTCTGACAAAGGTCTAATACCTAGCATCTACAAAGAACTTAAATCAACAAGCAAAAAACAACCCCATTAAAAAATGGGCAAAGGACATGGACACTTCTCAAAAGAAGACATTCATGCAAGCAACTAGCATATTTTAAAAATCCTAAACATCACTACTCATTATAGAAATGCATATCAAAATCACAATGAGATACCCTCTCACACCAGTCAGAATGGCTATTATTAAAAAGCCAAAAAATAGCAGATGTTGTCAAGGTTGCAGAGAAAAGATAACGCTTAATTTATATTCCCACTACTGGTGGGAATGTAAATTAGTTCAGCCACTGTGAACTAATTTAAAATTCCTTGGAATATAGCTAACCAGGGAGGTTAAAATTCCTAGGAATAC
This sequence comes from Gorilla gorilla gorilla, assembly GCF_029281585.2. Classification (NCBI taxonomy): domain Eukaryota; kingdom Metazoa; phylum Chordata; class Mammalia; order Primates; family Hominidae; genus Gorilla; species Gorilla gorilla. The sequence continues at coordinate 5,597,046 of NC_073231.2, read as the reverse complement.
AGCTAACCAGGGAGGTGAAAGGTCTCTACAATGAGAATTACAAAACTGCTAAAGAAAATCAGAGATGAAACAAGCAAATGGGAAAACAGTCCAAGCAGTTTAGAGATTTCTCAAAGAACTAAAACTAGAACTACCATTTGATCCAGTAATCCATTTACTGGGTATATACCCAATGGAATATAAATCCTTCTACCAAAAGACACATGCACTCCCCTATGTTCATCCCAGAACTATTCACAATAGCAAAGACATGGAATCAACATAGTGGCCAACAGTGATGAACTAGGTACAGAAAATGTGATGCATATGCATGATGGAATACTATGCAGCCATAAAAAAACAAGATCATATCCTTTGCAGGAACATGGAGGCAGCTAGAGGCCATTATCCTAAGCTAACTAACACAGGGACAGAAAACTAAATACTCCATGTTCTCCCTGATAATTGAGAGCTAAACACTGAGAACTCATGAGCACAAAGAGGGGAGCAACAGATACTGGGGTCTACTTGCGGGTGAAGGGTGGGAGGAGGGAGAGTGTTGAAAAACCACCTATCGGGTACTATGCTCACTACCTGGGTGATGAAATTTTTTGTACACCAAACCCCAGCTATGCAATTTATCCATGTAACAAACCTGTCCAAGCACCCCAAACCTACGGTAAAAGTTGAAGAAAAAAGCAAGCAGCACCATCATCCTTGCCAGGTCTCACTGTAAATGAGAAACAGTACCTGTGTGGGGATTAAACACCTCATATTTACCTTGATTTGTAAATTACTTTCCCCCAACTAAGACAGAAAAGAACTCATTCCCTAATTAGGTTACTACTGTTCACTTCATATCAGATTCACAAAAATCTGAGATTTTTGATGGGGGAAGAGAGGATGATGTATGAATAGTTATGAGAGAGAAAGTGAGGGCTAGGTAATATGAGATCGTATAGTGCAGTTTAAGGCAAAAACTAGATAAATACTTATTGGCGGTTAAAAATCAACTGAGGGCAGGATGTGGTAGCTCATGCCTGTAATCTCAGCACTTTGAGGGGCTGAGGTGGGAGGATTGCTTGAGCTCAGGAGGTTCAAGGCCAGCCTGGGCAACATAGCGAGACAATCCGTAAAAAAACTGAAAAAAAAAAAAAATTAGCCAGGCATGGTGGCACATACGTGGGAGGTTGAAGAGGGAGGATCTCCTGAGCCCAGGAGTTCAAGGGTAGAGTGAGCCAAGAATGAGCCACTGCACTCCAGCCTGGGCAACAGAGTGAGACCTGCCCCTTACAAAAAATCAATTAGGACAGAGCCTGAGTCCCTGAAGTACGGACGTGCCTTCCTGGATATCAGAGCCCCTGTATGAAGCTGACTGAGCTGTCTGTAGTTACCACTCAATGTCTAGAGTAACTGAGACCTCAGTTCACGTGAGATCTGAAGACCCCAATGTGACATGGTTAAGCGCAGCTATTAGTCCCCTGCAGATGTGTGCAAACATGCGAATACACACTCCCCTGTCTAGACACACCCTTTACAACTGAGAAAACAGAACCTCCTTTCACAAATTAGAAGAAATTCAAACTTGGAGCCAACCAATGCACAGATGCACCAGAAAGCTCCTCCCAAGCACTGCATGAGCCTAGAGCCTAGACGTCTCCAGGTGATGTGCCTAATGAACCCATCCAGGTACCTGGATGTCTCCAAGTGATGCACCCAAATGAACCCATCGAAGTACCTGGACGTCTCCAGGTGATGCACCCAAATGAACCCATCCATCCAGGTACCTGGACGTCTCCAGGTGATGCACCCAAATGAACCCATCCAGGTACCTGGACGTCTCCAGGTAATGCACCCAAATGAACCCATCAAGGTACCTGGACGTCTCCAGGTGATGCACCCAAATGAACCCATCCAGGTACCTGGACATCTCCAGGTGATGCACCCAAATGAACCCATCCATCCAGGTACCTGGACGTCTCCAGGTGATGCACCCAAATGAACCCATCCAGGTACCTGGACGTCTCCAGGTAATGCACCCAAATGAACCCATCAAGGTACCTGGACGTCTCCAGGTGATGCACCCAAATGAACCCATCCAGGTACCTGGACATCTCCAGGTGATGCACCCAAATGAACCCATCCAGGTACCTGGAAGTCTCCAGGTGATGCACCCAAATGAATCCATCAAGGTACCTGGATGTCTCCAGGTGATGCACCCTAATGAACCCATCCAGGTACCTGGACGTCTCCAGGTGATGCACCCAAATGAATCCATCAAGGTACCTGGATGTCTCCAGGTGATGCACCCAAATGAACCCATCGAGGTACCTAGACGTCTCCAGGTGATGCACCCAAATGAGCCCATCGAGGTACCTAGACGTCTCCAGGTGATGCACCCAAATGAACCCATTGAGGTACCTGAACGTCTCCAGGTAATGCACCCTAATGAACCCATCAAGGTACCTGGATGTCTCCAGGTGATGCACCCAAATGAACCCATCGAGGTACCTAGACGTCTCCAGGTGATGCACCCAAATGAATCCATCAAGGTACCTGGATGTACCCAGGTAATGCACCCTAATGAACCCATTGAGGTACCCGGACATCTCCAGGTAATGCACCCTAATGAACCCATCAGGGTACCACTCTCAACCTGCACGATCAGCTTTAGACCTCAGCTCTCAACCAGCCTCAGCTATCAGCCTCGCATGATCATGCTCAGAAGGTGCTGACATGTCAAGAAGACAATTAGTAACACATTATTTTAATTTGACTTTCTCTTCTCCTACTCACAAATTCTTTATCTTCATTCCCAATTTGATTTTTGGGATCTCATTTACCTTTCCAAAAATGAAACACTCCATTAATGACTTTTGTCAATTCTCCCCCTTTTGTACCATATTTTTGTTAGTGCCCCAAAGTTCCTCACTTGACGACCTTTACTGTTTCCTGCATGGATGAAGCTGATTTTCCCTTTTGTGTTCTTATACTATTTCCATGAGACTTAGACAAAGAGGTGGGCACTGAGATACAAGAGCACAGAGTGCTCTCCCGAAACGAGATTGCACTGCATTTTTAAACGCATGTTCTAGTGTGTTTCAGCCAGAGGAGGGATGCACCTGCCCCAATTAAGTTCAGGTTATGGCCACAAATGTGGAAAACACAACAGCAGCAACAGATGGCTTGGCTTTAATTCATTAGAGAATGTTATGTGGAAGTCAAGGCTGATTAGAAAATCTTGATAGTAGTAACAATAGAAAATATTTATGCAATCATTCACTCTACATAGACTTAAGGCACACCTGCTGTGTCTGTGCGAAGAACTCCGTGCAGTGCACAGAATGAAAGGCGCCGTCCTTGTTAACAAGGACCTCAGAGCCTAACTGAAAACAGACAATAGGGAAGAAGCAGACACACGATCAGTTAATTGAAAGAGGCCACATGATAAATGAGGAGGAGGCCATGTGAGAAGGTAACTCCACTCCTGGGATCTGACTTCCGGGTTAGGGTCTTACCTTGGCCACTGCCCTCTGTCTCAGCATCTCCTACGTAAAGTGGCGGTAATAATCATAGCTGATATTTAAAACCACCAAACAGCCCAGCTTGCGGCCTGCAGCCCCAATCTACGAGTTGCCCTTCTGCCATCAGCAATGGCACCTCTTCCCCCTGGAAAGCACCCTGGGCTGCTCACGGAAAAACGATCACCTGAGTGGCGGGGCCTCAGGTAGTGAGCTTTTGTCCTGGAGCTGTGGTGTCCTATTCCCAGTTCCACCTGGGTTGCTTGGGAGAGGCCTTGCTGAGGAGGGGCATTTAAAATGAGACTCGAAGAATAAAAGGCACCTGCTGGGTGGCAGTTCTGGGAGGCCTGGCAGGGAATGAGGTGTGGAGGAAAGGGGGCTGGGAGAAAGTATGGTAAGACACAAGACCCCCTGTGGAGGGTTCCAGGCCTGGGAGGAGCCTGGGAACCACATGGAGGTGAGGACAGGTGGCTGTGGACAAGGGAGGCACAGAGACCACAGCCGGGTCTCTGAATGGATGCTAGGGCAGAGGCGGCCTCTGAAGGCTGGAGATGGGGAAATTACACGGTCACCCTCAGCTCACTGTGGAAAAGGAACTGGGCCAGCAAAACGAGTGATGGGGCGGAGTCTGCTATGTGCTCATCTTCTAGGCAAGCAGGGATCACCCAGAACAGCTCAGGAGGCAGCGGTGGCCAAGCACAATGGCCATGGGAGCCACTGGAAAGATAGATGCTGGTGTCCAGAAAGCACTTCATGGAAAGCCCTTGGTCCCCAACATCCTGATGGGAGAGGGCCCTTGGATATTAGCGAAGATGTGATTCCTGCACCCTTTAACCTGGATCAGAGCCCAGAGAAAGACGGGAAGCTCCCTAAGTAATGCATGAACCCCGCTTACCCCTGCTATCAATATCTGAGGAAGATGCCGCAGAAAACCTACCCAGCAATCTTAGGAATACAGGTGGAAATCCCTCACTAAAACACGGGTGATATAAAGTCAGGAATATTTAACATTATAATGTGAGCAATATGGTGAGTACTCTGGGACATTAAGGACATTAAGGATGATGTAATATTAGGAGATCAATATTTATTGCCATAAATTAATAGAGACATACTGGCTTATCATTGCAATACACAGTGGAAAGGCATTTGATGAAACTTAATTTCAAAACTCGATCCAAACTTTTAGTAAAATCAATCAAACAAATGTGGGCCTCCCGAGTTTCTTAAACGATGAACATCCTGAAGCCTGCTGTTGACATGCAGATTTAATCCCAGGAAAGCCAGAGACAAGACTGTGAGTATGACACCCGCAAAACAGCTAATAACATCCCACACACAGCAAGGAAATCATGACGTGACTTGAGGATGATGTGATTCTCTTTCTAGGAAAACCTGGAGATCTTTGAGACAGTGAAAAGTTTGTTAAGATGCTGGATACTCACTGTTCTGTGGCCTCCCAAATTCTTATCGTGAGACAAATTACAGAATTTAACAAGAAAATCTCTGCCATAAGAGCAACAATGGCACATAATAAATAGAATAAATGTCATAAGAAATGTTTGTGATCTATATGAAGAGCACTAAAATTTTCCAATGTTTATAAATGAAGAGTTGTATAAACTAAGAGATATGTGATGTTTATGAGAAGATGAGTAAATATAAATGTCATTCTTATTAAGAAAAATGAATTTAAGAACATTAATCCAATTAAACTTCTAATCATGGTGGATGGGCGGGGCGGGGGGAAGAGAGAGAGAGAGGTCTTGGCAAAAAGGTACTGGAAAAATAAAGATATAAGAAGGTTTCTTAATCACACCCAGGGTGAGGTCATTTGCTGGCAACAGTCCTCCAAAACCCAGTATAAGTCACTTCCTCCAGGCAGCCTTCCTTGATGACCACGTCTGCCTCCTCATTCTAGACTGCAGTTTGTTAATACGTATCTCTCTCCACTACACTGCCAAGTGTGTGGACACTGAGATTTCATCTATCTCATCTCTTTATGGACAGTGCTCCATGGCTCATAAATGTCTGGTACATACTAACTAGACACCAAATAGATCTCTACCAAATGAACGATTTTTAAAAGCTCAAAGGACGGCATCATCTGTGCCATAACCTGGAGTTCTCTTAATGCTCCATGGGTCTCAGCCTGAGAGGAAGGAGGACCTCTGGAGACGGAGCAAACCTTCCTAATGTTTCCTTCCCTTAGAACTGAAAGCAGCTCCAAGTCCAATCCCTTCTTTCCCTGGTGAGATTCCAGGTATCCGAAGGATGAGACAACCTGCGTGTCTGTCAAAGATTGAAAGATCATGAACATGAGGCTCTTGGGAATGTGGGGATTTTGCCCTTTTCTTGTGATTTCATTTCTTTTTCTGCACCTTCGGTATTCTCTGAGTCACTGCACATCCCCAGGTTTAAATGTTTTCATTTGTTCATAAAATAATTGTGTGCCCACTCTGCTCTAGGCTTTAGCGCTGTGAATCAGGTGAAGAACCAAGAACCAAGAGCCTTGTGTTCCCACAGCGCCAGTCAGACCTGCATCCTGACAATGGTGGCCTGGAGCACGAGGAGCACTGAAAGCGATGGAAGCAAATTATTATTTTTATTTTTTTATTTTATTTTATTTTTTGAGACAGAGTCTCGCTCTGTCATCCAGGCTGGAGTGCAATGGCACGATCTCAGCTCACTGCAACCTCCACCTCCCGGGTTCAAGCAATTCTCCTGCCTCAGCCTCCTGAGTAGCTGGGATTACAGGCATGGGCTACCACGCCAGGCTAATTTTGTATTTTTAGTAGAGACAGGGTTTCTCCATGTTGGTCAGGCTGGTCTCGAACTCCCGACCTCAGGTGATCCACCCGCCTTGGCCTCCCAAATTGCTGGGATTACAGGCGTGTGCCACTGTGTCTGGACACAAATGAGTATTGATTAATGGATACGGTGATGTGGTGTCAACACCTCACATAAGCTGTTTACATGTTTACAAACAGAAACTTTAAATATAATGAGAGTACTTTATATCATCGCTGGGAAATTTTTAATGAATTCTGGATTTAATTGAAAATCCAATAGCTCCACGTTAAAAAGCGAAATCCTTTTTGCTGCACCCAAAGTTGTTTTTCTGTGCATCTATCTTATGGAAAAACAAGATCGTTGGCTGGTGGTGTTCATGACCCCTGCAAAAGCCCTCACAGGCTCCACTGATTAGACCCACTTTTAACAACGTCCCCACGGCCACCCTGTGTTTGCCATAAAGGAAGGTGGATTTTACTTGGGAAATCAACAGAAGTGATGGGGAGGATCCGCAGGTCGGCGGCCCCTGAGAATGCTGTGCTGAACGCAGGCTGTTCACATGAGATCATGTTGCAAAACCACGGAACATTGTTCAAAATAAGCTTGGAAGTGTCCTCAAACAACAGCTCATCCTCACTTGATCTCCACATGCCCAAGGCTGGCAGAAGAGACGAGCCTGCCAGGTCCTCCCTGGTGTGGGCTGTCTGTCCTTTAAAGACAGCCGCAGCCTCGCTGGACGTTGGGGAGGATCTGTCCTTGAACCTAATGGAAAATGGCATTGATTGCTGGGCAGAAGGGCAGCGTCCTGGGAGGGACATTGCTGCCCAGACTGGCAGAGGATCTGGGAGGGAGGGGGAGCTACAGGGGAGTGACCTTACAAAGTGTCCCACATGGGAAAACCGACCACATGGGGTCCAGGGCAGCTGTGGAAGGGACCCAGGATCCACGTGCCCTGCAGGGGTGCTGCCATCGGAACCAGGACCGGGGGTAGGGGGTCAGTTTTGCCAGTTTCCCTTCTTTGGCCTCAAGTGGCCCCAGACTCACTTCTAAAATATTCCCAAGGCAGCATCCATGGCAAGAGGGAACTGGGCCCCAAAGGGAGCCCCTCCAGGCCATACCCCACCTGCCAGAGAAACTTCTCTGCACACTCCCCACTCAGTGGGCCTGTGCTGTGCTTGCTGGGGGCATTCTACGTTTCAGCAGAGCTGAGCTGCCTGCCCGCCTTAGGGCTTGAGCCCCTCTCCATCCCCCCACACACTCCTGCTGCTCTTGAATGAACACGGAAACTCTTTAACAGGGTCAGCCCTCAAGACATCTCAAGTTCCCCTGCTGCAGGCTGCATCCAGTTTCTTAAACACTGCACTGGTTTCATCTGGCCCTGGACACATGCCCTTCCAGACAACCAAACCTCCCTGTCATCAGCTGAATCCCTGCCATGCTTCCAACATCACCCTGCCCTAAGCCAGCCTCTCCAGGAAGGTCACCTGAGCCCTGGACGGATGGGACCCTTGTCACATGCCCAGCAGAGCCCACTCCACAGAGCCTGGCCTGGAACCTGGGGGGTGACGTGTAAATCTGGCCACCACTGAACACCAAGCAAGGCCCAGCACCCACCCTCCCTGGGATTAAGTCAATCACAGGCTCTTAGGCTCAGGGGTTGGAAGACCGGGGCCAGGTGGATGACTGAGCACCATGACTGACACTGAATCCTGAAGATTATTAAACTGGCAAATTATTTGAGTTGCTAAAAAGATAAAATTTCTCCTGTTGAAAGTGGTCAAGCACCGCTGATGACACGCCGTTTCTCAGGGAGGGAGGTGGGATTACGAGGGGGTAGGACATGCCTGGGGGTTCTGAGTGGCATCTGTGGAAGAGTCCTAATATGTCAGTGAGCTGTGACAACTTAGGATACAGACAAGTCAGACCATCACAGTTGTGCAAAATAAGCTCACTTATGACTAATTCCTGGAAAAACACCTTTAAATGTTTTCCTTTGATTATAAAAATGACTCATTAATAACACGTTCAGACATTCCAAGAGTGCTTGGAATAGGCGGTTACTCTCACGACATCACCTAAGCCTAATTACCTCCCTAAAACCCCATCTCCAAATACCATCACATTGGGAGTTTGGGCTTCAACACAGGAATTTATTAGAGTAGTATAGAAACGGATTAATTGTATTTATGAAAATGATTCACTCAAGAAACATTGACGGAACAGCTGATGTCCACCATGGGACCAGCACAGATCTAGGACTACATATGCAATGATATATCACAAATCTGATTGTCTTTTTGGAATTTAAAATGTAGGGAAGGAAAAAGCTAACAAACAAATAAACAGGCCCATAAAAAAAATTACACTCTATTTCTGGGTCCTCTATTCTGTTCCATTGCTCTACATGCCTATTTTTATGCCAGTACACCATGCTGTTTTGGTGATTATAGCCTTATAGTACAGTTTGAAGTTGGGTAATGTGATGCCTCCAGATTCGTTCTTTTTGCTTAGTCTTGCTTTGGCTATGCAGGCTCTTTTTTGGTTCCATATGAATTTTAGGATTGTTTTTTCTAGTTCTGTGAAGAATGATGATGGTATTTTGATAGGAATGATATTGAATTTATCCATTGTGTTTGGCAGTATGGTCATTTTAACAATATTAATTCTACCCATCCATGAGCATGGGATGTGTTACCATTTGTTTGTGTCATCTATGACTTCTTTCAGCAGTGTTTTACAGTTTTCCTTGTAGAGCTGTCTTTCACATCCTTGGTTAAGTATATTCCTAAGCATTTTATTTATTTATTTATTTATTTATTTATTTATTTTTGCAGCTATTATTGTAAAGGGATGGAGTTCTTGATCTGATTCTCAGCTTCATCACTATTGTTGTACAGGAGTGCTACTAATTTGTGTACATTGATTTTGTGTCCTGAAACTTTACTGAATTCATTTATCAGATCTAGGTTTTCTAGGTATACAATCATATCATCAGTGAACAGCAACAGTTTGACTTCCTCTTTACCAATTTGGATGCCCTTGATTTCTTTCTCTTGCCTGATTGCTCTGGCTAGGACTTCTAGTACTACGTTGAATAAAAGTGGTAAAAGTGGGCATCCTTGTCTTCTTCCAGTTCTCAGGGAAAATGCTTTCAACTTTTCCCTGTTCAGTATAATGTTGGCTGTTAGTGTGTCATAGATGACTTTTATAAACTTAAAGTATGTCCCTTCTATGCCAATTTTGCTGAGGGTTTTAATCATAAAGTGATGCTGGATTTTCTCAAATGCTTTTTCTGCAACTATTGAGATGATCATGTGATGTTACAGCCAACTGATCTTTAAGAAACCAAACAAAAACATAAGCAGGGAAAGGACACCCTATTCAACAAATGGTGCTGGGATAATCGGCAAGCCACATGTAGAAGAATGAAACTGGATCCTCATCTCTCACTTTATACAAGAATCAACTCAGGATGGATCAAAGACTTACAGTTAAGACCTGAAACCCAAAATATTCTAGAAGATAGCATTGGAAAAACCCTTCTAGACATTGGCTTAGGCAAATACTTCATGAGCAAGAACCTAAAAGCAAATGCAACAAAAGCAAAGATAAACACAAGAGACTTAAACTAAAAAGCTTCTGCACAGCAAAAGAAATAATCAGCAGAGTAAACAGACAACCCACAGAATGGGAGAAAATCTTCAAAAACTATGATTCTGACAAAGGACTCATATCCAGAATCTTGAAGGAACTCAAATCAGCAAGAAATAAAAACAAATAATCCCATCAAAAAGTGGACTAGGGACATGAATAGGTAAATCTCAAAAGAAGATACAAAAATGGCCAACAAACATATGGAAAAAATGCTCAACATCATTACTGATCAAGGACGTGCAAATAAAAAAACCACAATGTGATACCACCTCACTCCTGCAAGAATGACCATAATTAAAAAATAAAAAAACAGATGTTGGCATAAATGTGGTAAACAGGGAACACTTCTACACTGCTGGTGGGAATGTAAACTAGTAAAACCACGATGGAAAACAGTGTGGAGACTCCTTAAAGAACTAAAAGTAGATCTACTGTTTGACCCAGCAATCCCACTCCTGATTATCTGCCCAGAAGAAAAGGCTCATTATACGAAAAAGATCCTTGCACATGCATGTTTATTCACAATTGCAAAAACACAGAACCAGCCCAAATGCCCATCAACAAACGAGTAAAAAAAGAAAATGTGGTATATATATACCATGGAATACTACTCAGCCAAAAAAAGGAACAAAATAATGGCATTTGCGGCAGCCTGGATGGAGTTGGAGACCATTATTCAAAGTGAAGTAACACAGGAATGGAAAACCAAACATTGTATGTGCTCACTTACAAGTGGGAGCCAAGCTATGTGGATGCAACGGCATAAGAATGACACAATGGACTTTGGGGACTCGGGGAAGGATGGGAAGGGGTGAGGGATAAAAGACTACACATTGGGTACAGTGTACATGGCTTGGGTACACTAAAATCTCAGAAATCACCACTAAGTAACTTATCCATATAACCAAACACCACCTGTTCCCCAAAAATCTATTGAAATAAAAAAGGAAGAATTGTAGATTTAGGTAACACTGTGAAGGACACATCTAGGAATGGAGAGGGTGAAACGTGGGTGAGCTCTGTGTGTGGTGGGGACAGGAGGAGCCTCTCTGGGAGGGTGGGCAGGAGGTTTCACCAAGACGGTGTCCACTCAGCACTGAGATGGGCGACAAGGAACACTTGTGGATGGAGTCGGGGCCGGGGGCAGACCGGGGACAGGGATGGATCGTGAGAAGGCTGACATAGGAAAACCTTGCGGTGTCAGGGACAGAAGAGGGGCCCATGGAGCCTTAGCCTGCAGGTGCAGACAAAGAATGGTAGCAGCGATGGCAGAGAGGTAGGCAGGGCCTGGTAGACCAGTTCTGCAGGACGCAGCTGGGTCCTGTGCCAGGCGCTCGGGAGACCAGGAGGGTGTAGAGACTAATCGCTCACAGTCTACCCCAGTCCACGGACGGCTGGAGATTAACCGCTCACAGTCTACCCCAGTCCACGGATGGCTGGAGATTAACTGCTCACAGTCTACCCCAGTCCACGGATGGCTGGAGACTAATCACTCACAGTCTACCCCAGTCCACGGATGGCTGGAGACTTATCACTCACAGTCCACCCCAGTCCACGGATGGCTGGAGATTAACCGCTCACAGTCTACCCCAGTCCACAGATGGCTGGAGATCAACCGCTCACAGTCTACCCCAGTCCACGGATGGCTGCAGATTAACCACTCACAGTCTACCCCAGTCCACGGATGGCTGGAGACTTATCACTCACAGTCTACCCCAGTCCACGGACGGTTGGAGATTAACCACTCACAGTCTACCCCAGTCCACGGACAGCTGGAGATTAACCGCTCACAGTCTACCCCAGTCCACGGACGGCTGGAGATTAACCGCTCACAGTCTACCCCAGTCCACGGATGGTTGGAGACTAATCGCTCACAGTCTACCCCAGCCCACGGACGGCTGGAGACTAATCGCTCACAGTCTACCCCAGTCCACGGATGGCTGGAGACTAATCGCTCACAGTCTACCCCAGTCCACGGACGGCTGGAGATTAACCGCTCACAGTCTACCCCAGTCCACGGATGGCTGGAGACTAATCGCTCACAGTCTACCCCAGTCCACGGACGGCTGGAGATTAACCGCTCACAGTCTACCCCAGTCCACGGATGGCTGGAGACTAATCGCTCACAGTCTACCCCAGTCCACGGACGGCTGGAGATTAACCGCTCACAGTCTACCCCAGTCCACGGATGGCTGGAGATTAACCGCTCACAGTCTACCCCAGCCCACGGACGGCTGGAGACTAACCGCTCACAGTCTACCCCAGTCCACGGACGGCTGGAGATTAACCGCTCACAGTCTACCCCAGCCCACGGACGGCTGGAGACTAATCGCTCACAGTCTACCCCAGTCCACGGACGGCTGGAGATTAACCGCTCACAGTCTACCCCAGCCCACGGACGGCTGGAGACTAATCGCTCACAGTCTACCCCAGCCCACGGACGGCTGGAGACTAACCGCTCACAGTCTACCCCAGTCCACGGATGGCTGGAGATTAACCGCTCACAGTCTACCCCAGTCCACGGATGGCTGGAGACGTATCACTCACAGTCTACCCCAGCCCACGGACGGCTGGAGACTAACCGCTCACAGTCTACCCGAGTCCACGGATGGCTGGAGATTAACCGCTCACAGTCTACCCCAGTCCACGGATGGCTGGAGACTTATCACTCACAGTCTACCCCAGTCCACGGATGGCTGGAGATTAACCGCTCACAGTCTACCCCAGTCCACGGATGGCTGGAGACTAATCACTCACAGTCTACCCCAGTCCACGGATGGCTGGAGATTAACCACTCACAGTCTACCCCAGTTCACGGAAGGCTGGAGATTAACCGCTCACAGTCTACCCCAGCCCATGGATGGCTGGAGCTGCAGGAGTGCCCAGTGGTGCGTGGCCAAGAGACTGTGGTGCTCAAACACCCCAACATCAAGCAGCCTGGCACTTGTACATACCCTTCTCACAGCGTCTTCCCTTCAAACTCCTTTGTGATCCACCGAGCAGCTCACAGTAACATCACCTTGGGTGCAGAGGAGTTAACAGGATTTCTAAATGCTCAGAGATATCCCGACTGAGATGGCTGCCTGAACTTCCTGCTTGATTTGCTGATGAAATCCCCAAAGTCACTCTTCACTTTTGTTTCCTTGAGATGAGGTCTTGCTACATTGCCCAGGCTGTACTCACTCTCCTGGGCTCAAGTGATCCTCCTGCCTCAGCATCCCAGGTAGCTGCGATCACAGACAGGTGCCACTGCACTTGGCTGCCCTTTATTTTTGAAGGGAAAAATATCTACTCCAGATTTGATGTATTCTCACTCAGGCGGACTGAAGTCCTCCTAGGACTCCATGAATTTCCAGTCACGGCACAGCCATGTCTCCCTCCCCCATCACAAGGACTCCATTTGGAAATGGAAATGATGAGAACCTGTCCGAATCCCAGTGCTCCGGTCACCTCTACCTGCCCAGCCCTCCCACCTGTGCCTTTCCCGAGGCGAGGTGAGCAGAGGCTGGTTCACGCACCATGTCCCAGCGGCAGCTCTTGGTGCCTCTGTGTTACAGAAAAAGCTCCCAGGGTGCTTCCTAAGAGCAGATCCCACCAACCATCTGGGAATTAATCGGTGGCCACAGAGGGTCCCCCTGTCAATTGCTTGGACTCTCTCCCAAGCTTTTGAGGCTGTGACGTCATGTGTTTCTAGAGCCTTTTCAGGAAGAGCCGGCTGTGACGTCATGTGTTTCTAGAGCCTTTTCAGGAAGAGCCTGCACTTCTGGACCCTTCCTTTTCTCAAACAGCCAAGACCCCGAGGAACAGGCTGCCCATCGCCTCAGGAGCTATCCCCGACCCCTCCTGGTTGGACACACCTCCTCGACATCAGCTATAAAACTATCACTTTACTGAGGCAGAGCATTGACTTCTTAACCTATAGTTACAAAAAATAAAAACAAAACTGGTTTTCTCTTAGGAGAGGGAAAAACGCGATGGACCTTTCCAGGACAAGGGACATGAGATGCAGAAATTCCCACCTGGCCCCTCCTTGATGGACAGGAAACACAGGAAACCCAACCACATTCCGCTTCCCTATGATGCAGAGACCGGCCCTAATGACTGCAATTACGGCTCTGTTTAACAAACAACTGACTGGATGTTACAATGGAGCTGTCAGCCCCACTGAATTAATCCTGGTGGAGGACCATTTTCATCTGTTGCTCCTGTTCCAGGCAAACAGCCCTGGTCGGCTCTGGGACCAAGTCCAGGCTCTGGAGAGGGCCGGTGTTCAAGGCCATCTGTAATTTAGTTCAGCCTCATAAATCTAAGCTTCTCTCTCTTTCCACTCTACTGCCCATAAGAACCTCTTATTCAGATTTTTTCTTCCCTCTTCCTTGCTTTCTCTTCTCTTACTGCCTCATCCATCTCCATCCCTCCCTCATTTCCAGGCAGATGTCAAGGATCTCACAAGGATGGGAAAATGGGCTGGGTTTGTTGGCGAATCAGCCAACATGCAGTTCCCAGCCTGTCTCTCCTGTCCTTCAGGCCTCAAAATTACCCAAACAAACTATCACATCATAGGTGTATATAGACATATACACACACATACATGTGTTCTTTGTCCAGTTTCACCAGGTGTGAAAACTAAGATCGAATAGATGAAGGTATGCAGTAAGTTGCTCAGGGCCACACAGGGTCATTACACGGTCAGCCTGGCTTCCAGACGGGGTCCACCGCCACTCACACCCATGAGCTATCACTTCACTCCAAAGTCCATCCTTTAAATCCCAGAATCCCCGGGATCTTCCAAACCATGGCCTGTAATTGTTCTCTCGTGAGCACTTCCGATCTCAGAAGATGATGAGATTGTCTCATCCTGATTAGTTTCAATCTCTCGCAGAATCTAACACAGCGCAGGGCACACAGTAGGAGCAGATAAAAACCCGCTGATATTCTGTGATGGGTGTGACTTAACCCCCTCACTACTCAAACTCTGGTCTGTGGACCGCCATTGCTGCCATGTATGGCAACCTTTTCAGAGATGCAGAATTCAGGTCCTGCTCCAGACCCATGAGTCAGAATCTGCATTCTCCTGAGATCCTCAGGTGGTTCGTAAGCACATCGAAGTTTCAAGAGCACTGCTTTACCCAACATGCTTAGTTCAAAAGAACGCCTTTTTGGAACTGACGTATTTTTTGAAACTTGACATGCACACACCCAGAGGCAGGCTCACAGGTGGGCAGGCTGAGCCCTGATATAGGCACTTCCCACTCCTCCCTAAATGAGAACGAGCCTGCCTTCATCCAGCCCCCTGACTGCTGCACCATCCACTCACCAGGACACAGAGGACAACCTTTAGGTGACATTGGCTGCATTAGAATAACGGTGATATTTCATCACTGTGAAGTGAGAGTGGAGAAATCATTTGTGCGTGTGGTTGGGTATAGAGCGAGAATAAGGGGATTTCTATAAACTCAGTTCTTCGCACCGTCGTCCATTCCTTGATATAAAGACAACTCTTCTTATCTGTAGGAAGTACATTCAAATGAGAAGCTGAAAGTTAAAGGGAAGAGTAGAGAATCTGCTAGATAAAAGAGAACCTTTAGTGTCTGTTCCACAGAGATCGCTGAGAAGGGTATCCCTACTCAGGACACGCAAAATGCACACACAGAAAAGGTACTTTGGGGAGGCCTCCTTTCTGTGAAGCTTCAACCCTCAGGGTCATCAGTCTCACGGATTCTAACACCGAGGGGTGGGCGGCCTTGTCACCGAAGGACACGCCAGTCTCACAGATTCTAACACCGAGAGGTGGGTGGCCTCGTCACCGAAGGACACACTAGTCTCATGGATTCTAATACTGAGGGGTGGGTGCTGCAGAACACACACGTCTGTAATCCCCTCGTGCAGGACACACACATCGTGTTAACAGGAATAACAGAACTCAAAACAAACAAACGAAGAAACGAACGAACAAACAAACAAAAACCCTAAGAGAAACAGCCAAGCAGCCCATCTGGGAGAGCCTGAGAGCAGCTTCCGGAACCGGCGTGGATGTGGGTGCCTGGCAGATGGAAGGGGCGGTGGCGAGGAGAACTCTGGAATCACCGGAGTACATGGAAACCGTGATGCTGCTCAGCTTCTCAGGAGCGCATGTGCTCACCCCATTCGTGAAAAATGCGTACGTCTTGAAGAGGCGTGGGTGGTCGGTGGGCAGTGGCTGATTAACAGCTCAGACAAGACATGGCTACTTTTTCCTCGAGCTGCATCTGATCAGGCGTTTTCAGTGGCTTGGGCGATTGTTATTTGGGTGGATTCAAGGTGAATGCCTCAGGCCTCTGGATCTCACACAGGTGCAAATGAGACTGAGGAGGAAGCGTTGGGGAGTAGGGATCCTGGGGCCCCACTTGCTGCCTTGACTGGGACAGCTGAAGGAGGCACTGCCTGGCCCTCCATCCCCAGAGCCTCTACCTGTGACTGTCCCGTGTTATGGCCTCTGTGGTGTCTCCACACCTCCCATCTCCTGGGGAATTCCTGTGCATTAGAAAATGGACTCGGAATACATTCCTTAAAACATGTTTTTGTATGTCTGACATCTCCTTCTTCCTACAGAAAAGGTAATGATTCCCCATTATAAGAAACCCAAACTGAAACCACACATCCTCACAGTCCTGAGGGCTCACACACGCCCCACAACAGCATGGATGTCCACTGCACAGCACAACAGGTGCCAAGAGGAGCCGTGCCTGCCCCTGGCCCAGGCCTGACCCCCAGTACATACACATACACCCACACACACATATACTACATACATGCACCACATACATACACACACACAATGCATCTATACATACAGAATACATGCATACACATACGCCAACAGATACATCACACCACACGGACACAGACACACAGATACTGTACACACCACATGTGTACACACACACCACAGACACACAGATACACAGATACTGTACACATGCACACACGTGCACACTTGTACACACATGTGTACACACACCACAGACACAGATACACAGATGCTGTACACATGTGCACACTTGCACACACCACAGGCGTATACATACACACACATCACACAGATACAGATACTGCACATGTGCACACATGTACATAGACACATGCGTATACACACACCACACGTACACACAGATACAGATACTGTACACATGTGCACACATGCACACTTGTATACACCACATGCGTACACATACATCACACAGAGCTAGATACCGCATATGTGCACACATGTACATACACACCACATGCTTACACACACACCACAGATAGATACCGTACACTTGCACACATGCACACATGTACATACACACATGTGTACACACAAGCACCTACACCGCACACACGTACACAGAAGCACCCCTGTGTGTCTGCGGATGCTGCCTGGTGATGAGGGAGGGCACAGCACACAAGCCCCTCACAGGGAATTGCGCTCTTGGTCAAGCTCCATTCACTGGATCCCACGGCCTGGGCCACGTCACAGGCATCTGACAAACAGGCACTGAACCAGGAGCTCTGAGTGTGTAAATCCCTGTGTGAGCTGCACCTGTGTCTACCCCTGCCGTGACAGTGACCACACACTGGGTGTCTAAAGCAATCTATATCCGTCCAGAGATGTGATGTCCAAAACGGACTCCCTGGGCTGAAGCACATTGTCCCCAGGACCTGGCTTCCTTCTGGAGGCTCTGGAGAATCTTCCTCCCCTTCCAGCTCCTCTCGGGGTCTTCATCCAATCCTTGAAGCCCTGCAGGGAACAGAAGGCCGTCCCTTCCCGAGGAAGGGGGAGACCCCTGCCCCACGGCCTCTGAGCGGGAGCAGAGCTCCTGCTGGTTCCAGGGTTGCTGCGGGCCTCACACCTGCGCGGGGCTGCTGGGGACTTCGGCTCTGTGGTTGGGACTTGCCAGCCTCCACAATCACACGCGTGCATGCACCCCTGGTTCTGCGTCTCTCGAGAACCCTGATGGATAAGGGGCTCCCTACGCAGCGGCTTCAGCCTCCACGGGGCACCGTGGCATCCTCCTCTTCCTCCCACGGCTCCAGGCCTCGGGGACGGGGAGCAGCCTCCCCAGTGCTGGTCTCTGGGCCTCTCGGCACCCGCCTGGCCGCTCACGCCACACACACCTCTAGGTGTGGGTCCCTAACGGTGGGGTCCACTTTCCAACAGGGTCCAGGGAGACAGCCGCGCCTTCTTTCCCTGAGGCTGAGCGCAGCGCCCCGCCGTGCACAACACGCTCCTTGAGCTGAATCGCGCACCTTCCGGAGGCGGCGTGGAGAAACCGAGCACGGGAGCCAGCAGCGGATGCATAGTTCGATGCCAAACCAATGTGTGGGAACGGAAAACAAAGTCAAAGCTGCTACTCTCCATTCTCTGAGAGTCTTCTGGAAGCTTCCGTCCAGCAAGGTAGGAACCCGTGTTATCATTAAAGCTCTGTAAATCCGAATCCAGGCTCCCTGATTTCAACGTGTCTCTAAATAAGATCCAACCTTTGAAGGTCAAGGGCTGTGCGCTCCCCCGAGGCTTTGTCAAACCAACATTTGCAGTTTGCCGTCCAGCGCAAGTGACGCTTTGGTGACGCCAATGGACGTGGGAGTGGGACGTGCAGGCGGGAGGCTCTTTCCGGAGGTCCGAGGAGCTGACGGGTCAGACCAGAAAACAATCAGCGTCCAGGCCCTTCATCCCCCGAGGAGCACGAGGCCAGATGGATGGTTTATGATGAACAAGCATCGCAGTGTGAACGGAAACACCAGGAGTCATTTCAGAACAACTGCTAGTGACCGTCCTTGAGGAAATACATCGGAAAGCACAGCTTTAACAAGCTCTGAAGATGAATTAGGAGCCGGGGCCACGGGACTGAGCTCAATGAGAAAAGAACACGCAGGACCCAGGAGCAAGAGGCTGGAGACCGCGCATGAACCCTCGATGGAGAAAGAGGCAGTGAGGAAAAGACACGAAGCTGTCCCAGGAGGAAGCTGACACCCGGTGCTGCATGGTGGGGAGGAGAGCACGGGGGCCAGGGAAAGCCAGCCTCCTCGTGGGCCCGTGCAGGGATCCGCTCCCGGCCCCCACGCCCCCGACCCTTCAGCCTACATCCATCCCAGCTTCCCTGTACGGAGTCGTCCTCATCCTCCTGTTCTCGGGGTCACCCCCAGCCTCCCCACACTTTTCCACAGGATGGGACCCCCGGGGATGCACAGACCGACCCCTGCTGAGAGCCGGCCTCTGCGGGGGGTTGGGGGGGGAATCCTTCCACCTCGTGGCTGTCATTACCAGGGGAGGGGGCAGTGTAGAGATCACACTCTCCACCCAGTGACACAGCCGACGATTCCAGTGTTTCTAAGACTTATTTTTTTTCCCTCTTCACTGATCTGAAAATAATCATCGTTTAAGTATTTCCACACACCTTCCATCATGCAAGAGCTCTCATGCTAAAGTATCCTAGATACAAACATTCAGCCCGAGTGAGAGCCACCGAGTGCAAATACACGTAAGACTCTCCACCAGAAAGTGGGATTTTTCACTAAAAGGACAGCATTCACTTTCTAGCGCCCATCTGGCCGGCATGAGTTTGGGTCATGAAGATTGTTTTTCCCGACGTCATTACTTTTCTGAAGCCAACTGCTGACTCTCGCGACCTAAAAGAGGTAGCTGTGCTGTGATCCAGACACACAGCCAGCCTTCACTGGACTGCGTGTGCCTTTACTGTGTCCTCCTACCCTACTTTTATCCAATATTTTTACATGTCCACTAATTTGTAATAAGCTCTCACTTCTCTTCTGTAATCCTGGAATCTATTTTTCTACTAATTATGCAAAAAAGAAACTGCTGCATAAATTAATAACCAAAATAGATCACAAAGGAGAAGCTCAACCTGCTCAAATATTGCAAGATATTTGTTGAGTGAAGCAGAGTCTTAAACGATATCTATTCAGCCATGCTTTCAATTATCCCCACTGAGTGAAGATATTAAAATTTCATTTCTACACTATTCCTCAATACCCCAGAATTCTCTTCAGTAATTCAGACGACTGTTGCTGCTGTTGTTGTTGTGTGTATGTGTGTTTAAGTACTCTTTAATTATTTCCGATGACTCAGATCCTTTCTAAACTGAGCAGTCTAGAAGTCCGGAACTTCACCTTTATTCAGCCACGCGACCTCTGCTGCATTTTAAGGAGCAGCTGAAACTCAGCTCTGAGGATTCATCCACAACTGGTACAGCCCTTGCCAAGCACAGTCTGCCTGTACCCAGGTCCCGGGCACACACGCCTGCTGCCACCCTTCCCTGTGCACCTGCACAGGCAGGCGTGGGGGTGCAGCTCCTAATCCCCAGCCAAGACCAATGCCTAGCTCAGGAGGGAGGTGCCCATCCCCCTGCTGTAGGGCTCACTCCCGAGGGAAAGGGGAAGCATCGTTCAGGTGCGGTCTTGCCAAAGGACACCTTCCCGCACACCCAGGCACACGTGTCTCTTCAGGACATGAGGGGCCTGCCTGACCCATGTACATGGGGTGGAGCTGGGCCTGAGCGGCTCGGCCTTTCTCCCCTTGCCTTTTGGGGTCTGCCAGTCTGCAGAGCACACACTCTCATCTGCAAACCATACCTGCCACCTGGGACCTGGCCCTCCTGAGTCATGAGTGGCCTCCTCGCAGCCCCTTCCCCCGAGCTCTGGTGGACGCTCATCCTTTTGGACCACAGGCCCTGGCTCCACCTGCACTTACAGAGGTGGGTGGGAGGCAGCTGCCACCTGCACTCCCACTGCACACCCAGGGCACAAGGTCCAGGCAGCTCTCTACGGAAAGCAGTGGTGCAACATGCGTGACGTCCCACGACGAAGCTGTAGTTGTCATTTCAAAACAATATGGAGGTTTTTCTGGGCTGCTTTCTGGTCACAAACTTGAAGCTTACAGAAGTCCCTTTCCTCCTTAGAGTGATGTGCAGCTTGTTAATGGGGGTGAGGAGCTGGCATGCTCAAGGAAATTGCTCCTTTTCGCCGCAGCATAGCCCAGCACCACACCGGAGGGCCTGTTTGGGAGTCTACGTCCACACACCCACACACGCATACGTACACACACACACACACACACAGAACCACACAGGTAACAGTCCACAGAATAGGCCTCTGTTCCTCATCCATGGACCTGGCTCATTTCCAGTGGGTCCCTGAGTGACCCAGGCTACTCCTTGAAGGTCACTCATAGGACAGACATGGGTGTGCAAGGGTGAGGACAGATGCACATGTGGGCCAGTTCTCGGAGGATGCACCCTGATTCCACTCATTCCCCATGAGAGGAAACACTGCAGGGGGCCCAGGAGACGAGAAACCTGATTCCACTCATCCCCCATGGGAGGGAACGCTGCAGGGGGCCCAGGAGATGAAAAAGGTAGTACGGTTCATGTGGACAGCTGGTGGCCCAGACCCTCCACATTGGCATGGCTCAGGTTTATATGGACAGCTGGTGGCCCAGATGCTCCACATGGGCTTGGCTCAGGTTTAGGTGGACAGCTGGTGGCCTGGCTGCTACATGTTGGCGTAGCTCAGGTTTATGTGGACAGCTGGTGGCTCAGCCGCTCTGCATCCATGTGGCTTAGCTTTATGGAACATAAACAGTGCTTGATCCTGGGCTATGAAAAAGCCCTTTTTCTACAGCATTTTCTATCCAGGGCCTTTGTCTTGGTTTGGGTTCCCTGGAAAGAAGGGGCTCAGGTATTGAGACAAGGGATCAGGTATTGAGCAGAAGAGGAGGAAGGGTGTCATGGTGAATTCTGTGTCAGCACGGACAGGGATAAGTGATAGCCAGGTAACTGGTAAAACATGACTTCCGGGTGTGTCTGTGACGGCATTTCCAGAAGAGACCTGAGTTGGACTCTGCAAAGTGGGAACACGACTTCCGGGGGTGTCTGTTACGGGGTTTCCAGAAGAGACCTGAATTGGACTCTGCAATGTGGGAACATGACTTCCGGGGGTGTCTGTGAGGGCATTTCCAGAAGAGACCTGCATTGGACCCTGCAATGTGGGAACGTCTTCCGGGTGTGTCTGTGATGGCGTTTCCAGAAGAGACCTGCACTGGACTCCGCAATGTGGGAACATGACTTCCGGGTGTGTCTGTGATGGGGTTTCCAGAAGAGACCTGAATTGGACTCTACAATGTGGGAACATGACTTCCGGGGGTGTCTGTGACAGCGTTTCCAGAAGAGACCTGCATTGGACTCTGCAACGTGAGAACATGACTTCCGGGTGTGTCTGTGACGGCGTTTCCAGAAGAGACCTGCACTGGACCCTGCAATGTGGGAACATGACTTCCAGGGGTGTCTGTGATGGCGTTTCCAGAAGAGACCTGCACTGGACTCTGCAATGTGGGAACATGACTTCCGGGTGTGTCTGTGACGGCGTTTCCAAAAGAGACCTGAGTTGGACTCCGCAATGTGGGAACATGACCTCCGGGTGTGTCTGTGACGGCGTTTTCAGAAGAGACCTGCATTGGACTCTGCAATGTGGGAACATTACTTCCGGGTGTGTCTGTGATGGCGTTTCCAGAAGAGACCTGAGCTGGACTCTGCAATGTGGGAACATGACTTCCAGGTGTGTCTGTGATGGCGTTTCCAGAAGAGACCTGAGTTGGACTCTGCAATGTGGGAACATGACTTCCGGGTGTGTCTGTGAGGGCGTTTCCAGAAGAGACCTGCACTGGACTGTGCAATGTGGGTGTGCATCCTCCAATCCACTGAGGGCCCAGGAAGAACAAAAAGGTGGAGAAAGGAGAATTTGTTCCTTCTTCTTGGGCGAGGCCTCCATCTCCTCCTGACCACAGACATTGCCCACTCCGATTTTCAGGCCCTCAAACTCAGACTTAATCACACCTCTGGCTTCCCTGGGTCTCCAGCTTGTGGATGGACAATAGTGGGACCTCTCAGCCCCCATAATCACAGCGGCCAATTCCCATAATAAATTTCTAGCCTGTCTATATATATCCTGTCAGTCTCACTTTTTGGGAGAACCCTGGTGTATGTGTGATGAGCAGTTACCGCCCCAGGCTCATCACTGCTGCAGCTGACATGCAGCCGTCCAAGCCAGGAGGCACAGGCTCCTACTGTAGCTACTGGAGCCCCACTGACAATGTGCGGCTGCTTGGGAAATCATGGCAGATGGCACTACCTTTCCTGACATATGTGTTTTTCAAATTACTCTTTTCATCTCAGAGATACCCCTCTCGACCTGCAGATGCCTCTGCACAAGGGCTGTTGGTGATGACAGCCACTTTTTTGTCATTATTCTTTTGGTTATCAGCTGAGAAACTCCATGCTATGAAAATCACAGACGACTTGTTCCAGCTCAGGCTTGAAACGTGAGGAAAGCACGAATATTTCCTTCAGGGGCACAGGATCACTGTCTCATTCACTCACTCAGCATTAACATCACACACCTATCTGGCTTCTCCCCTGTGTTAGCCCCTGTGCTGACACCTGGGGATGGGGGAAAGACAGGCACACTCCGAACAGGAGAATTTCATGGTGCTCGGGAAACAGTTGTCACTGCAGTGTGTGGACACAAATGCTTTTCTCTATGCAGATGCATTTACACACACAAAGTGAAACGTGGCCTACTTCTAAAAGAATTGAAGGATAATTTACCAAACAAAACACACAACATGAAAGTAGGGTCTTTAACAGGTGACCACTACTACAACAAGCAGTTAAGTGGATCAGGAAAAAAAGAGACGGGGCCCTGGATATTGGTGATGACTAAGTTATGACACAGGTTTCCAGGCTGTGGCCTCAGTTTCATTTTTCTCTACATCACAGCTATTTGAGAGAAGCTGAATGCTGCTCATGAACGTGAGCATCCCCACAGCTGCCCAGTGTGAAAATCCAGACATGGAGGTAACAATTAATTAAGTTGAAACAAAATATTCTTGCACTTTGTGGGAGAATCAGAAATGCTAAAAACTTCGGTTAAGAAAAATGACCCTCATTTGGAAGCGTTTTTGCAGAACGTATCTACCGCTGCAAGGCCTCGGAGCAGGTCACGCATTCCGGGGAATGCGCCACATGGTCAGCTCCTGGGTGAGCGACGATGGTGATGCGATTATCTGTGTAACTAAAATTAAACAAACGTTCTGACATACAACACATGCCCCTAATGCCTGATAAGACGTCCATAAACAAAAAAGAATAGAATCCTTTGGAAGATAATTTTTTAATAATTACAGAAATTTTTACATAAGAATTAGATGTTTTATGAGTGAATTAAGAATTATATGTTTTTAAAAGACTATTTTTAGGAAGGTACCAAGTAATTGGATAGGCAGCAAGCATTTTTCCAAGTGGGGAAACAATTGTTTTCTCAGTAGTGCTTTCTGAAAACAGTTTTCTGTCCTGGTTCACTGTGCAGCCTGTTTCCCATTTAAAAACACTTCACCATGGTTTTCATTAATAACACATATATCCTCCGTCTCTGACCTGTCGGTGGCTGCGTGCATCTGGCCAGGCCTCCATGCCTGGTAGACAGCCCTGACTTCAGGCTCTGCTCCTGAGGGTGCAGGGAAGCCAGTTCTAACTGGGTGCTTGGCCGGCGGGAGGCAGAACTGGGAGGCCCGTCCTGGACACCAGCAGCCCCAGTCCCGGCTGGGATGACCATGGGGCACCTTCCTGACACCGTCGTCTCTTCAGATGTTCACTGTTCTGACGCCTTTGCGACCAGGGGCACTGTAATCTCCACCTGCTGCAGCCATGAGGATGCCGGGGGCCTGGAGAGAGCTTGAGCACTCACGCTGGGGTGGACGCCTCTGAAACGAACAAAGTGTGCCCAAGCTTCTCAGGAGAGCAGGGCACGGGGAATGAAGGCCGGGAGAGCGGAGGGGGTGCAGCCCTGTGCTGGGGCAGCCCTGACCGTCCGTTGGTAGTTGACAACTGAACACCCAGGTGGTCTCAGCAGCAAAGCGTGAGCACCAAGCACAGATGCAGCCCTAGCGTCTGAGACTGAGGGAAGAACCCTGGCCACACACATGTCACAGTGGTGGCCTCAAGCCAGAGAGGACGATAAGAGACTTCTGTAGGGAACAGAGGGTTCCAAACTTCAGGTCTAATGAAGCTCATCGGGCCCAGGGACTCTCCACAGCTGCCCAGGACACCTGCAGCAGCTCCGGGACGAGCCTGTGGTCAGGTGAGTTTCCCAAAGCAGCAGCCCCAACACGTTCCTATAGCAAGGACTCGGCTTCCAGAATCTTCCCTGCTGGACAGGCAGGCGAGGGTGCTTGAGGGCTTCCTGACTGGTTCTGAACTCTGCATGTGATGGAGAATTTCTTCACATCACAAGGAGTGACCCAGAGGGAGCCCTGGGGATGACCTGGAAAGTGGGACTGAGGGAAGCTCTGCCGTCCTCCCCACCTGGAGGCCGCCCTGGGCAGGAGGAGCCTCCAGCTCTGCCTGGACACAGTGAGCACAGTGCCCTTATGTGGGCCGGCCGCCAACCGACCACTGACTGTCTGCCGGGCATCTGGGCTCCCTCCACCAGCCGGGACGCGGCACTGCCAACGTCTGCTCGTCTCTTGCAGGTTCACTCTCAAAATCACAGAGCCTGTGTTTCGAACTTCCCAGCAGCTGAGCTCCTCCTGAGTCGGGCTGAAAACAAGGCGTGGCCTCCCACAGGGGGCAGTTTCTTCTTTAAAATTCCCCCACCCCTCAAGGGTAGGGACTGTGTCTTACTCACTTTATCTAATTTTCCACAGTCTCAAAACTGGACTTGGTATACTGTGGCATTCCAGTTCACACCTGTCGCGTTGACTTGAATGTCACAGTACGTGGATTTGGTCCCGGTAATGCCAAGGAGAAATTTCACCTGAGGCTTCAGATACTACGACTTCCTTCCCGTCAAGCTCTCAGCAAAGACCTTAAATTACTGAGAACGAAAACGTCCCTCCAGCGGCTCCTCCTGGCTGGGGACAGGAGGCGGGGGCAGCGCGGTGCAGAGGCTCTAGAGGCTGACGCTGGGATCTGCCCCACCCGGATGCTGTCTGGGGGTCTCAGGTGCTGGCTGCAGGGGGCATGGTGTGGAGGCTCTAGAGGCCGAGGCTGGGATCTGCTCCACAGGACCCCCCACCTGGATGCTGTCCGGGGGTCTCAGGTGCAGAGAGGGCCAGCCACGCGAGACTCAGGTGGCTTCAATGGGATCGTTCACAGAAACAGCCGTGCCAGGGAAGCAACCTAAGTATCCACCAGCGGACACACAGATAATGGGGTGGTGTGTGGACACAGCGGCGTATGTCCAGCTTTAAACAAGAAGCAAACCCTGCTGTCTGTGGATTTCAGCATGAATGAGCCCTGAACGCATGGTGCTAAGTGATAGAAACCAGACACTTCTCAAAAGAAGACATTTATGTAGCCAACAGACACATGAAAAAATGCTCATCATCACTGGCCATCAGACAAATGCAAATCAAAAACCACAATGAGATACCATCTCACGACAGTTAGAATGGCGATCATTAAAAACCCAGGAAACAACAGGTGCTGGAGAGGATGTGGAGAAATAGGAACACTTTTACACTGTTGGTGGGACAGTAAACTGGTTCAACCATTGTGGAAGACAGTGCGGCGATTCCTCAAGGATCTAGAACTAGAAATACCATTTGACCCAACAATCCCATTACCGGTTATATACCCAAAGGATTACAAATCATGCGGCTATAAAGACACATGCACAGGTATGTTTATAGCGTCACTATTCACAATAGCAAAGACTTGGAACCAACCCAAATGTCCAACAATGATAGACTGGATTAAGAAAATGTGGCACTTATACACCATGGAATACTATGCAGCCATAAAAAATGATGAGTTCATGTCCTTTGTAGGGACATGGATGAAGCTGGAAACCATCATTCTGAGCAAACTATCGCAAGGACAAAAAACCAAACACTGCATGTTCTCACTCATAGGTGGGAAGTGAACAATGAAATCACTTGGACACAGGAAGGGGAGCATCACACACCAGGGCCTGTTGTGGAGTGGGGGGAGTGGGGAGGGATAGCGTTAGGAGATATACCTAATGTTAAATGAGGAGTTAATGGGTGCAGCACACCAACATGACACATGTATACATATGTAACTAACCTGCACATTGTGCACACGTACCCTAAAACTTAAAGTATAATAATAATTAAAAAAAAAAAACCAGATACACAAAGCCAAGCACCCCAGAGCTCACTCACTGACATGATGCATCCAAGACACTCAGACTAGTGGGAGTGAAGAGGGAGGGTGGGGCTGGGGACAGACTTGAGAGAGGCTGGACAAAGGGCATGAGATTTCAGACAGACGGAGGAGCAGGTTTAAGAGCTCTATTGCTCGTCACGGTGACTGCAGTTCATAGCAACACATCATATTCTTGAAAATCACTGACAGTAGATTTCATTGTTCTCACCGCAAAAAAGTGAGGTGATGCATCTGTGATGCATCTGTGATGCAGCTTGATTGAGCTATTCCGCAAGGTATTCACAATGCAAAGCATCATATTCTACACCATAAATATATACTTTTGTCACTTAAAATTAATAAGCGTAAATAAGCACTTGACAAGAAGGGCTAAACCCATTGCCCAGCTCAGCTGGCACCTGCTTCATGGCCCTGGCTGTGGTTGATCATAGCAACAGAAGCATCTGTACAGCCCCACCCACAGCTCCAAGCCCAGCCCATCACGGCAGCCAGTTTCACCACATACGAGAGGAGAAAGCCATCTAGAAAGTGCAGGGGCCACGCACACCTCAAATCCATCTCAGAGAGCCCTGGGAGGCCGGCAGTGGCTACGAATGTCCAGTCATACAAGGTAACCGGAACTCACAGCCCCATGCTGTGATTTTGAGATGTTAAGTTTTGAAGTCATTGCTACACATGCACATGAGAAAACAATGGCCACAGTTGAGGGAGCAGTGAGCTTCATGCTGAGAGGGGCCGACTGTACCAAGAATAAAGGCGCTTCCTATTGACTGTAATGTGAACATGTAATATCAGCTTAAAGGCATATCTTATATAACACGGTTTATTTCTATACAATTGAATTTCAAGGTAAAGGCCCCCTGGAAGAAGGAAAATACATAAAAATAGGAGGGTAAAGTGTGATCAGAGGTGGAAATTAAAGAGTAAGTTGCGATGAGCTCAAGTTCCTTCTTGATTTCTAATGTTTTGAAGCTTTGTCTACTCATTGAAACAGAGAAGGGACCCAGATCTTACACACGCTGGCATTAAACATTGTATCAACACATACGGCGCGTTGTGGCTGCCTGTCTTGTTCTATGTAAGAAGTGCAGAGGGCGGATTTTCAGAATTAATTTCAAGAGATAATACTTTCTACTTCTTGTTTTACTTAGTACTTTAGACAGGATTGTAGAATTTTCTTATAGATAAAATGTATCGGCTGGGCGCGGTGGCTCACGCCTATAATCCCAGCACTTTGGGAGGCCGAGGAGGGTGGATCACAAGGTCAGGAGATCAAGACCATCCTGGCTAACACGGTGAAATCCCGTCTCTACTAAAAATACAAAAAAGTAGCCGGGCATGGTGGCAGGCGCCTCTAGTCCCAGCTACTCGGGAGGCTGAGGCAGGAGAATGGCCTGAACCCAGGAGGTGTAGCTTGCAGTGAGTCGAGATCGCACCACTGTACTCCAGCCTGGGTGACAGAGCGAGACTCCATCTCAAAAACAAACAAAAAAAAGTATCTACTTATATTGAAACAGTTACAAGAAATTTATTCACAAAATGTATTGCAAGACATCCCACGTAAATAAATCAAACACTTCAAAGCTTCAGAACCCAGCCTCTCCCCGTGGGACGTGGCAGGGTCATCCTGGACCTGCTGGACTCACGTCCCTTAGCTCCCCTGACCGTGAAGAATTGGTCAAAGCCTCAACCACCCCGCTAGCTGGGCTGCTGGGGATGTCGCACTATGGGACGGCTTCCATAGGAGAAGCGTGGTGCGTAAACACGCCCCGTGCACTGAACGGCCACAGACCCCAGGCCTTGCTGCCGCGTGCGCCTGGAGCCTGGGCTCTGGTCTTGGGTCTGCCCCCTACAGACCCCACGCCTTGCTGCTGCGTGCACCTGGAACCTGGGCTCTAGTCATGGGTCTGCCCCTGGTGTAAGGACCTTCATTGAGGCAGGTGACCTCTGGCCCTGGCTTTCTTCTTCTCTACATAAGGCACGGGGTTGGGAGGATGAGGATAAGCCTCCCAGCCAACCACACACTCACAACCTCTCACGGGTACCAAACAGCCGTGTCGGCTCTCAGTGCTGATGGCGACAGGCAGCTCCCAGGGCCCTGTGAAATGAGAAGCAAGGACGGGGCAGCCAGAGGCGTCGAACGGGACGGGTGCCTCCTGCATGAGACGCTGCCGGGAAAGATTGCCCGGCAGCAAGTGTCAGTGTCACAGGGGAGTGACTCCAACAGCAGATGCCCCAACAGCAGATGACCCAATAGCAGATGCCCCGACCCTGACTCTTGCCACTCCAAGCACATAACTGCCAACTAACACAGGCCTCAGCATCACGTTTCTATTTCACCGAGCCACGTGAAAGGCAACAGAGTGGACGGAGGGCACGTAGGTGCCGTAAACCACAGCAACTGGGGAGTGCCGTGGACTTGGAGGACTCTCTGTGAGACCACCAGAATCCGGAAGAGGTCTGGGTCTGAGCATTAGGGCAACATGGAATCTATTTATCTAAAGTGCAATCCATAACTCAACTCAGGCCCTACAAAGTGCAGTTGTTTATTATTAGCAGTAGGAGTCCAGAGGGCACTTCCCTCAAGGAGCAGAAAACCGGAGCCCATAATTAGCCTGCCAACTCTCAGAGAATAAAGGAGCGCCTTTGAACTCCAGAAAACAGGGGCTTCTCCTTTTAATGGTCTTAAGAATTTGCTGTAATCTCATTCACCCTACTTGGCTTTTCCTAGGATTTTCACCTCCTATCCTGGCACCCAAAGCCGTGAGTTACCCTCCCCCATCACCTCTGCGATTTTCCTTAATCTCCGCCTCCTGCCTGCTGGAGCAGCCCCTTCTTCCCCTCAGGGGGACCCCTCCTGCAGCCCTCCCGCTTATGGAAGCGGCCCAGGCAGGCAGCTGTATCTGCCGTGTCCTGAACACAAATGCCTATTGGATAACTCGAGCTCGCTTCATATTACAAACTGTAAACTTCCTGAGGGGAAAACTCGGCCCTGTCATTCATCCGTCCCGTTTCCAAGCATGGGGACGTCAAGCTTGAATGACGAAAAATACTGTTTCTACACAATAAAAGGCAGAGTTTAAGCTGGTCTTTCCCTAACCAAATGCCGTGAATTCATAGTCCTTAAAATGTAAACTTGAGTTACTCTACACTAGTTGCTTGAGTGGATAAAAGAAGGTCTGGTTTAAACGTCTCTTGGTGGTGACCACTCCTCTTCCAAATGCTTCTGACATGGTAACTGCACTCCAGATGGTTCAGTGTCTTAATGTTATTTAGGGACCAGGTTGACCTATCTTCCTGCTGGACGTGTGACTCCCATGACGGGCTCCTGGTTCTCCCGCCCTTGCAGTTGGCGTTGACACAGAGCAACAGTGACTCCCACTGGGGCCCGAACCCCTGTGTATGGTCAACCCCAACCGCGGAACCGGCCTGGGGCCCGAACCCTGTGTACAGTCAACCCCAACCGGGGAACCGGCCTGGAAGCAGCACCACAAGGCAACCTGTGTGAGCAGAAGATGTGGCATCATCTATATTTGGAGGTGCTTTTTTAACTTTTTGGAGTGACAAGTCAGTGTTTCCTAAAAAAGGCGCATCCTGAGGACGCAGCAGGTGACCACCCCAAAGCTTTTGTTCAGGGTGTAACAGGAAATGTCTTTCCAGACGCTGCCATCTCAGACTCTGTACTCATGATTACTGTTCATCTGCTTGCCAAAAAGAGAAGCAACATCTCTTCGTGCCCCCAGAGTGCTGGGCGGATGAGTCGCTGCTCTATTGGGAGGAGCTGTGAGATTCCGTGAGGCAAATGTCACGGAGGTCCCGGGTGTGTGAGATTCCATGAGGGAAATGTCACAGAGGTCCCAGGTGTTGTGATTATTGCCCCCATTGTTAAATCGCAGTCAATATGTAGCCAGTGCTATTTTGGCAACTGACAATCATCTTTGAAGGTACTGATGCATCTCCAAGCAGCTGCTCAGAACAGACCTTCCATGGGATTCTGGGGCCTGGGAAAGACCAACGTCTGCCACCTGCACTGAGGCCGGGCTTAGACTGTTCGATTAACGGGTGTGATGGAAACAGGTGGAAAACAAGGCTCCTGGATTTTCCTTCTGCCCCACACAATTTCCCAAATACTTGTTTAAGGGATATGGGGTGGGTGCGGTAGGGCAGACGTGGGGGCATTTGAAGGTGAGTGAGAAGAGTAGGAAGAAGGCAAAAAGGCAAAGCCAAGCCAGGCACTCCTGCAGGTGGCTTCCATGAACCTCCAGACAAGTCCAACCTCCTTAGAGCCAGGGGAGGCGACGACTTGAAATTATCCCACAGATATTCACAACAGAATATCAGCTCAGAAAGGCCCCCCAGTCCCAACCTCCATGACAAAAAGGGAATGGTCATATCCCAGAGGTACTCACAACGGAGTGGAGTATCAGCTCAGAAGACACCCCACCCCCCACCTCCATGACAAAAAGGGAATGGCCATAATAACATCTCGCAGGATTATCAGGACGCTTAGAGAGGATGAGGCGCCTGGAAGTCACTGCAGTCAGTGACAGCCTTGTTGATGGGTACTCGCTAGCTTAGGGCGCGAAGCGACTAAACTCACTGCACACCGGGCTGGAGAGGAGGCCTGGGAACTGTCCCCCACCCGTTTCTCTGCCTGGTCAGTTTTGCTGCTGGCAGATTCTATGTCGACGCTGGTTAGAATAAGGAGGAAATAATTTTATGAACTGCCTTAATGGTGGGTACGCTGGATCTGCTCCCAAGGTTTGCAGATGCTCCGCCCTCTGGTAACCCCAGCATAGCTGCTGCTAGGGCACCTACCGCAGACCGCAGGGCTGCCCTCGGTGCCACCGAACCATCGCAATCCTGGCACCAATGTTCACAAAACCTTCTGCCCGCAGACAAAGGCGCACAGCAAGAAGCACCTTGGCAAGGCCACCGAGTGGGGAGGTGGCCCGGGCAGGATTCGACCCTGGGGCCGTCTCCAGAGCCCGCATCGCCACACTCCAAACCTGACTCACTTATGAACACAGGGACAGGGCAAGGAAGCCGGCCTGGTTAACAAACCTGACTCACTCATGAACACAGGGGCAGGGCAAGGAAGCCGGCCTGGTTAATACTTCCTGGAGGGAGGTGACAGCAGGCCCCGACATCATGGAACTCCGAGGCGAGAAGTCCTTGGCAAAAGGGAACCTGCTTCTCAGTTCCGGAGTGTTCTCTGTGGGGCAAGTTGGGCGTCACTGCTGATTGGATCTCCTGAATGTGTGTTTGTGTTTAAAGCTAGTTTACATTGTTCTTCCACCAGCCTTGGTTCCTACTGCGCTGCTGACTGGATCTCCTGAATATGTGTGTGTGTGTGTGTGTGTGAGTGTGAGTGTGAGTGTGTGTGTTTAGAGCTAGTTTACATTGTTCTTCCACCAGCCTTGGTTCCTACTGCGCTGCTGACTGGATCTCCTGAATATGTGTGTGTGTGTGTGTGTGTGTGTGTGTGTGTGTGTGTGTGTGTGTGTGTGTGTGTTTAGAGCTAGTTTACATTGTTCTTCCACTAGCCTTGGTTTCTACTGCTTTTGGAATTGTGTGGTCCTTTTTACATTTTCTTTTTTACCATTTTGCATGACGGAATTAGGGAGTCAATAAATGGCTAGTGGATGTTAGGATGTTTTGTGGAATGATGGCATGATGGTTCCTAGGAGCTTGATCAAACAACCCCACATCCAAAAATTCCTCCTTTTAGTCAATTTCAGCATCCTACTTGCATCTTAAACCATTCTATCTCATCCCAGAGGCAAAGCTGACCGGCCTTAAGGGTCACCTTGTACCTGCAGATGGCCCTGAAAGTGCTCTGGAGACAACACCTGATTCCAGGATGACGTCAGCAGAATGATGGTGTCAGTCAGCCCGAGGCTTATGTCCATTGCACCACAGCCCTGAAGTCTGACAAAGAAACTCTCAGAGCCCCCATTATATTTGGCTAGAAAATACAGGAAAACTACCTTTCTGTGGAGCCCTGGAGAGGAATAAATGGAATAAAAATGAACAGCATTCGCCCGGCACGTGTTCAACAGTTATGCCGTCGCCACCAGTGCCAGGGTGCTCCTCTGCCCCAACACCCCAAGAGAGGCCGCAGGACGCAGAACCCTCGCCCGACCTTTCCTGGGAAACGAGTCACTTCACCATCCCCCATCCCCCGGGTCACATCCTTCAACAGCTCCCGACACTCCTGCTCTAAAGTCTCAGCTCCCCAGCAAACCTGGGTCTGAAATCCGCCTCTTCTGCACCAGGTTATATGATTTGGGGCAAGTGAGTCACCTTTGCAACACAGTGAGCTCCCTCCAACCTGGAGATCCTTAACTGGCATGGAGATTCTAAGGCCAAGGCGTGCAACGTGCGCGGAGCACTTAGCCCAGGCCTGGGGTGGGCCAGATTCACCAACCAGTCATCGTCACCAGCATCCTTGCCTCCCGGTGGCCTCACCCTCCTCCCAGGCTACAGCCGCCCTGAGCCTCCTCCTGCTCCCTAAACACACCCCACTGTTTCCCGCACACTCTGAGGGTGCTGCCCGCTGAAAACGACCTTGCACTCCAGCCCCAGGCTCGGCATCTGCCTGGGAAATCCCTACTAGTTTAAGATGCAGGTCGACCACCCGTTCTGTGGTCACTAGAATTCGCAGTGATGATTTCCCTCCAACTGCCCTGAGAACAGCGCGTGCACCCCGGGTCCCCACTGGCTCCCAGAGAAGAATGGCCTCAGCCTCTTCTGCCCGTCTCCTTCACACGGGATGTTTCCAGCATTAAACTGTTACCAAGAGAAGAAAGAAAGACATGAGCTTGCGGACAGCCGCTCCCCAGAAGCGCCCACACTCCAGTCTGCGTTTCAGACGCATCTCCCGCTACTGAGCACCCGTGTACACTTTCACCAAGTTTCATATCTTGACATAATAAATCACAAATGCTTCATATTTTAGTATATGTTCTCTTTAGTGCAACTTAAATTTTAACCTTTTAAATGGCTTGCTCTCTATGGTTTTAGAATGAGGCACGATGGTTGCATAAAAGAGACCGCTATGCAACTTGGAGACATCAAGTGGCTTTAAACACAATGCAAACACGCTGCTTCCCCAAACACAACGCAAACACACTGGCTTCCCCAAAGCCTTTCAGCTGTCTGAGTTCTATGACCATCATATAATATAAACAGTAATCATGGTGAAAAGCTACAGAAATGCTTTTATTGGCCAAATATCATTTTTACATATATTACTTTAATAATCACGCAATGATTAAATGCTATTATTCCTATTTGATAAATAGACAAAGGCTCAGAGACCTTAAATAATTTACCCAGGGTGCACACCTGCTGAATGGAGGCAGGACGTTCTGTGCCTGAAGGCTTGCAAAGGGCGTTCCGTACTCTGCAGCTTCGTTTAGAATTATGATTCAGAAAGGGCACACATTCATTAATAAAGATGCCTCGGACCAGGAGGCGGTGATAACAGAAATGAGGACTGGGGTGGAAGCAGCCTTCTCTGCCCGGTCTCCTGGGCTCCACCGCCTGCCCTGTGGACTTACTCAAGCCAGGAGCCGTGCCTCCCTCGCAAGCCTCCGCCTCTGTGGCCCCGGGCAGCATGTGCAACATGGTGGGGATACTAACAGCATCCACCTCATAGGCTGCTGTGATTAACTAATCAGTAAGGATATTTCCAGGGCTTGGAACCCTTCCTGACAAGTAAACATTTGCAATGACTCTTAGCAGTGCATTCTATAGATCAGTAATGTCAACTAACTAGATCAAACATCAATATCAGAAAACACACTTGCACACACAAAGCCCTGCCAGATCTATAATCTAAAAATAAATAATTGCTAGGCTAATTACAAATTGGCCATTTTCCCATGTAGTTATTTTATTTATTGTGTGAACTGATATTATTCTGCAGTCTCCCCTTCCGTGAACCTCCATGTCTGTCACATTCTCCTCCCCCCCACGCCAGGACCCCGCTCCGCGACGCCCTCTCGGCTCCATCCCAGATCCTGGCTGCTGTGTCCCCACCTAGCTCCTTGTTTCCCTGCCCCACCCACAAAGGCATCTCGAGGGAATCGAATGTGAATGCATTTGTGTCATCCCAGCTCTTACCGAAAGCACTCCAGTAGGTCCCGCTGCTGGGTGAGTAAATCTCACGTTCCCCGCACTGGCAGTGACACACTTCCAGAAACTGGCCCCAGCTCGCTCGAATGTCTACCTTCCACCGGCTCCACGGTGCGCGTCTCCCACCCATGCCACCGCAGGGCTGTGCGCTCACTGCATCCTGAGTGCCCCTGAGCCCCGCTCCACCTCACTGGATGCTGCCGATCCCACAGGCTGCGGAGTCCGTCCCCCACGCGCCGCTGCCCAGAGTCGCCGACCCGTGGACTCTCCCTTCCTGCCTCTCACACGCGTGCTGGACTCGGTAGTGTGAGCTCTGCAGAACGTGCTGGAGCTCCGTGTCTCAGGGCAGCGCAGACGTGATGGCAGGGCAGACTCAGTGACCTACGGGAGCTCAATGCCCAATTCACCACACAGAGGTCACAGAAGGACAGGCAACAACAACTGCCAAATGCACTCATTTCCTAGTGACACAATTCTGTTAGGGCCACAAGTGCCAACTCTGAATCCAGCCACCCAGCATCTCACATAGACATCACACACGTGAGCATTAAATGCACGCTCATTTCCGAGTGACACAATTCTGTTAGGGCTACGAGAATTCAGCAACCCACATCTCACGCAGACATCACACGTGTGAACATTAAATGCACGCTCATTTCCTAGTGACACAATTCTGTTAGGGCTACGAGAATTCAGCAACCCACATCTCGTGCAGACATCACACGTGTGAGCATTAAATGCACGCTCAGGTCCTACTGATACAATTCTGTTAGGGTCACAAAGGCCAACTCTCAGTCCAGCCACCTGGCATCCCACACGGATGTTGTGTGTGTGAGCCCTGCCACAGTCAAGGGACCTCAGGTGAACACACCTTTGCTCTTTTCTGCATTTGTCCAAAATAGGAACATGGCAGTTGCCCCTAAGCCCCTGTTGGGAACACACAGTGGTTTCTGCCCTGCTTAGAGCACCGTGACTGAGATGCCCCGTGCAAACGAAGTGGCAGCCGCACATGACTCGCCACCTCAGGAACAGAACGCGGAGGAGACACTGTTGTGAGCTGAAGATCAGCTCCTTAGCAAGACCCATCTATCAGGCACGTGGCTCTTACGCACCGCAGCGCAGAGCCTGCAACCTCCCACGTCAGCTTCTGGAAACCACAGCTCCACTTCACCTTCTGCCTCAACTATCTGCTGTATCTACGTTCACCTAAAATGTTACTGTCTATCAACGGTTCACAGACAAGGAACAGGAGAAATGCGTCCTGGGAATGCAGGGACGATGGCAAAGTCCTCTCCAGAGGGTGCCGTGCAGGGAGGAAGGTGGTGCCTGTCACTCATGGCCTTCTGCGTGGCTGCCTCCTCCCAGGGTCTCCATCCATCAGTCCCTAGCCCAGCCTGGGGAGCACGGGGCTGCTTTTGCTTCAGTATTGCACATTTACATTCTTCCCATCGTTTGTTCATTTCTTATTTAATTTTTAAGTTCAGGGGTAAATGGGCAGGTTTGTTTTAGAGGTAAACTTGGGTCGTGGGGGCTTATTGTATAGATTATTTCACCCCCGAGGTATTAAGCCTAGTACCCATTAGTTAATTCCTGATCCTCTCCCTTCTCCCACCCTCCACCCGGCCCCACTGTGCGTGTTGTCCCTCTCGGTGCCTGTCAGTTCTCCTCATTCAGCTCCACTTAGAGGTGAGAATACCATGCAGCCACTCCAAAGAATGAGATCACGTGCCCTGCAGGAACATGGATGGAGCTGGAGGCCATTATCCTTAGCAATCTAACACAGGGACACAAAACACTCTTCCCATTGTTAAAGATCAAACAGTGCATTCAAGCTTTAATTTTTCTACAGACCACAAAACACGGTAAGTGTACTGCCCTTGCACACGACGTGCACCACACACACTCGACGGTAAGTGTACTGCCCTTGCACAGCCACCCACACTCGACAGTAAGTGTACTGCCCTTGCACACGACGTGCACCACACACACTCGATGGTAAGTGTACTGCCCTTACACACAACTTGCGCCACACACACTCGACAGTAAGTGTACTGCCCTTACACAGCCACCCACACTCGACAGTAAGTGTACTGCCCTTGCACACAACATGCACCACACACACTCGATGGTAAGTGTGCTGCCTTTGCACACCCACACATGCGATGGTAAGTGTGCTGCCCCTGCACACCCACACACGCGATGGTAAGTGTGCTGCCCCTGCACACCCACACACGTGATGGTGTGCTGCCCTTGCACACCCACACACTCGACAGTAACTGTACTGCCCTGGCACACCCACACAGACTCAATGGTAACTGTGCTGCCCTTGCACACCCACACACACTTGACAGTAAGTGTACTGCCCTGGCACACCCACACAGACTCAATGGTAAGTGTGCTGCCCTTGCACACCCACACACACTCGACAGTGTGCTGCCATTGCACACGACGTGTGCCACACACACTGGTTCTTGTGTGAAATTACAACAGATAATCCATGGTGATGCAAGACAGAAGACTAAGAGCTGGGCACGGTGGCTCCTGCCTGAGATCCCAGGCACACGGGCCTGAGGCAGAGGACTGCTTGAGTTCAAGACCAGGCTGGGCACCACTGTGAGGCCCCGTCTCAAAATTGATAATAAATGAATCAAAGAAATCAGAAGCGTGCTTCTGGTGGCCAGGGTGTAACTGGGATTTGGCAGGAGGGAATGCTCTGGAGTGTGGAAGAGTTCCACGTCTGACTGGCATGTGGGTTACATGGACATATGTGAAGCTAGAATCTGGGCACTTCACTTTAAGTTATAAGCCAATTAAAAAACAAATCTGGCTTTATCAGAAAAAAAGTGTAATTTAGGTCCTCAGTTTGGAAAAGGAGGAAGTTCACATCACTGTGAAGGGACATCCATTTTTACTTATTTATTGAATGTTATGGAATTGATACAATATGAACATTCAACAATTCTTTGCAAGTGCTTCTCCATTCAAATAAAAAATTATGTGTTCACTTTAACTGGCTAGTATAAAACACCAAGTATTTTAATTGCATTTACTCAAACAAGCATCCAATCTTTATTTCTAAAGGCATGCTTTAATTTCCCATCTACTCGTTATTTTTTCACATAATTATTTGTACACTTTAGCTACTGTTAAATACTGAATATCTTTCAGTCTATTCTTAGCAATCACTGGGTATAAATGTAAGGGTATGCCGTGAACCCTAAAATATTTTTATTCTCTAGTTCAAAATTTTGTACTCCCATTTATATTTCATAAAAATATTATAGCTGTGTAACTGTATATTAAGGTGGCGCCTGATATTCCAGTGTCGCTTAATATATGTTTAAAACACAAATTAGGATTGCAATAAACATAGAAAAACAGCTTTATTTAAAACTGCATGCAAAGGCAACTTTGAGAGTTAATTTAATTACACAGTGCCAAATTAATTCCACCGTCTTGAGTAAAAGGAAACTTGGAGAGAGGTGGAATCCTCATCCCAGCAGCCAGGTGCCTGCGGGGCAGCCACGTCTCTTGCAGAGCCTGCTGGGGACGCTCCTGAAGGTGTGGACAACAGGGAGCTGAGCCTTCCCAGAAAGCTGGCAGCACAGGTGTCCATCGACTGCACAGTCAGAGTCCCCCAGCCACCCACAGCCTCAGCTGGTGCCCGGCCACCTTGGCACAGGCGAAAATGGGGGGTGGGGGAATGAGGGAGCTGAGTGCTCACCCACCCCCACTCTGCATCTAAGGCCTCTGAAATACTAAGCCATCCCATCTCCCAAATTGCAAAGTGGAGAAAAACAACAGGCTTCGCCATTTACTTTCTTTGGGCACTTGAGGGATTAAAGAAATTAAGTCCCTGAAACACTCCAGGCACTTTGGTATCGTAAACAGGTGTAGAAAAGTCACTTGATGTTGCTTTTAAAGCCCGTTTAAGTGTGTACATGCTCTTAAAATTCAACTCCTTACAGAAGCTGGGAGTTTTACATCAGGGGCTCAAAATTAATCTGTAGGGACCTAAAGCTGGTGAACTGGAGACGAGACCAGGGAGGCGTGGGCCCCAGGTGCAGAGGCCTGTGTGCCCAGGCTGAAGGGGCAACGGTGTGGGGCAGGGGGGCTCCTAACTGAAAGAGCAGCTGCAGCTGAATCACACCCACACCCTCTTGTGAGAAACCAGGGTGGACAGATGCTGGCGGTGGGCACAGCTGACCTGGGTCTTCCCTGGAAGTGGCAGAGAATCACTGCAGGTAAGACTGTCTCTGAGCCAAAGTGAAAGAAAAGCACTGCCCTGCAGTTGCTAAAACTTCTACATTTTGTGCATTTCCCAAAATCCATTCAAGGTGGGTTTGAGAGCTGAGCTGCATTTATACTTTAGAATCTGGGCAAAATTAAGTAGGAGCTAAGCTTACCTAAAAAAAAGAGAGATGTCTAACTTCGCCTAAAAATGTGCCTTTCGTTAAATCCCAGTTGAAACCAAGTGCTGTGTTTGTCAACGTTACTTGATATTTATGTTCAGCTGTTTTAATAAGGACGTCAATTATTATAGCAGAAGCAGGACAGAAACACAGAGTGAGTGGGGGCACCAACCCCCAAATCCGTTAAGTAAGCCTTAGGAACTCCCTCAACCACTGCCACCGCCACTGCTGCCGCCTCCCCCGCAACCCCGGCCAGCAGACGCTCTCTCCAAGCGCAGGTCTTGCCCGAATGAGAAAAGAACAATTCACAGCCTTCTAACTTCACCCACCAAATGCTATCATGTGGTAACTCCATAAATCATCTCTGGGACATTACCTGCTTATGCACATTTAACTACTATCTTCCTGAATTTAACATTTCCCTGCCTTCAGGCAGTCCTCTCGGGGTCCCTAGTTCTCTCCAAGGCCTTGGATCCCGGGGTAATGACTCTGACACCACCAGCTCAGGTCCCAGAGCACCGTGTCCCATGAGCTGAGAGGCACCAACCACCACTGGCCACGGCCACAGCCCTTCACCGGGAGATGCTGTGTTGGAGATGTCGATCACTGAGGCCTCAGGTGGTGCTTCCTGAAGGCTTTGCTAGTCGGAATGCATCTCTTTGAACTTCATATGCTGAAAGGGAGCCACCACAGTGGTGGTATTATGAGGTGGGGCCCTTGGGAGGTGATGAGGTAAGAGGCCCTGGATAGCTCCCTCGCCCCTTGTACCCTGTGAGGGCACAGCAGGTGCGGTCTACACACCAGGAAGCAGCCCTCACCAGACATCGAATCTGCTGGCATCTCAACCTCAGACTTCCAGCCTCTATAACTGTGAGAAATAAACTTCTATTATTTATAAATGACCCAGTCTGGGGTATTTGTGACAGCCACCCAAATGGACTAAGACAGGCTTTGCCTATTTTCTCTGAGGTTGAAATGTAATGAAATAAATGTCATCTAAGAGTAAAGACACAAACAAATGAAGCAACACAATCACAAGCCAGAACAACGGCGCTGATATCTGACATCGACACCACGCATTCAGAATCGGGTCTCGTGCATCCGCTCCGGTGTGCCCAAAGATGGTGGGAAAGTCAGGAGGCCTCCTGACAACAGATGGCAGAACTCAGGCCAGGAGACCACACATTTTTTGATCTGGTAAACCTGATAAAACAGCCAGGCTTATGATATAATGCCTCTCCTGAGCAAAAAATAGTCCAAGAACATACGGAGAAAAGATAATTAAGTATGGGCACTGGCGAGGGATCTAA
The DNA here is from genome assembly GCF_029281585.2 of Gorilla gorilla gorilla. Classification (NCBI taxonomy): domain Eukaryota; kingdom Metazoa; phylum Chordata; class Mammalia; order Primates; family Hominidae; genus Gorilla; species Gorilla gorilla. Next base: position 5,556,010 of record NC_073231.2, on the reverse strand, counting down.
AATAAAGCACAATCACGGGACACGAGACAAACCGCATAGCTGAACGACAAGAAAAGATGTAAGGGCCCCAGCAAAGTTCTTCATTCATGAGGCACTGGGCGTGCGTGCGTCCACTTGGAAGCTGGGACTTTTAGACCATGTATAACAGGTTAGACCATGTCGACTATGTTGTTATAATATGCCAAGGAAAGTATAATTTTTTAAAGTGTTAATGCGACATCAACGATGATCTCAAGGACTGACTTTTCCCAGTTTCCAGAGCCTGGCCACCGCTTGTGTGAACTGTGACTTGCTTGCTGAGTTCCCAGAATTGTGCTGCTTTGCTGCCATGGCATGAAAGGCAGGTCCTGTCTGAGTTGGTGACATATCTAGTCCTTGGCTCTCTCTGCTACTCCATGAGAGGGTGGAAAGAAGCCAGAGGGCGTGTTGAGAGAACGTGACCACCAGGCCTACCTCCAACTGAGACCTCTTTCCGCAGGGACCCAGTGACCATCTGTTCTGGACCAGCAGACGGGGCTGCACCTGAGTGCACAACAGGCAGCATAGCAAACAGAGCCCTGGGCTGCCTCCCTGGTGACCTTCACCTTCCTGCCCTCTCGCCCAGCCTCCAACTTCTTCCCCGTCATTCCCACAAGGAAACACGACAGGGGCACTGGATTGAGATGGGTGGGACCTGAGCACGAACACCATCAATAAACCAGTTACATTCACAGAGCGGCTGTGAGGGCAGGATCTCCAAGTGTAGTTCCTTCTGGCTGTAATGCTCGTGACTCCATTCATCGTTCTACATCTCATCTAAATACTCAGAACAAACACCCAAAGTGTAGATCTAATGGAGCTCACAGAAACTCTGGTGATATGGTTTGGCTCTGTGTCCCCACCCAAATCTCACCTCGAACTGTAATCCCCATGTGTGGAGTGAGGAACCTGAGGGAGGTGTCTGGATCACAGGGACGGTTTTCCCCATGCTGTTCCTTGTGGTAGTGAGGGAATTCTCACGAGGTCTGACGGTTTGAAAGTGGCAGCATTTCCCACACTGTCTCTCACCTGCCACCATGTAATGCGTGCCTTGCTTCCCCTTTATCTTCCACCACAATTGTAAGTTTCCTGAGGCCTCTCCAGCCATGTGGAACTGTGAGTCAGTTAAACCTCTCTTGTTTATAAATTACCCAGTTTCAGGTAGTATTTTTATGCAGTGTATGAATGGGCTTATCCATCCGGGAAGATGGACCAGTCAATATTTATCGGGCGGATGGTATGAGATAGGCTCTCTGCCAGCTCCCACATCTGCCAATCGCTTTGTCCTCACTTTGCAGATGGCAAAGCCGAGAGGGAGGATGCGACCTCCCCATGGCTATGCGGATAATAAACAACGGGCACAGGGTTTTAATCTAGGTTTGTGTAAATCCAATGCCCAGTGCCTTCCTCTATACTACATGCCCAAATAAGTATTAGGATTTACTTTCCTGATGAGGTATAGAGTGAATGACAAAGATCTAGTTATTCATTCACACAGAGCAGGTCAAGAATTGAGCTCTTAAACATGCTGATATCTAACCCCTAAAGGTTTGACAAAACCAAGCCATGGCAAAACACAAGGGATGTATCCATTCCAACACCCTCCAAATTTCTCAAAGACAGACTGGCATTTAGTCATGTTCCTACTGTCCTAATGGAATCGCATATAGAGCTAGAACACAATGTTCTCCCTTCCACTGACAGCCTCAATGAAACATGATAAACAACTTTTATTAGCCCAAGTACATATATTAGTGATCATATTATGCTTTTATAATAGTTTCCTTTTTATAAATGAAGGCTATTTTAGTCACAAATATGATGGTAATGTAATTTTTACAGCTAATGATATTCTTCTGGACTCTTTTAGATTAGATGTGCTACAGAGATTCACAGAAAACTAAGCCCACACGTTCACGTATTGATCTTCCCCATGAAATGCACTATTGCGCTAAATTTAACACACTTCTTAGGTTTTTTTTTTTTTTTTTAAAGTCAAGCATGTGAAGACATTTCTGTGCTCACTGCAGGTTACTAGTTACTAATTTTATGGCCATAGCAGAAATGTCACCAGATAAATTTTAACATTTAACAAAATAGATTCTTCCAGATCTGAAGACAGAAGGTAGCAAAAAAGTGTGGGAAGGGGAATCCTAGAATAATATTATTGGGAAACTAAATTTATTCTTGAGTTCCATCCAAACTCTCTCCTGTCATATGACTACTTTCATAGGGAAATATCTAATTTTCATTCTTGGGGGAAACTAGAAAGGGGGATTAATTTTCTTATCATTATAAGAAGGGTGATGAACAACATAAGCTCTCTCAGAGCTGCCTCCTGCCTGTCTCACCTTCTTTCCCTCACTCACTTAGGATTTTGTAAACATAGATAAACAGAACTCAGCTGCTATAGTCTAGATGATGGTAATGAAGGTAGTGATAATGATGGTGGTGATGACAGTGATGATAGTGATAGTGATAATGATAATGATATTGGTGATGGTAATGATGATGGTGATGGTGATAGTGGTGGTGATGGTAATGATGATTGTGGTGATGGTGATGATAATGATGGTAATGATGATGATGATGGTGGCAGTAATAATGATTTTGGTGATGTAATGATGATGATGACAATGATGGTAATGGTGGTGGTGATGGTAGTAATGATTTTGGTGATGGTAATGATGATGGTGGTAATGGTAATGATGATAATGATTTTGGTGATGGTAATGATGATGGTGGTAATGGTAATGATGATTATGATTTTGGTGATGGTAATGACGGTGGTGATGATGGTGCTGATGGTGGTGATGGGTATGTGGGTAGACTTATCACATTCCCTGCAGAATAGGACTTTTTCTGTTTCTCCTTCTCCCTTAGAATCCTGGAAAATGTACCTAATTCCTAACTCACCCTTCAACACCCAGTTCCAGCCCGACTTAGATCTCCCACAAGCCCTGAGCCCTCTCTGTCACTGTTTAACACTGCTCCCATGACCCCTACAACAGCGCAGGCATAGCTGTGTCATCAACAATGGGCTCAAGGGGAGGAGCCAAGATGGCCGAATAGGAGCAGCTCCAGTCTACAGATCCCAGCGTGAGCGACACAGAAGATGGTGATTTGTGCATTTCCATCTGAGGTACCGGGTTCATCTCACTAGGGAGTGCCAGACAGCGGGCGCAGGTCAGTGGGTGTACACACCGTGCACGAGGCGAAGCAGGGCGAGGCATTGCCTCACTCAGGAAGCAAAGTGGGTCAGAGAGTTCCCTTTCCTAGTCAAAGAAAGGGGTGACAGACGGCACCTGGAAAATCGGGTCACTCCTACCCGAATACTGCCCTTTTCCCACGGGCTTAAAAAACGGCGCACCAGGAGATTACATCCTACACCTGGCTCAGAGGGTCCTACGCCCACGAAGTCTCACTGATTGCTAGCACAGCAGTCTGAGATCAAACTGCAACGTGGCAGCGAGGCTGGGGGAGGGGCGCCCGCCATTGCCCAGGCTTGCTTAGGTAAACAAAGCAGCCAGGAAGCTCCAACTGGGTGGAGCCCACCACAGCTCAAGGAGGCCTGCCTGCCTCTGTAGGCTCCACCTCTGGGGGCAGGGCACAGACAAACAAAAAGACAGCAGTAACCTCTGCAGACTTAAATGTCCCTGTCTGACATCTTTGAAGAGAGCAGTGGTTCTCCCAGCACGCAGCTGGAGATCTGAGAAGGGGCAGACTGCCTCCTCAAGTGGGTCCATGACCCCTGACCCCTGACCCCTGAGCAGCCTAACTGGGAGGCACCCCCCAGTAGGGGCAGACTGACACCTCACAAGGCCGGGTACTCCTATGAGACAAAACTTCCAGAAGAACGATCAGACAGCAGCATTCGCGGTTCACGAAAAACCACTGTTCTGCAGACACCGCTGCCGATACCCAGGCAAACAGGGTCTGGAGTGGACCTCTAGCAAACTCCAACAGACCTACAGCTGAGGGTCCTGTCTGTTAGAAGGAAAACTAACAAACAGAAAGGACATCCACACCAAAAACCCATCGGTATATCACCATCATCAAAGACCAAAAGTAGATAAAACCACAAAGATGGGGAAAAAACAGAGCAGAAAAACTGGAAACTCTAAAAAGCAGAGCACCTCTCCTCCTCCAAAGCATCACAGTTCCTCACCAGCAATGGAACAAAGCTGGACAGAGAATGACTTTGACGAGTTGAGAGAAGAAGGCTTCAGATGATCAAACTATGAGCTACAGGAGGTAATTCAAACCAAAGGCAAAGAAGTTAAAAACTTTGAAAAAAATTTAGACGAATGTATAACTAGAATAACCAATACAGAGAAGTGCTTAAAGGAGCTGATGGAGCTGAAAGCCAAGGCTCGTGAACTATGTGAAGAATGCAGAAGCCTCAGGAGCCGATGCGATCAACTGGAAGAAAGGGTATCAGCGATGGAAGATGAAATGAATGAAATGCAGGGAGAAGGGAAGTTTAGAGAAAAAAGAATAAAAAGAAATGAACAAAGCCTCCAAGAAATATGGGGCTATGTGAAAAGACCAAATCTACGTCTGATTGGTGCACCTGAAAGTGACAGGGAGAAGGGAACCAAGTTGGAAAACACTCTGCAGGATATTATCCAGGAGAACTTCCCCAATCTAGCAAGGCAGGCCAACATTCAGATTCAGGAAATACAGAGAACGCTAAAAAGCTACTCCTCGAGAAGAGCAACTCCAAGACACATAATTGTCAGATTCACCAAAGTGGAAATGAAGGAAAAAATATTAAGGTCAGCCAGAGAGAAAGGTCGGGTTACCCACAAAGGGAAGCCCATCAGACTAACAGCTGATCTCTCGGCAGAAACCCTACAAGCCAGAAGAGAGTGGGGGCCAGTATTCAACATTCTTAAAGAAAAGAATTTTCAACCCAGAATTTCATATCCAGCCAAACTAAGCTTCATAAGTGAAGGAGAAATAAAATACTTTACAGACAAGCAAATGCTGAGAGATTTTGTCACCACCAGGCCTGCCCTAAAAGAGCTCCTGAAGGAAGCACTAAACATGAAAAGGAACAAACATTACCAGCCACTGCAAAATCATGCCAAAATGTAAAGACCATCGAGACTAGGAAGAAACTGCATCAACTAATGAGCAAAATAACCAGCTAACATCGTGATGACAAGATCAAATTCACACATAACAATATTAACTTTAAATGTACATGGACTAAATGCTCCAATTAAAAGACACAGACTGGCAAATTGGATAAAGAGTCAAGACCCATCAGTGTGTTATATTGAGGAAACCCATCTCACATGCAGAGACACATATAGGCTCAAAATAAAAGGATGGAGGAAGATCTACCAAGCAAATGGAAAACAAAAAAGGCAGGGGTTGCAATCCTAGTCTCTGATAAAACAGACTTTAAACCAACAAAGATCAAAAGAGACAAAGAAGGCCATTACATAATGGTAAAGGGATCAATTCAACAAGAAGAGCTAACTATCCTAAATATACATCCACCCAATACAGGAGCACCCAGATTCATAAAGCAAGTCCTGAGAGACCTACAAAGAGACTTAGACACTCACACATTAATAATGGGAGACTTTAATACCCCACTGTCAACATTACACAGATCAACGAGACAGAAAGTCAACAAGGATACCCAGGAATTGAACTCAGCTCTGCGCCAAGTGGACCTAATAGACATCTACAGAACTCTCCACCTCAAATCAACAGAATATACATTTTTTTCAGCACCACACCACACCTATTCCAAAACTGACCACATACTTGGAAGTAAAGCTCTCCTCAGCACATGTAGAAGAACAGAAATTATAACAAACTATCTCTCAGACCACAGTGCAATCAAACTAGAACTCAGGATTAAGAAACTCACTCAAAACTGCTCAACTACATGGAAACTGAACAACCTGCTCCTGAAGGACTACTGGGTACATAACGAAATGAAGGCAGAAATAAAGATGTTCTTTGAAACCAACGAGAACAAAGACACAACATACTAGATTCTCTGGGACACATTCAAAGCAGTGTGTAGAGAGAAATTTATAGCACTAAATGCCCACAAGAGAAAGCAGGAAAGATCCAAAACTGACACCCTAACATCACAATTAAAAGAACTAGAGAAGCAAGAGAAAACACATTCAAAAGCTAGCAGAAGGCAAGAAATAACTAAAATCAGAGCAGAACTGAAGGAAATAGAGACATAAAAAACCCTTCAAAAAATTAATGAATCCAGGAGCTGGTTTTTTGAAAGGATCAACAAAATTGATAGACCGCTAGCAAGACTAATAAAGAAAAAAAGAGAAAAGAATCAAATAGATGCAATAAAAAATGATAAAGGGGATATCACCACCGATCCCACACAAATACAAACTACCATCAGAGAATACTACAAACACCTCTACGCAAATAAACTAGAAAATCTAGAAGAAATGGATAAATTCCTCGACACATACACTCTCCCAAGACTAAACCAAGAAGAAGTTGAATCTCTGAATAGACCAACAACAGGATCTGAAATTGTGGCAATAATCAATAGCTTACCAACCAAAAAGAGTCCAGGACCAGATGGATTCACAGACGAATCCTACCAGAGGTACAAGGAGGAGCTGGTACCATTCCTTCTGAAACTATTCCAATCAATAGAAAAAGAGGGAATCCTCCCTAACTCATTTTGTGAGGCCAGCATCATCCTGATACCAAAGCCGGGCAGAGACACAACAAAAAAAGAGAATTTTAGACCAATATCCTTGATGAACATTGATGCAAAAATCCTCAATAAAATACTGGCAAACCGAATCCAGCAGCACATCAAAAAGCTTATCCAGCATGATCAAGTGGGCTTCATCCCTGGGATGCAAGGCTAGCTCAATATACGCAAATCAATAAATGTAATCCAGCATATAAACAGAACCAAATACAGAAACCACATGATTATCTTAATAGATGCAGAAAAGGCCTTTGACAAAATTCAACAACCCTTCATGCTAAAAACTCTCAATAAATTAGGTATTGATGGGACGTATCTCAAAATAATAAGAGCTATCTATGACAAACCCACAGCCAATATCATACTGAATGGGCAAAAACTGGAAGCATTCCCTTTGAAAACTGGCACAAGACAGGGATGCCCTCTCTCACCACTCCTATTCAACCTAGTGTTGGAAGTTCTGGCCAGGGCAATTAGGCAGGAGAAGGAAATAAAGGGTATTCAATTAGGAAAAGAGGAAGTCAAATTGTCTCTGTTTGCAGATGACACGATTGTATATCTAGAAAATCCCATTGTCTCAGCCCAAAATCTCCTTAAGCTGATAAGCACCTTCAGCAAAGTCTCAGGATACAAAATCAATGTACAAAAATCACAAGCATTCTTATACACCAATAACAGACAATCAGAGAGCCAAACCATGAGTGAACTCCCATTCACAATTGCTTCAAAGAGAATAAAATACCTAGGAATGCACCTTACAAGGGATGTGAAGGACTTCTTCAAGGAGAACTAAAAGCCACTGCTCAATGAAATTAAAGAGGATAAAAACAAATGGAAAAACATTCCATGCTCATGGATAGGAAGAATCAACATCATGAAAATGGCCATACTGCCCAAGGTAATTTATAGATTCAATGCCATTCTCATCAATCTACCAATGACTTTCTTCACAGAATTGGAAAAAACTACTTTAAAGTTCATATGGAACCAAAAAAGAGCCCGCATCGCCAAGTCAATCCTAAGCCAAAAGAACAAAGCTGGAGGCATCACGCTACCTGACTTCAAACTATATTACAAGGCTACAGTAACCAAAACAGCATGGTACTGGTACCAAAACAGAGATATAGATCAATGGTACAGAACAGAGCCCTCAGAAATAACGCCGCATATCTACAACCATCTGATCTTTGACAAACCTTAGAAAAACAAGCAATGGGGAAAGGATTCCCTATTTAATAAATGGTGCTGGGAAAACTGGCTAGCCACATGTAGAAAGCTGAAACTGGATCCCTTCCTTACACCTTATACAAAAATCAATTCAAGATGGATTAAAGACTTAAACGTTAGACCTAAAACCATAAAAACCCTAGAAGAAAACCTAGGCAATACCATTCAGGACATAGGCATGGGCAAGGGCTTCATGTCTAAAACACCAAAAGCAATGGCAACCAAAGCCAAAATTGACAAATGGGATCCAATTAAACTAAAGAGCTTCTGCACAGCAAAAGAAACTACCATCAGAGTGAACAGGCAGCCCACAAAATGGGAGAAAATTTTCGCAACCTACTCATCTGACAAAGGGCTAATATCCAGAATCTACAATGATCTCCAACAAATTTACAAGACAAAAACAAAAAACCCCATCAAAAAGTGGGCAAAGGACATGAACAGACACTTCTCAAAAGAAGACATTTATGCAGCCAAAAAACACATGAAAAAATGCTCACCATCACTGGCCATCAGACAAATGCAAATCAAAGCCACAATGAGATATAATCTCACACCAGTTAGAATGGCAATCATTAAAAAGTCAGGAAACAACAGGTGCTGGAGAGGATGTGGAGAAATAGGAAAACTTTACACTGTTGGTGGGACTGTAAACTAGTTCAACCATTGTGGAAGTCGGTGTGGCGATTCCTCAAGGATCTAGAACTAGAAATACCATTTGACCCAGCCATCCCATTACTGGGCATATACCCAAAGGACTATAAATCATGCTGCTATAAAGACACATGCACACGTATGTTTATTGCGGCACTATTCACAATAGCAAAGACTTGGAACCAACCCAAATGTCCAACAATGATAGACTGGATTAAGAAAATGTGGCACCTATACACCATGGAATACTATGCAACCATAAAAAATGATGAGTTCATGTCCTTTGTAGGGACATGGATGAAGTTGGAAATCATCATTCTTAGTAAACTATCACAAGAACATAAAACCAAACACCGCATATTCTCACTTATAGGTGGGAAATTAACAATGAGAACACGTGGACACAGGAAGGGGAACATCACACTCTGGGGACTGTTGTGGGGTCGGGGGAGGGGGGAGGGATAGCATTGGGAGATATACCTAATGCTAGATGACGAGTTAATGGGTGCAGTGCATCAGCATGGCACATGTATACATATGTAACTAGCCTGCACATTGTACACAAGTACCCTAAAACTTAAAGTATAATAAAAAAAATGGACTCAGGTTAAGTACTTGCTAACATGTCTGTCTACATCCCTCTACAGAACGTTGGTTTAGGACCTCAACCAGGTACTTTATACTTGACTTTGTACCTCAGTGTCAGGCACTGTAGACATTCAACAAATGTTTGTCAACTGAACGGATGCTGATGCCCAACAATGTCCTAAGAAGTTCCAGATTTCCATAAACCAAGAATATTCCATTGCATGCCTACTACCCTAAAGAAATTAACTTTCACAAACATTAAAACAAGGTTAAATTATGTGCAATATAATTTTAAGTATTAACTCAATGTGGGCCACTTATGATCATCTGATTAAAGGAAACTAGGGTGCAGTTCATGACTAAGATCCCCTGGGGCTGTAACACTGCAATTCCAGTCATTCATGTAGAAACACCATGGGTTTGACATGCATAAAACTCTGAAACTCTGCTTCCCTAGCAGCCGGGGACACAGCCTCTGCCCTGCCAGCCTCAGCCCTCTCTGACTTTTTCTTCCTGCTTAGCAACTCCCTGTGAGGTACACTGGTCTGCCCTGCAGTGTGTACTGGACTCGAGAAAGCCAATTACTTCTCTCCTGCTCTTGAAGTTGCTGTGGTTGAGGGTTTGTGATAAATTTCATGGAGTCAGACCTTTGGGGGCCTTTGCTTGTGAATTTCATGCGTGTGCTTTTTCTTCTAACTTTTTTGGTCATGTAAGTCAGGAGGCTTTTATAAATTTTTTTTTTCTTTTTCTTCTTTCAGAGACAGTGCCTTGATCAGTCGCCCAGGCTAGAGTACAGTGGTACAATCACAGCTCACTGCAGCCTCAACCTCCCGGGCTCAAGCGATCCTCCCACCTCAGCCTACAGATTAGCTGGGACTACAGGTGCATGCCACCACACCCAGATAAGTTTTTGTAAAATTTTTTGCAGAGATGTTGCCTAGGCTGGTCCTGAACTCCTGGCCTCGTGGTCCTCTCACCTTGGCCTCCCAAACACTAGGAGTGTTTTTTTCTTTCAAAATTCATAAGCTACTTAAATATAGTATTATCATTATCCATATGTAGAAAACCACGAAACAATACTTACATTTACCAGACACCACTGTTATTGTATGTAAATTTTATTTTAATTGACAAATAATAATTGTATAATTTATTGAGAGGTAAACTGTGATGTTTTTTGACAGATACACGTTCACGATGTGGGGTGATTAAATCAGACAAGTTTGGAAACAGAGATGACATGCTTATGCGGCATTGACAGGAGACTCCGTATTCTTAGAAAGGATAAAATAATTGGGGAAATAAACACCATTAACCTGTAGGGATATTTCTCATGAATGTTCTGCCCTTCTATAAAAATGTCAGCAAAATGGAGCAATTCATACAGTGAAAAGGAGGAGAAAAATCAAACAGAATATTCTAATGTGAAGGCTCTGCCCACTCCTTCCTGGAGACGAACAGAGGGTAAAAGCTTGAGCTATCAGAAGTCAAATCAGATGGCGCATTATTAAATAATCAACCTGGTTACATCTTCAAGGAGATGTCCGTCCTGAATGAAGAGGATAATTACAGGCCGGGGCCTTGGGAATAAGGAAGCATGGGGTGGTGCATCTCACATGGGGACTGGGCCATTAGCCATGACTCAGGAAGGCAGCAGGAGGGTAGAAGGATGTGGTGCAGGCATTTGTTTAAAATATAGAAATAAATTCAGATGCTGGAAGACAAGACCTCAAAGAGGCCGGGGAAGGACAGGGCTGATGCCCTGGCACGGAGTAGCTAAGGTGCCATGACCTGAGAGAGGGCAAGAGCCTCCTCTTTAGATAACCTTGGGCAAAGAGCACCCATGGGTTACTGACGGGAGATTATTCAGTTTTCTTAATAATTAGCAACATTTTTTCCAAATATTACTGGAAGAAAAAAGTCAACAGCAACTACAAGAAACTGGATAACGGTTAAAACAGCAACCAACAAAATCTCTTATTATCTTAAAAGTGGCACATCTATTAAGCCTTCCTGAATGTTTTTTTTTCCCTTAAATCTAACGTGGGAAAATTAGGCTTTTAAGAAACGATAGCCAAAGAAGAAAATTTAAAGTAACAGGAGGAGATACAAGTTGTAAAATTTTAGAGTTCCTAAGAAAAACTGAAAAAGCAAATCTTCATAATATTGTTTGTAAAACCCGCACAGCAAACTGAGCTAAAAACGTAAATTCACCAAATAAAATTAAAAATTAAAAAAGATGAAAATCTTGTAACAGTCACACGCAGCGACTGCACAATTTCACAAGGGCAGGGGCCACTGCCTGTCTTGCTGGCTGATGTATTCCAGTATCTAGAACAAGGCTTGGCAACACATGCCATGCAAATCACCATCTGATGAGCAAATGTACACATTAATTAGTGCGATGCCCTTTGCACCAAAAACAAATGCACAGACACACATGCACACTTTGAGAAAAACCAGCCTCTGATCACAGCACCTGTCCCCTAAGACCCGAGCCCGGCTGTGCCAGCGCCTGGTAGCCAACGGCTGATGGTCCTGGGGTCCTGAGGGCTGATGCTGCACACGCGCACTCTCTCTCTCTCTCCCTCTCTCTCTCCCCATCTCTGTCTCTGTCTCCCTTCTTCTCCATCTGTCTTCCTCTCCCTCTGCCTCTGTTCTGTTCCTCCCTCCCCCCCCCATTTCCCCCTCTACCTCCCTCCTTCCCTCCCTCCCTTCCTTCCTCTCTCTCCCTCTGTCTCCTTCCCTCTCCCTATCTCTGTCTTCCTCTCTCTCTCTCTGGCAGCAGAAGTGCAGGGCCTGATAGGGGAGGAAACAAGTCATCTGGAGTGGCCCAGAGGGAGCAGAATCTTTAGCCAGGACCCCGGACTCACAACACCCAACCTCATCCCTGAACTCATAACAGTCTCCAACTCCCAGACTCTCTAATGGGAAGATAATCTGGGTTTCTACAGCTCAACAACTTTATCATTTTCCACGATTGCATCTTGCATGTGTTTTTACAGGAGACGAGGTCAAGAGTGAGACCACAGAGAGACTGGAGCTGTCTCAGCGACGCTGACAAAGGGAACTGGTATTCTCGCTGTCGCACGCACACTTTCCACATGCAGCAGTCGGAAGCTCTTCTGAAAGAATGACTTTTCACATAGACCTCAGACATTTGTTTTGAGCCTGGAGGAGTCAGAATGACAAACTTCACAAAATTGACGATGGAGATCCAGAGAATGCAGCTTAATTTCAGGCAAGGGCCTTAGAGTCAGGCCCTGGCGGTTCTGAGCATGGCTCTTCCCTCTGACTTGGGCTCTGTGGCATCTGGGCCTAGAATATGACCCACAAGTACTTGGGCAGCATCCGTGGCACCACCGGGAAGGGAGGAAAGTTCCCACACGCCCAACCTGGTTACCTGGTTAACTCCCCCGACAGGACGTCAGCCAGTGAGAGCCAGGCCATCGCCTCCAGACCTGCACATGGGGCTGAATCGCAGCTCCACAGAAACCAAAATGACAGGCCCTGGGGGGCTCACAGAAAAATATATCCCCACAAACCAAAACATCACGCCCTGGGGGGCTCACAGAAAAATCTATCCCCACAAACCAAAACGATGGGCCCTGGGAGGCTCACAGAAAAATCTGTCCCCACAAACCAAAACGACGGGCCCTGGGGGGCTCACAGAAAAATCTATCCCCACAAACCAAAACATTAGGCCCTGGGGGACTCACAGAAAAATCCCCACAAACCAAAACGACAGGCCCTGGGGGGCTCACAGAAAAATCTGTCCCCAGCACAGGGAAGAGAAGACGGCCCCAGCGTCAGCCTTAAGGACTGAGTCTCACTGGAGGAGACAAAGGAAAGCATCTCGTCTAAGAAAAAATCTGAACACTGAGTCTTAGAGGGCTCTCGTCCAGGAGGCCTGGGAGGCGGTTCCACCACCTCACAAGGAGGAAGCCAGGGTCCGCGGACGCTGGACTTTCTCTCCTGAAGGGAACCCAGCAGCAAGGACGTGTCGGCAGCCGCAGTGCTGAGCAGAGCTCTGGAGCCTCCGTACCCAAAGCACACCCCGCGGGCAGCTGCTTCCTCACCGCTGCCATTTAGAAAACAGAAGGCTGGAAAGTCCTGCACCCATGGCGGCCGCGTTACTCCCACCAACACCAATTACCACCGAATGTGCCCAGTCATTACAAACAGCTCCTGAAGCGTTTTCTCTATCCCCGGCCCTCCCCAGGCGGCCGCCTGCAGCCTCTCCCGGGCCCTGCGCTTCCGGGGTCAGTTACATAACCGCGTTCTTGGCTCACCAGCTCTCTGCCCCAAAAGCACCTTGCTCACACTCGCTAATGAATCCCAAATCCTACAGCTCCCAAGTCTTTGGAATCTTGGTGAATAAATAATTGTCACTGGCATCCACAGAGTTTGCTTCCTGCGGGGAAGGGTCCCAGAGCATCGGACACAGGCCTCCCCTCGCCCAGCGTGGGGCCGCCCGTCTCCAGCGGGAACCGCAGAACCGCTGAGCAGAGGCGAAGGGAACACGACACCCCGGGAAGGCCGGCAGCAGGCACGGGGTGCGGCACAGCCTGCGTGGTCCCGTCTGGGAATTTAATATCTCAGAACAGGAGACTCCCCCAGAGGGAGGCGATTGGGAGGAGGCGCATCTGCCATGGTCAGTTTTTCACTGGCACAGACACGTCAGTGGCCTCCGGTACTGGCGCTAGTTTCAGTGCCCGTGCGTCCCGGCCACGGAGGACAGGACGAGGGGACAAGACACACGATCACCCCAACACGCCGCAGCCCCGGGCCTCTTACCAGCCGAGGATTCCACGTTCACACTCCAGGGCCTCACCTCGGAGGCCTACACCAAACACCAAAGCTCCCAGGTGGATGGGATTCCTTGAGGGCCTCAGGTGCCTTCTACCAAGCTCTGACTTTCCTCCCCAGATGGCAGCCCCCTCAGCTGAGCAAACGGAGGACAAGCCATAGTGGACCCCAGCCCAGCACCCTCTTCTGGTGCTCCCGTGCCGGGGCTAGCATCTGCCCACAGCAGCACCCAGGGGACCTCCCGAGATCAGGACTGGGCCGTTTGGCGGCCACAGCGCCGTACAGACAACGGACACAGTACAGACAACGGACACAGCCTCCATGGCTGAATCTTCCCAGTCACTCCCTGGGGCTGTTTTGCACACTAAACTATATTATGGAATTAATATTATGAAATAAAAATATATCCAGAAAACACTCAACCTTCTAAGCCCTAAGATGGAACTTCAAGCTATGCACGCTCACATTTCACATCATTTATTCTGAATGTCATCGACTATTACGAGACTACTGGATAGTTTATATTTTGATCATTTTAAAACCTGCTTAATTTTCTCTGTATTTGTGGTCTCTGTTCCTAGCGATGCTAGCAGTGAGTTGCATATTTCTCTTCCACGAGTAGAAATAGACTGCTTTAACTGATGCATTTTCCTACTGAAAACAATATTCTTTCTCTTCTACCTAAGACGTCTCCACCACCAGTGTGTGTTGTTTCAGCCACTGCTCAATTCACGCTGGCTAGAAACAAACATGTAATGGAGTCAGACTCACCTACGCAGACGCCGGTGCAGGGTAAACACTGGCAAATATTTGTGAAATGAATAAATGAATAACGACACTATCCATTCAAAATGGATGAATCGCCGCCTCCCTCACCTCCGAGTTCTGCAGCACCGGCCGCCCCTGCTGCCGGGAGGGCTTCCTGCCTCCGTAGCCTCCTGTGGAATCTGCCCCACGGGCTTACGGGCATTAATGAGATAAGAATCAGCTGGAACTTCTGCTGCAAACGCAGGCTCCTGGCTCCTGGCTCCCGGCTCCCCTCACAGGCCGCTGGTCCAGCCAGTGCATCTTGCCAGGCCCAGGCACCTGCATTCTAGCAGGCAGGCCCTCAGGTGATTCTGACGCACCCCTGACTTGGCACACGGATCTCCTCTCTATACCTAAAGCCCCAAGGGTGGGAACCACGTCTCCTTCGAGCTTGTGCTCCAGAGGGCACCTGCAGGCTGTGAGCACAGGAAGCCACCAAGAGGCACCAGTGTGGCCTCTGTCTATCCCCAGCAGGCCTCCAGGAGCCCCGTGGGTGCACCATGGCACCCGGGGGAGGCTTCATCTATACAGGACGGCTCCGCGGGGCTGGACCATACATGCCCTGAGACAGAGACAAGGACCCCTGGTGTGAGCCCTAGGTAGGCTCCATTTCCCTACAGGCGTTCAAACCCCACCACCATGTGCATGACTCGAGGGCCGAGTCTCATCGGCTCATTCTGTGGAGTGGAGTTTGGGAAGGTGCCAATTTTCTACCTGAAATGTGAGTGTGTGTCTGCTAGGAGGTCTTCTCCCTGTGCCGGCCCCCACACATCCCAACAGAATTTGTCCCTCACTCTTAGGCCAGTTTGCAAGATCGCTGAGCCCTCTGCCAGCATTTAAAGCCTTTTGATCTCTGTTCCAGAGAGAACCTTTGATCAGGAAGTTGAGAAGCTCAGTGAAATCTTCCACCTGCCTGTAAAACGTTAAGCCCGCCTTTCCACTTACCATCTCCTTTCCTACAACACCTAGTTCATGCCTGTTCCACGCCAGGCTCTGGGCTGGTGTGGTCAGCTTGTGTATTTAAAACCAGCTGATGGTTCTATCCATGCCAGCCACAAAGACATCTCTGCATAGTAGGATACATCGATGTGTTTACAAGCTGACATAATGCAAACTGTTAATAAATGTAAGACCTTTTTCTATTCGTCACTGCTGATAATTTAGTAATAACAGCCATAAAAGTAAACCTGCTGGAATAGGCAAAGTGTCTTATCAATTTTTTAAGTACCTTCAGGAATAAGTTGGATATAAGTAAATGCATTAGAATAGTATCCAATTATGAAATACATTCACCAACATCTTGGTGGCTATTTTTGCCATAGCTATGGGGTAAAATAATTCCTTAGGTGAAAAACCCAGATGACGGCCAGTCTTTAGTTACTTACCTGATTGCTAGACTCAGATTTAAACAACAAAAACAGTCAAACTGGAGGCGGAATCGCATGCTGGTCCATCCCTGCCAGGCTTCCTCGCCTTCCTCGCCAGGCTTTGCTTGGAAGGAGCCAGGCCCGGGGTGGCTTTACACTTTGTGGTCTGCACCATGCTGATGTTAGGGTCCGCACTGTCCTGGAGTTAGCCTCATTACACACACATTTAAGTAAAAACGAATGGGGCCCAGCGGAGAGCAGCCATCTCCTCCAAGGCCTGTACATAGAACTAAGTTGCTACTCCCCAAACTGGCAAAATAATGAGTGTAAGGTAAAGGCATCCAAAGCAAAAACACGTGGACCACGTCCTTCTCAGTCTGCAGTCGAAAAAATGACCACAAAAGATTCCCCTAGCTGAATAAAAAGCTCCTCCAAGGCTAGAGAAAATTATGCACACGTGCACACTCACGCCCGCGCCCACATCCCAGAAAGCCTTAAGGCAAAGACCAGCACTTCCTTGCCCTGAGTTTGGGGCAGGGCTGATCCTCAGACTCTCGAGAAGGACCCTGCTAACCAGGCACGGAACCTGTCAATCACTGACTGCTGAGGGCATGTCAAAGCCATGGTTCCACGCTTAGGTCCCCACCCAGCTGAAAAACTGTGCTATTTATATAGGTGTTTTCTACGGTGAACTGACTACTTCTAAGTAGCAGCCTCAGTTTTACATTGCCAAGTAGTGCACAGCGATTCAGAGCAATTCCGAACCCACCGGCCGCGGCGTCAGCTTCTGGGCTGTGGGAGATGGAAGTTCCGCCTGTGAGGCGCCGTGGGGGCTCAGTTTACGACGACGGTCATCACAAACAGCGTGCAGGTGGTGCTGCCTCCTCACACCTACAGACGCCTCCGCAACGCCAAGACCTTTCAGGTGATGCTTATTTAAATTTTGTTCTAATCTCACAGGGAGGTGGGAACAGCATTCTACAGCCTGGTGTCCACGCCTCCTTCAGGGGTTAGGGGCCTGTAGCCAGACACCCCTGCGGGGGCTGTGTTCAACCTTGTTCCAGGTAATCAATCAATAAACACAGAGCAAGTTTTCATTCATTCCTTGAATACTTCACTAGTATTTTTCAATGTATGATTGAAATCGTATAGCCTCAAACTCCGTATAACTAACTGCACCAGCCATCTGCGGAATGAAAATGTATATAAAATAACCAAAGTATCCCAATATTTCCATTCTGAGATATTTTTGATAAATGCAGGTATTCTTTCTCTGTTGTACAAATCTAGATAGAAAAATTAAATACGCAGAAGAGTGTGCTGGTTCGTGAGTTGTTTAGAACACATCTTAGTAAAAACTCTAATAACTAAAAATCCAGTGTCTCCATAAACCAAGTGCAATGCCCTGTACGTAAGGAACTCTGATAACTGCGTATTAATTGTTGACATATGATACATCTCAGTAACCTGGGCTCTGAGATGCATTTTTGATCCCACAGAATAAATCAGTCCTGAAAGTAAACGATTTCCTGAAAATCAAAATCAGTATCCCTTATACCTCTTCTTACATTGTTTAATTACAAGTTTCCTTAAAGGATTAAACAACAGGAGACTCTTGAGACAGATAAAGCAGTAATTTGATTTCATAGATGGAACAAGAACCAAAACAATTGCTCACATTTATAATAGCTTTGACTAAATGCAGAGACCTCAACCTTGTCTGTATTTTTTATGAGACATCTTTCCAAGGATCACACAAATCCCTTAAAGGTGTCAAATGACCAGGTCTACGTTCTTCCCTCCTCAAGGGTAACAGAGCAGTGTGGCTCCTGGGTAAAGCTCACTGACATCGAGGTTAACAAGAAAGTGTTTTCGTCTCTGCAGAAATACTGGGAAAGGAAGAGAAAAACATACAAAGTTCTGTACCTTTAAGAAGGGTCAGTCCATGCAAGTTTCCTTTGATTTTACTCATTTTCAGTTCCACTGGTCAGGCCGAACCCTCTAAGCATGTCCTTTGGAAAATAGGAAGTAAGAATCCCACTAACGGGGTCCCCAAAGTGACCGACACACAAGAAAATAAACTGTGCAGTTGTCGATGTGGACAGAATCATGGAGGAGACTTCAAGGGGTTTGTGTGACTCGGAGCCACCAGGACCCGCGTGGCTCTGGGTGCGCAGCCCACGAAGGTCAAAGCTGCCGTGGATGGCGTCACGCACTAAACACAGAGTGCAACGGCCGTCTGCGGGTTCAAACAACCTGGCACGATACAGGGCTTCCACATAAACCACTCATTTCATGGGCATCGTCCAAAGCCATGAAAAGAGAGCACTTTATATATAGGAAAACATTATCTTTAGAAAGCCACTCACACACACCACTGGAAAGGTATCATTATTACATTAATAAACCCCAATGATCCAAGGTATAGTGACACTAATTGCAAATCAAATATACAGTAAAAGTTGGCATTCTCAAATATAAGTCAATAAAACATCTTCACACACACTGTCTACTGAGGGAATTAGATTACATATGTACATACATACATGCATATATAACACACAGATACATGTACGCACATAATGACGTCTGCTGCTTCCTCAGTATAATGCAGCACCATGATGGCAATTTTTTACATTGCCTCATTTTAATTCAAAAAGTTATATTGGCCACAAAATCATTATATAGCTTATTCAAACTGGCAAATTTAGGCTGACCAAATATGTTTGAGTTACATGAGCTTTAGATTAATAGCTGTAAATACGTAGCAGCGTGGTCTATTAGAAAAACTAAATGCTCAGGCGGAACCCGCAAGGGGCAGCTGTGCAGCTACACAGTGCCATAAGCTAGGGTGGGCCATGATTTAACCACTTTGGTGCCCAGGATTCTCCTCTGTAAAACTGGAATCTGTCTCTTGTATAACTCCTGATACTCTTGAAGGCACAGTGAACAGTGTGGATGATAACTGTGGACATACACAAGGTGCCCAGAAGACTAAACAAGACGCAACACCGGCAGCATCTGAGATAGCACCTGGGACATGCTTTGTGCTCAGTGAATGGGAAGTGCCCTCATCGCCTCCCTCCGATCCCAGGATGACCTTGTGTTGAAAAGGCTTTTCAAATGACGAAGCTCCACGCATAGGTGGGTGGCTGACATTCTCTTATCAGGTTGCCATGTGTTATTTTTATTAAGAGCCTATTATTATTTGTATTAGAGTTTTAGAATTATCTTTCTACAGTACATTTGCCAAAGAGGACACACAGGTGAGAACAGCCCCAGAACAAACACAGCGCCACCGTCGGCTGGTCTTGCTCTGGGAGCCGCGACACAGAGCACAGCCTGATTGGTTCTGAAAGGCCCACGTAATTTAGTCTAAAACTAAGATGGGTCTTCAGGGGCTGGGAGATGGGAATGAAAACTTTAGACTGAAAGGGAATGAAAAACATTGCAAAACTTGGTTTCTAATTATGATTCTACCATTCCTAGCATGTACTCTTAAAACCAACAAGTTCTCAAGAGGACTCGAACTCCCTGAGGACCGTCGTCGCTGGAAGAGCATCCATCGGTGAAATGGCTGATCAGGCCATCTCTGAACGCCACAGCCCTCATCTGTGCCACCAGAGGACGTCCTCCATTGTGTCTGGGGAATCGCGTGAATGCTCCCGGCAACTGCTTCACACACGGGGTACGGAACCCACAGGCTGATCACAGCTAAAGAGAGAGAACTTTTCCCCGCGGTCACCAGTAAATCCACAAGCCCAGGAAAGACCAAAGGATAAACCAAAGTCTGTCAAAACTTCTGTAATTAACTGACACCACCGACTCCCTCAGAGGCTCCCTCTGAAGGCACCACTGGGAGCCTGGGGCACTTGCCTGCCTGAAACCTGTAGGGGACTCGGGGGAGGAGATGTAACAGTGGAGAATTAAGCACGGTGAAGACAAGGAACTCAAGGATGGACCCACTGGGAACCCTGAGCGGACGGCAGGGCCTTCCTGAGTCAGCCTCCTCATCTTCACGTGGAAATCAGAACCTTTCTACCAACCTCTCTCAGTGTGAATGAAGCTGGATGAAAAATGCCACCTGGGAACAAAGCAAAAAGGAGACGTCAGCACCAGCCGGGAATGCTGAGCTGGGGCACCAAGCTGGGGTGCTTAGTTGGGGCACTGAGCCGGGTCGCTGAGCCAGGTCGCTGAGCTGGGGTGCTGGGCTGGGACGCTAAGCTGGGGTGCTGGGCTGGGACGCTAAGCTGGGGCACTGGGCTGGGGAGCTGGGCTGGGGCGCTGGCCTGGGACGCTGGGCTGGGGTGCCGAGCTGGGGGGCGGAGCAGGGGCGCTGGGCTGGGGTGCTGAGCCGGGGCGCTGAGCTAGAGCGTGGCCGGGATCTGGGGGAGTCAGGGCCACTCCTAAAGACGCCTGACTTCTTGTGTGACGGGTTGTGCCACCCAGGCAGGTGAGATGGAGACGTGAGCGTGTGGCCTGGCACCGTGTGAGGCCTGACAGTGACACTGTGTGTGCCACGGCCCACGGCCAGACCCAGGGGCGCCCAGAGTGAGGCCACCGCCGCCTCCCCCCCCTCTCCTCCGGGCCCCCGGGCTTCTGCAGCTCCCATCCTCTCCTCAGGAGTGGCTTTGGCTCTCCTTGGGTAAGCAGCGCCAAAACGGGAAGGAGGAGCAGGACCCAGGACTACCCGGGTCCTGGGTTTCAGCTTCATTGAAGAGGCCGCTCCCGGCGGCAGAGGGAGGGTCTGAGAGCTGCAGCCCGGGTGATTCAGACACAGCCAAGCCCAGGGGAGGCTCCGAGGGAGGCCCCTGCAACTGCGGCCCCTGAAACAGGGCTCGGCTGTACCAAGAGCTTTCCTTGCCTAATGGCGGGAGGCGCCTCAGCCATGCGGGTGTCAGGGACGCAGCAGCAGCTGCAGAAAGTCACCGGCCCACAGGCCCTCTGCGAGGGGGACTCCGTCAGGGGCAGCGCAGGAACGGGACGCCCACCCAGCCTCCCCGACCCCCGAAGCTCCCTCGGCCTCTGCATACTGGCCTCCCCCGCCGCTGGATGCAGACAGCGCGTCCTTCCTCATCTTCCTCTCCACACTCGCCGCTCGCCCACTCGAGATCGTGTGTTCATTCCACGAACGCCTGCAGCACCTGCCCCCGAACCGGGGCGTCCCAGCCCCACCGACCAAGGCCCCGCGCTCCAGGGACGCAGCCCGCGCAGACGGGGAAGTGAGAAGCGCTGGGAAGCCTCGGAGAGGCCTGGGGGGTCTCGGAGTCCGGAAAGACCGCGCCCATCGCGAAGCAAAACCACGGCCAGATGTGGTGGGAGCTGGGGCTGCCCTGCAACCTGCGAGCCTGCACCACACATCACACATCACATATGCTGTCGTCAACAGCCTCCTGCCATGGACACTCTTCAGAAAAGTTCCCTCCAAGATTCCGAGAGTGAATTTTCTAAGGTTGCTAAAAGACTCCCAGGGAAGCCGGTGCGCCCGCCGCGATCCCAGCTAGCAGCCCCCTGGCAAGAGCTCCACTCGGAGACCATCCGGGGAGACCCCCCCAGCCCGGATGCCCCTCGCAGGAAGCCGTGGGACTTTCCAGAGAGGCCAAGAAAGCGTGTGGGAAACCACTCCCTCCGGGAAGACGGAGTGCAGCCACAAGAAGAAGCGACAAGTCATTCACGCATCTGTTCACTCATCCAGCAAGCGTTCCTAGAAAACCTGGTGTGTGCTGGGCAGAGGAGAGATGCAGGGGACACGGGACCCGGCCAGCCCTTGCCCCAGGGACACCCAGGGGACGGGACCCAGGCAGGGTTTAAGACGGCCCCTCCGAAGAAGGCAGTGGCCAGGGTGAGAGGTGCTGGTGCCCAGGCAGAGGCCTGCGAGAATGAGTGGGAACAGAAGCAGGATGGGAGGGAGGGACAAGGCCCGGGAAGAAGTAGCCATTGACGTCCTGGTGAGGGGCTGCAGTGAGGAGAAACAGTAAGAAGAGAGACATGGTTCCTGTAGGCCGAGGACACTGCGCGTCCAGGTAGCAGACACTGGAGGGTGGAAGAGCAGAGCGGCAGCTGAAATCCTAACTCCAAGGCACCCCGGGCCTTTGTCAGGCCCACAGTCCTAATTTAGGGCAGGATGGACGGCAGGACTACAGAGGGTGCCCGGCCACAGTGAGGACTGGAAATCCTGACCGACTCCGGGAGAAAAGGCAGCTCCGTCCTCGGCTGCGGAGGGGCCTGGAGAGCTAGTCCCGGCCTCTTCCGTGGCAGTGTAACTGGCTGCTGGGGTTTTAATGGATGGTTAATCTGTTTCTGTCTTTTCTTGTGATTGTGATGAAAGAAGAAAAGAAACAAGAAACTTAGCAGAAAATAAATGAAGAACAAATTGCTTAATTTAGTTTCTCAGTTTTCTTCTGATCAATTTTCCCTGCCTTGTCTTTGAATAAGGGAAATAATTAATATGCACAAATTTACGTTAGAAGTGAGTGACACCTACTACTTTGATCAGTTGGAAGAGAGGGGCATCTGGATAAAATCGTGTCTCGATGTATTCGTTTGGGGGCAAATACTGGCACATCTCCACGCCTGGTCTTGGCTGTTCTGCTGTCCTGGGGGATCTCACAAACTCACCCCAGGTCAGTAACTCAGCTCTTCAAACCTCACATTAGTGTCATTTGCTTTGCAAGGCAGTTTCTCTTTTCTCTTTTGCTTGGACGACGCCGTAGTGATTCACAATTACCCCTTACATTACCTCGAGGCATTCGATCTTTACAATATCCAAATGAAGCCATCTGGTTTGATACTGCTGCATATCCATGTATGCACATTTTTAGTTCCTTATTTCTTTTTCCTGCTTGCTTGTTTCTTTTCTTCCATATTCCCCTTGTTTATGCTTGCTTCCTTTCAATAAAGTTATTTTTGAAAGGAAAACAAAAGAAAAGAAAATTACTGAAAAATAAGATCACTGCAAACATGAAATCCCCTAGGAAAGGGGAGGAGACAGAAAAACGTCTCTGGGGTCCAGTGCGCTTGAACTGATTTTCATGTCAGTAATATTTTTGCCAAGGAAAGTGCTAGATGCATTTATCAAGACCTTAGGTGGTGAAATTTTACCACTGAAATGAGATCTGCAAAACATTACGCTGTGTTTCCTAACAGTTACGACTGCAAATCTCTGCCGCTAAGCAGAGCTAATGACATTAAAATAATGTTAATGGTCTGGCAATGCAGGAAAAGCCTAGTTTTGATGAATTAGTTCTCATTAGACTCACATTCTGATACGCCTGTGAAAACTCTAAAAAATATTGGTTGTGACTTTCACAATGTTAGTTGATAATTTTACTCTAATGAAAAAGAGGATAAAAACAGGTTAATTAACTCGGTGGGCACCATATACATCAACATTGGTAGAATGTGTTCCTGGATTCATTAGCGGGGAAAGGATTTCGTATAATAATCCACGCGACTGGTAAGCTTTCTACGGTACATACTGCTGAGAAAGAGTGAACTGTACCATGTTCTACACTAATTAAATCAGTGACTAGAAAGAGGCATGTTTAGAAGCCCGACTAAACTGCCTTTTATAGCTCTTGAGGTAGGCAAGTTATGATTTAGGCATAGCCAGTGCCAAAAGCTGATTTTTTTCCTTCCGAAGAAAATGACCCCAATTATCTGGGCATGTTCAGATCGAGACTGATGATTCTCTGGCCAGACCATGAGGAACCAACCACTCTGCCTGCCACACCGCTCGGAGCCTGGAAACTGAGGGGTCAGGCCCTTTGCAGGAAGAAAAGTGGAAATGCACTAAGTCAGGGTGGATCAAAGCAGGGGGAGAAGGCGTCTCAAAGGTAGTGTTCTTGAAATAAAAGCATTTCCTGTCTTGTAAAAGAATCTTAAGCATGAGTAAAGGAGGTAAGTTTCATTTTAAATTTCTACAGAATAGCTTGAATTAATAGTGCCAAATACATCAGAGAGGAAAAATGTTTGAGTGGGCGTGCTTCCATACTTTGCAAAAAGATGCTGATTTGCTTAAGTTCTAGTTTCCAAAGCAAATGGTGTGCAAGATAAATGGCTGTTTTGTGGAAGAACACAGCAGCATTTTTTGCACAGAGCCACTAAGAGGCAAAATGTGATGTAGGTTTGGCCCATCTGGTTTTAGACATAGCCGTTAGCTTCAGCATCTGGGAGGAAGCTGATTCTAAGCAAGCATGTTTAAGACAGTGATGATGCCAAGAGGTGGAAGACCCATTTCTCCCCAAACCCAAGTTCGCATCCTAGGAGGCCCTGCAGGCACCCCTGGGAGTTCCCTCCCCAAACCTCCCCTGCTGGGCCCCCCATGACATCATTCCATCAACCACCACCTTACTCACTGCTTTGCACTTTTTAAGTCACACAAAAAAGGGCCTTTGGGAGAGGAATGAACATACATTTTCCTATTTCACTATGACCAGGTAACTGAAGGAAGGAAGAGTCTTCCAGTCATTCACAGCTCCAGAGACTCCATTTCATCCCGTTTAAATACTTAGTGTCATTGCATTGAGGCAACACGTTCCATCAAACTGTGTGTTTTAATGATGGTATGTTCTAGCGGGAAATTTAACACTACATCACAATTTACATATGTTAAAAATGGCATTTGCAAAATAAAAAGGCAAAAGTCTGAATGCAAACATATTTCTAAAAGTCACAAAATATTAGTATCAACAATATATAAAGAATTCGAAGGAAACAATAAGAAAATCACTAACACTCTCATAGCAAAATAGATAAATGTCTACAAATAAAATTTACAGAAGAAATATAGCCAGTAAATATTTGAACACATATTGTGCCTCTCAAGCAAACAGAACAATGCAAACTAAAATGGAATATAGTTGTCATCTTCTAATTCGGAAAACATTAAAAATGAACTATAGTTCAATGCTAGTGAGGTTGAGGTGAGAAAACTACTCGCAGGTGTCTTGTGGGAACCTACATTTATTCCAACAACCAGAAAAGCAATCAGCCTTTACATATCAGGACCCTTCGCTGTTTATGGTATTGGACCCTTAATTTTACTTCCAATAGTTTGTTCTAATGGAATAACCAGAAACAAAGCCAAAGATTTGTGTAAAAATAAGTTGACTGCAACAGTACAAAGAGTAGTTCGTGTGAACAGAACAACCCAAATGCCTGATCCTGGGGATGGAGAAGATGAGACGACGCCACGTGACAATTGGCCTCTTTGGCCTAAGCACCGCTTTGAGCTGAAGGCAAGAGAGAAACCACAGGCACCGGAAGAGCTCTCTGCCCTCCTCCTTTCTACCTAAAGCCAGTGCACTCATTTCCCCTTGCGAAGGTGCCCGTCACCTCCCTCACCAGGCAAAGAACAACCGGAATCGTCAGAGAAGGAAAGCCTGCACTGAGACGATCTGCAAACAAGCCTTACTAAGATAACCCTCCCCTCCCGTTCATCTTTGCACGTGTTCACCGTCCCAAAGCTGCCACCGCGAAGGCCAAATGTCCTTTTCCTCTGTACAGTGACTTCTCTGCATCGTGTCACCCTTTGTTAAAGTCCCCCATGAGCCCCTGAGTCTCCTGCTTCTCTGAGTTTTTCACTTTTTACTGTGGAGCTTCTTTTCATTTTTACTGTGCATGTAAAAATGTTAACATCAAGCAAAATGTGTACGACTTTTCTCCTATGAATCTATCTTTTGTCAGTTTAATTGGCAGACTCCAGCTGAAAAATGAAAGAGGGTAGAGGAAAAGTTTTTCTTCCTCTACAGGGACGTAGTTAAATGAATAAAAACGCATCCATGAGATAGAAGCCAGTCACTACCGATGATCATCTGAAAAAATGTTAATGAAATATAAAAATGTTAACATCGTTTTCAATGAAAAAAGAAAGTGGAGTACCGAATCAAAAACAAAGCATAATGATTACATATGTATGTATGTGTGTTTCATACATGTGCCTGCAAACATATCAAAAAACAGAAATAATTATATCCAAATAATAATGATTATCTCAGAAAGTAATACTCCATATATCTTTCATGTCTGTCTTATTTTTAAAGTCAGAAAAACTTATTTGACAAGTGGTGTTTAATATATTTCAAATAATGATATTTAGTTTTTCAGATTCTCACATAACACTTTTTTTCAGTTTTTAAGAACTCATCTATGTTTTTGAGTCTGACATGTACACTCTCACTTCTATGTCCATTATTACATGGAAGAAAGTGTTATATTCATCCATTTTGTTTTTCTTTCTCTAGCATTAGAATAACCTCCAAGTTGAGCAGTGTCCAATCCTGTCAACAGGGCATGGACACCACCCTTCTCTCCTTGGATTTTCTAGAAGCCACAGTAGATTCATAGGAATGAGGCATGATGACAAATCCTCGTCTCTGTCCCAAGGGGAATTTTAAGTATAAAAGACAAATCTGGCACAGTCCTGCATTCTCAGATAGAAGATTCTTCAGCCTTCAGCTCTACACAGAACACATAGATACAAAGCCATGCCTAGGACAGCAGGGTAAAACTTTTAAAAACCAAAGGCAAAGAGAAAATATTATAAGAAGCCAAAGAAACATAAGATTTAAGCAATGATACCATGCCCTGGCTTCCTAATAAAAACAGGGAAGGCAGAAGACAGTGTAATGACAGCTTTAAAAGGCTGAAACAGATAACTGCCAACTTACAGTTCTAGAGCTGAGAAAACATCTTTTTCGCCAAAAGCCAAAATGAAGACATTTCTAGGCAAACAAAAATTTAGAGAATTTTCTTCCAAGAGATTCACACTAAAGCAAAAATTAGGGGAGCTCTTCAGGGAGGAGCAAAACAACCCCAGAAAAAAACAAGGAAATAAGTGAAGAAATGAAGAGCAAAGAAAGGTGAATATGTGGGTCACTAAATATCAACCACACAAAACAATAACACTGATGTCTTACTGACCTTAAACATACATACAGAATTCGTATCTGTGGCTAAACACAGAGCAGGAAGATATTAGAGGAGTTAAAAGGTTCCAGGGTCTTGGCATTTTCTGGAAGGTGATAATAACACCCATCGGTCTGAGTTTCTAATAACCTAGAGATGACTGTGGTGATCCTCAGGAACTACTGAAAGTGAAAGTGACGAGTCAAGAGACGAAAATGTGGAATAAAAAAGATAAATCTAGGTCAATACAACTGGATGCAAGAAAGGGAGAACAAAGAATATAAAATAAGTGGAGAATACAACATGAATAGTAAGATGGCAGATGAAATTCCTGGATGTCAGGAATTACATTTAATATATACAGTCTGACCAGATGAAAATGAAAACAACTATATGCTTAAAGAATAAAACTTAAATATTAGAATATAGTAAGTGTGAAAGTAAAATGATGAAAGAAGACATAACATGCAAATATTAACCCAAAGAAAACTGATATATACTAAAATCAGATAAGTAGATTTTAAGACTGAAATCACTGAAAGAGATAAAGAGGGTATTTTCAGGCCAGGCGCAGTGGCTGGTGCCTGTAATCCCAGCACTTTGGGAGGCCAAGGTGAGCGGATCACGAGGTCCGGAGATCGAGACCATCCTGGCTAACACAGTGAAACCCCGCCTCTACTAAAAATACAAAAAAAATTAGCTGAGTGCGGTGGCGGGTGCCTGTAGTCCCAACTACTCGGGAGGCTGAGGCAGGAGAATGGCGTGAACCCAGAAGGCGGAGCTTGCAGAGAGCTGGCATTGCGCCACTGCACTCCAGCCTGGACAACAGAGTGAGGCTCCATCTCAAAACAAAAAAAGAGGGTAATTCCACAATGATAAAATAGTGAATTTTTCAGGAAGGTATGACAATCTGAATTTGTACATCCCACTATGTGACTTCAAAATATCAGATGCAAAAATTGACAGAATCAAAAGCAAAAATAAACAAACCTGGATAAATCTGATCAATTAAGCACATAAATTAATCCGAAAATATAAGATTTAAAACATCTGAACACAAGGATTAATACTGAATTATTGATACGTAGAGACCACTGAAGTCAGAAATAAAAGAATTTCATTTTTTAAGCACACACAAAACATTTGCCAAAATTGGCCATATGCAGGAACCTAAAAAAAGACCCAGAAAAGCTCAAGTAATTGAAATCCTTAAAATACATTCAGAATATATTATCTGACTACAGTAGAATTAAATTTGAACTCAATACTGAAAAGCTAACTAGAAAATGGCAAATTATTTTAAAATTAAGAAATATACTTCTAAAATATTTTTGTCAAAAGAGAAATAAAATGAAAATTAGAAAATGCTTTAAGCTGAAGCTCATGAAATTATTAAATATTAATACTCGAGAGGCAGCTAAAGCTGAACATAAAAAAATTGAAGTATTAAGTTCATATATTAGAAGATAAAAGTCTAAACATCAATCACAAGAAGTTAGAATAAGGATAGGAAATTAAATCCAAATGAAGAAATAACAAACATTAAAGCAGAAATTAATTTAAAAACAGTGTAGGGAAAAAAATCAACAAAATCAAAAAATATTATTCTTTGAAACACTAGTAATATTGATAAATTCCTATTAAAACTAATAGAGAAAACAAAAGAAGCTTAAAGCAATAACATCAGAATTGAAAAGGAAAATAATCACAGATCCTAAAGACATGAGAAGATTTTAAGAGGATGGTGTAACTAATTTTCTATCACTAATTTGTAAATCCAACTGAAATGGAAAAGTTCCTTGGAAAACACAACTTATAAAAACTGACACAAGAAGAAACAAAAAAAACTTAACAGTCCTGTCTAGAAAAGATATCAAATCTGTAATTATACCTTCACATAAGAGAACCACTAGAAGTAGATGGCTTCTCCAGAAATATTTCCAATGTTTAAAGAATAAATAATATAAACTATACAAATTCTTCATAGTAGAGAAAAAGAAACACTTCTCAAACTTGTCTTGAGGCCAGATTAACTTTAATTCCAAATCAAAGGAATTTTAAAAAATAGACAATCTGTTGTAAATGTAAATACAAAAACACTAAATAAAACATTAGCAAATATTACATGTTAAAACAATTTTTAAGTTATAAAATTATTGTATTTATTTCAGGAATCAAAATTTCATTTATGATTCAGAAATCAATCACTATACCACTGTATTGGGAAGTCAAGGTGGGAGGATCACTTGAGGCCTGGAGTTCAAGTTCAGCCTGGGAGACACAGCAAGGCCCTGTCTCTGAAAAAATTAGCTGAGCTTGGTGGAACTTGCCTTTAGTCTCAGTGACTAGGGTGACTGAGGCAGAAGGAGAGCCTGAGCCAGGAGTTCAAGGCTGCAGTAAACTCTGATCTCACCACAGGACTCCAGCCTGGGTGACAGAGACTCTGTCTTTAAAAAAAAAAAGAAGAAGGTATAAAAATTACATAATCATCTTGATGAGAAAAACGTTAAATGAAATTCAATTTATGAATTTCAATAGAAAGATAATAAAACTGGCATTTGCAGACAACTTATAAATGTAGAAAGTCTAAAATGTCTACAGAAAAAATCGAGTTAAATAATACATAAATATAGCAAGATCACTAGAATCAAAGTTAATAAAAAATGTATTTCTATACAATAGCAATAAAAAACCCGTAAATTATTTTATACAGTTTCATTTTTACAAAAGCATCATTTTCTTGACGCACATAAAGTTTACAATAGCATGAGGAAATATTGAATACCTATGATAAATCTAAGGAAGATGTACAAATACACAGAAAACTGTAAAACACTGGGAGAAACTTCAGAGGGCCCAAAGAAACGGAAGAAACTACCATGTCAATGCATTTGAAAGACTCAATATAAGGATGCCAAATGTCCAAATTTTAATTTACGTATTCCATAAATTCCTAATCAGAGCCCAGTGAGTTGTTCTTTAAAAACTGAGAGGCAGATTTTAAAATTTATCTGGAAATGCAGGGTTGGAACATAAAGCCAATTCTGAAGAGGAAAAATTTATTGGAAGAAAAGAAAAGCAAGATCCGGCGATAACAATAATTGTGGCAGTGAGGATTTGGCTCAGTGTTTGACAAAGAGATCAATGGTTCTAATAGGCAGCCCTGAAACAGGCCTGTCCTTGTGTGGGGACTTGAACTCTGAAAGGCTGCACTTCAGGACAGTGGGGACGGCTTGTCCTTTCAATAGCTGGTACTGGGCCAACTGGATATACCTTGGGAAAAGGAATGAATGTAGCCCCCCATATCCCTACACAGGCACATGCACACACATGCACACACACACATGCATGCACACACTCGCATGCACACACACGCATGCACACACATGCGCAGGTGCACACACACATGTGCATACACACATGTGCACACACACAGTTCCAGAGATATTACAGGTCTAAATACACACAGTAACGCTTCCAGAACCTAACAGAAGTTCTAACTACAAAGGATAATATTGATGAATGGCACTGAATTACATGTAAGAACCTCTGATCATCAAAGATTCCATTTAAGAGAACGAAAAGATGTCCCACAGAGCAGGAGGCGTTAGCAAACCTATGTTTGTAAAGGGCCTCATATCTGGAATCCGTGAAGACAGCACACTAGGAAAATGAGCACGGGACTCCATTCAGCCCTTCTTAACAGAGGCTACGCGATATCGGATGGCAGATAAAGAAAAGACGTTGGAGGTGACTGGGCATCCAGGAAGTTACATTAAACCATGACAAGATGCTGTCACAGCACCTGCAGGGGCTCCTGTGGAGAGGCTGACACCCTCGTGGCTGCGGAGATGTGTGGCAGGTGCCCTCCCGTCCTGGCAGTGGGTGTGTGGGTTGGTGGAGTGAAGTGTCTGCTGGGATGTGTTAGACGGGACAGGCATGCTCTGCCACCCGGCATCCTGGGGCTACCCACACACAACAGAATACATAAGAAAATGTGGCACATATACACCATGGAATACTATGCAGCCATAAAAAAATGATGAGTTAATGTCCTTTGTAGGGACATGGATGAAATTGGAAATCATCATTCTCAGTAAACTATCGCAAGAACAAAAAACCAAACACCGCATATTCTCACCCATAGGTGGGAATTGAACAATGAGAACACATGGACACAGGAAGGAGAACATCACACTCTGGGGACTATTGTGGGGTGGGGGGAGCGGGGAGGGAGGAGGGATAGCATTAGGAGATATACCTAATGCTAGATGACGAGTTAATGGGTGCAGCACACCAGCATGGGACATGTATACATATGTAACTAACCTGCACATTGTGCACATGTACCCTAAAACTTGAAGTATAATAAAAAAAAAAGAATACATCCATAGATTCACCAAAAATATGCAGAAGATGTTTACAGCAGCATTATTGGTAAGAGCTTCAAGCTAGAAAAGAGGAGGAGAGAAGGGGAAGGAGGAGAGGGTCTGTTGACATTGCAATGGATGGATGAAGCACACACACCCACCGGATGGGAGACGACAGTGGAGTCACGTACAGAGGACACCACACACCGGCTCAGCCAGGTCTCCCAGGCCCCACGCTGGGCGAGTGGAACCGCAGCCAACAAGCCCATGCTCCAGGGTCCACCACACCAGACACAATTCATAACTCATGGGAGGGGATTAAAAACAGCGGCTTCCTGGAGGATGGTGGGTGGGTGGGAGCTGTGTTTCCGGATGGTGGCTGGGTGGGGGAAGCTGTGTTTTTGGACAGTGGCTGGAGGGAAGCTGTGTTTCTGGATGGTGGCTGGGGGGAAAGTTGTGTTTCTGGTTGCTTTGTCTGTCTCCATCCTCCTGGCCACCTCCAGAAGCTACAGGAAATAAATGCTCTTTTCATCCTGGTCCCTTGGCCACCTACTAATAAGAGAAGTTGCATCTAGGTGAATATTAACTTTTGCTTTTGCTTTTCCTTCCTTTGCACGGTGAATACAGGCCATTTGTGGTTTTACTGTGGATATAGGCCGTCTGCGGCCTGACTGTGCATACACCCCGTCTGTGGGTTTACTGTGGATACAGGCCATCTGCGGTCTGACTGTGAATACAGGCCATCTATGGTTTTACTGTGGATACAGGCCATCTGCAGTCTGACTGAATACAGGCTGTCTGTGGTCTGACTGTGGATACAGGCCATCTGCGGTTTGACTGTTCATACAGGCCGTCTGCGGTTTGGTTGTGCACACAGGCCGTTTGCGGTTTGACTGTTTATACAGGCCGTCTGCGGTTTGACTGTGGGTACGGGCCATCTGTGGTTTGACTGTGCCCTGTGTGTTTCCTGGATGGACCCTAGAGCATGGGCTACTTCAGCCAAAAGTAAAACTGCAGACAGGGCCTGTATTCACAGCACACAGGAAGGAAAAGCAGAAGCAGAGATTAATATTTACCTAGACGCAACTTCTCTGTATTTGTCGGTGGCAAAGGGACCAGGATGGAAAGAGCATTTATTTCCTGTAGCTTTTGGAGGTGGCTGAAAGGATGGAGACAGACAAAGCAAGAATCTTTTGTTTGCAACGTCCAGTCAAAGCAGGATGCAGACTGGGGAGGAGCATTCGGAAGCCTCAAAGAAACAAGAAAGCTCACTATCATCGTCTTTACCATCTTCACAGCTTCTAGATTTCTTACAGCATTCTTTCTAAAACACAATTCCACTAAACTTTACGACATGGCCTCCCTGGCCCATAAACAGTAATTTTACCTCCTGATTTTTCTCTTTAATCATCCACTCGAATGCTCCACCGCCTTCTCCATCTGTGTCCAGATAGTGTGAGTTTATATTCATTATCTTCCTAAGTGCCTTTCCAGCACAGGGCGGTGAAAACGCGCCCGCTGGAAGCCATTCCCCTCCTTTCTTTTTGCCTCATCTTTATTCTTCCGTGACTCCCCTCATTAATTTACTCGATATCATTCCTCACATTCTGAGTACAGGGGAAAGGTATGCAATGGAGGGAACAAGCGGTGCTGTGGGGAAATAACAGGACTAAGATGCGCTTTGTGGGGAATATGGTCTTAACTCCAGGTATTCCAAAATTCCACCTCATTATCTTGCCTTCCCTTATCTGTTATGCCATTCAAATAACACACGTGCATCTAGTCCTCTGTTATGTAGCTAGCTGAGCTAGCAATGGAGACAGAAAGCTGCATCTGCACAGACCCTCAGTGAGGGGCACAGGTGCACGGGGTCAGGAGGGCCCAGCACTGCACAGGCTCTCAGCGAGGGGCACGGGTGCACGGGGTCAGGAGGGCCCAGCACTGCACAGGCTCTCAGTGAGGGGCACGGGTGCACGGGGTCAGGAGGGCCCAGCACTGCACAGGCTCTCAGTGAGGGGCACGGGTACACGGGGTCAGGGGGGCCCAGCACTGCACAGGCTCTCAGTGAGGGGCACGGGTACACGGGGTCAGGAGGGCCCGGCACTTCACAGACCCTCAGCGAGGGGCACAGGTGCATGGGGTCAGGAGGGCCCGGCACTGCACAGGCTCTCAGTGAGGGGCACGGGTGCACGGGGTCAGGAGGGCCCGGCACTTCACAGACACTCAGCGAGGGGCACAGGTGCACGGGGTCAGGAGGGCCCGGCACTGCACAGACCCTCAGCGAGGGGCATGGGTGCACGGGGTCAGGAGGGCCCAGCACTGCACAGACCCTCAGCGAGGGGCACGGGTACACGGGGTCAGGAGGGCCCAGCACTATACAGACCCTCAGCGAGGGGCACAGGTGCACGGGGTCAGGAGGGCCCAGCACTGCACAGACCCTCAGCGAGGGGCACAGGTGCAGGTCAGGAGGGTCCAGCACTGCACAGAAGGGAAAGCAACAATGCCTGCACACAGAGGTGCTGGTGACTGTTGGGGAGGTTGGGTTTGAAAGAACAGAGAACAAGGTGAGGGCACCCAGTGACTTAGGGTGGCCAGCGTGTAGCATCCGTGGGCCAAATAGTGGGGAGCGTGGGTGAGGGAAGGAGAGGCCCGTTCTGAAGCCTCTCAGATGCCGCCTGCAGAACTGCACTTCCCTCCCAGGCAACCTGGAGAGCCCGGGGCTGAGTCCTGAGCACTGACCAGATGTAACTTGAAGCACCTCACGGAAATCCACCACACCCGTGGGTTCCTGTTCCAGTTCCTGAATCATAGTGCTATCACAACTCAGTAAATATCCCGTCTGTAGCTTTTTGGAAAGAAACTGTGGAACCAAAAACTGAAAGTTTGATAGAGATATTAAGGGGAGAGACTCAGAGTGGTGAAACAGTAAACTAAAAATTTGAATGCAGAGATTTTACAGAAATTCTCCTTATTGCCCATTTCAGACAGACGCCCTGCTTAGGATGTCTACGTTTCAGTGCGTCATTCACTTCAGTTTATGGAACTTTCTGTCCTTTCCAGCACATTGTATGTGTTTTCATTTTACCCTTGTCATATAGTAACTTTATACAGAGATCAGCAGCAGAGACTGGGAGAGACTGTTTCCCCCAATTTATAAAGGAGAGAACCCTGGCTGGAGGGTGGCTGCTGCGCTAACATCAAGCAGCTGGTGGCCCCGCTGTGGCCGGCAGTCCCACACCCTGAGGCCCCTGCAGAGGGGATGCTGTCCTGCGAGCTTCCTATAAATCCGATCTCAGGAAAAACGGCCTCTATCCTGTGTAGTTCTCCCTGGGAAAGTCTCTATGAGAACATGACGAACAATTCTGAAAGGAAGGGGATACGACCCCTCTTGGCTTTTCGGAAACCTGGGTGTGCCCTGCCCACCTGCGGCTCCCCGTGCCATGATCCTAGCATCTCCTCCTCCCGCCAGGTCTCTCCTGAAGGGCTGGCCTTCCTTGCTTTTCAATCCTCTGCCTAACCTCCCTCCTCTCACCCTCCCCATGCCTAGAACTGTCCTGACTCCAATAATGCAGACATGACAATGGCAGCCCCGTCCTGCCCTGGCAAAGCCATTCCAACGGCCAACGGAACAGCTGTTACCACTTCACTGAAGTCGTCGCACTTCCCAAAACCCTGTGACTCCAGGGCTTACAGAACAACAGGAGTTGAGACCTGCCCTTTTCAGCTCTTCACGGCAGAAATGCCATGTTTTATCTTCTTA
This sequence comes from Gorilla gorilla gorilla, assembly GCF_029281585.2. NCBI lineage: Eukaryota > Metazoa > Chordata > Mammalia > Primates > Hominidae > Gorilla > Gorilla gorilla. Next base: position 5,520,778 of record NC_073231.2, on the reverse strand, counting down.
TGGCACTTTTACAAAAGAGGTTCTACACTAGACCCAAATAATTCACAAATATCTATCGAAGCCGTAAGGGAACACTGGCTTCCCTTCTAATCTCTGTGTGAGAACACTGCATGTAGCTTCTTTCTTGCAAATCTCTACGTTCAAGGGATATGCTAAGCCTATCAACTCATTTTCTGTTACATTTAAAATTATGAGGCATGTGATGCTCAGAACTCATGGCTTCTGTGTCATACTTTTTTTCTTCAGAAAAAAATTAACTGTATAACCCTTCATTCTGTTGGTGAACCACCTTATGATGCATAATTTTATTATACAATTAATACACACAAAAAACTGTATAGCAACCTCTCAGAACCTTAAAGATCTTCATATCCTTAAATAAAATGCAAATTTACGTTCCAAAGATTTCTTAGGAAAAACGATTGTCTAAAACGGCAATTTCATAGCAAAAAAAAAACTTATATATGTAGGCAGAATATGGACATTTCTGAATCATCTAAAAAGCAGCAAAATACCTTGAGATACATTTTTCCAAGTCATTCTTAAACAAAAAATAAGCTTATTTGCAAATCTTTCCATATACAATCTTTATAGCATGCTTAAAAATTATGAGTTCATTTCAGAAATTTTTGAAAATATTTTTCAAAATATACAGAAACAAAGAAAGCATCTAAAATCTAAACATAAGCATCAAGCTTTTGTATAAATATCATCAGTATTCAGCCTTGAGTCTTTTTTTCAGTCATTTTTATATGTCAAGCACTTTACTCATGTTATTAAATATTCTTCAAAACTATGATTTTTGTTGCCAAGTTTTGGGTACATAATTCATTTTCTTATTCCTCTATGTTAGAACTTGAAGGTTGTTTCCAAATTTTTGCTAATACTTACCCATGTCTTTGAGTATGTCCACAGGAAAAATATTCTAGAATTGGTGTAATCTCTTATAAAGGTTATGGCTGTCTGAGTTCCCATTAATAATATAAGAAAGATCCTATTTGACCACAACACCAACATTCTGGATTACATTTTTCTTTTTTTAATAATATAGGCTCTCTTCTAAACATCAGGCGTGTGGAATTCAAGAGTTCTGATTCATGTGCCCGTGAATTTTTAAGCATAAAATAATGCTTGAAATGCTTTATCAAGCATAAAATAAATCAGGTCCAATTGGGTTTCTTTAGCCCAAATTCAATTTTATTGGGGAATCCAGTTACAGAATTTAAAAATAAGTTACTTTAAAAAGTATTCAACTTTCAACACTCAGTTGAAACGAACACCTTTCTCTAATCTCAGTTGAACACTCCCTGTCACTCCCACACCTGCTTTGGAAGTCATGACCCAACCCCCCACGTAAAAGCCCCTCAGTCCCTCCCCAGGAGAAAGCTGCCTTTTCCAGGCAGCACGGCCTCCCCATCATTACTGTCCACAGGACACAGCAGAGTCCTGAACTCAACAAAGACAGACCCAAGGAAACCAAACCACATTCCTGCCACACCTTCAATGAAGAAGACAGAGAATTTATCATTTTTATTTATTTTTGAGACAGGGTCTTGCCCTGTCACCCAGGCTGGAGTGCAGTGGCATAATCTCTGCTCACTGCAACCTCCACCCCCGGGTTCAAGCGATTTTTCTGCCGATTCTCCTGCCTTGGCCTCTGAGTAGCTGGGATTACAGGCATATGCCACCACGCCTAGCTAATTTTTTTATTTTTAGTAGAGACAGGGTTTCACCCTGTTGGCCAGGCTGGTCTCTGAACTCCTGACCTCAAGTGATCTGCCCACCTCAGCCTCCCAAAGTGCTGGGATTACAGGTATGAGTCACTGTGCCCGGCCAAGGCAGGGAATTTAAAAAGAACAAGGTGGCAAGAACTACAGGAGGACAACCTGGGAAGTCAGCTCCCAGCCTGGCTGACTGAGGGAAGGGAGGGTCAGGGTCAGAGCCCCAGGAGGCCTCTGAGCAGGTGCATGGGACCCAGGGGCCTCCGAGGGGCACCAGGGCTGGTTCTGGGAGTTGCTGGGACAGACCACTGGTAGTGGAACAAGCACCCTGGGGCATGAGGCATGGAAGAGACTGCAAAGAGGACAGAGCAGGTGTGTGTGCCCTCTTCTGCCTTCCAGATGGAAGGGAGGCCAGAGGGAAGGCATGGGACCATCCGGGGCCTCCCAAGGAGCAGAGGTGCTGTCACCCACCCGGCAACGCTTCATCCAGGAATGCCCTCGGCAGAGCGGGACGAGCGCTGAGGCCCGGAGTTTCGTGTCACCCTGGTCGCACCTCCCCGCTACGACATGGGCCTGGCCAAGTGCTGTATCTGCTCTGAATTGAGGTCTCCTTGTAATGGAAAAGGGAGATGATTCTTCTTACTGGGCTGATGGCCACACTGTTATGATGCTTACATAGCAAAAAAGCACCATTTAAAATTTGAAATGTTATGAAAATGTGCCATGTTCCTGCACAGTGGAGAGGGCACCAAGGCTGGCTCAGGCCCCAGAATGTCCAAGTTCAAGCCTCGCTCTGCCAAATACCAGCCGTGTGACCTCAGGGAAATCCCCTCACTTCCCCCCCATTTCCCTCACCTTAACTGCAGCCAGTAATAGAACCCTATGCCACAGACCCCTTATGAGAATTTAAAAAGTTAATACACTTACAGTGCTGAGAGAGCCCCTGGGACCTGTTAGACCCCAAACCCCATGCCAGGCACCATCCTCACTCCCTCTCCACGAAGGTCCTGAAATAACAGGGGCCTGTCGGGTGCCACAGTTCTAGGTGGCCTTACTCTTCCCTTGATAAAGTGTCTCCCTGGGCTTCATGTTAATTAGTGACCTGTGGGCTTCCTACTTGCCATGGACTGAACGTTTGTGCCCCCAAGAATCACACAGTGAAATCTCAACCCCCAAGGTGATGGCTTTGGGAGGTGACTAGGTTGAGAGGGTGGGGCTCCTGCAAATGGGATTAGCGCCGAGGGAGGCCCCTTTCTCCACGTGAGAACACATGAGAGGGTGTTATCTGTAAGCCAGGACACCATCCTCCATAGATTCCACACCTGCTGCACCTTGATCACGGACTTGCAGCCTGCAGAACTGTGAGAAGGAAATGTCTGCTGCCAAGGCTGCCCAGCCTATGGTATTGCATCCCTGCAGCCTCAGCTGAGACAGTGCTTACTGACCTGCTTTTGTAAGATAAGCACAGCTGTTGGCAGAGAACACAGGGGCAACGAGGGGCAGCTGTTGGTGGCTGGGAGCTCCCCCTGCCCTGTGCACACCCCAGTCTCACAGGCAGCCCAGCAGGCCACCCATGCCCATGTCCCCCCAGCCAGGCCGCAGCGGCCGACAGCAGGTGCTCAGGAAACAGTCATCACCCGAGGAAACACCTGAACAACCAGGACTTCCAGAGCAATTTCAAAAGTTCCTTCAACCAGAACAGTGCGTAACCAGCCAGGGGGCTGAGGCAGGATGAATGTTTCCCACCAGCCGCAAAGACCAGAACCAGTAAATAAACAGGAAGAGTTTCCCACCAGCTGCACAGGCCAGGACAAGTAAATAAACAGGAAGAGTCTCCCACCAGCCGCACAGGCCAGGACTAGTAAACAAACAGGAAGAGGTTCCCACCAGCCGCACAGTCCAGGACTAGTAAATAAACAGGAAGAGAAGGCACTGCTGCAGACTGAAACTTGGCTTCAAAAAAGATTTTTGCAGACCTGAGAGGGAGGCCAGCAACATTCCACTTAAAGATGGAATTCGTCGGGAATGTCACTTGGCACTTTATTCACACTTGAACTTCTCAGTGTCTTCTCGGGTTTCTAACGGGCTGCCTGTGTCCCTCTCTGCTTGCCAGCCCACCCCAGCCTGCTCTATTTAAAGCATTTTCAGGGCCCCATGGACCTGAGGGCTGATGGCCATGAGTGAGGCCGATCGGAAAGCACAGTTTCAGCAGGGGAGAAGCCAGATCTATGGAGAAATCCCTTGCAGTGGGGGAAGCATGCTGGGCAGGCGGGGCCTGCAGAGCTTCCAGCCCCCTGTGAGTTCTTCATCGGCATCCAGACAGGACACCCAGGCCTCCCCAAGTGGCTCCCAGGGGAAACCTAGGCTCCTGCGATGCTTAGAGAACCAACAGGGGACTCAGGGAGCATTGAGGAAAGCCGCCCAGGAGCTGCACTTTCCAAGGCTGAGCACCAGTGAGCTGGGAGACACCCCGTTTCCCCTCAAATCCATTCTCAGGCTCGCTCTGCTGGATTCATGGCATCAAGGGATTAAGAGCTGCCGTCCTGGTGTCAGTGGGGCAGTGTGGATGTGATAAGGTATGACCTCAAAAATGTTCCATTGAGAGAGGGGGCCGGGCGAGGTGGCTCACGCCTGTAATCTTGCATGATGGGAGGCTGAGGCGGGTGGATTGCTTGAGGCCAGGAGTTTGTGACCAGCATGGCGGCCCATGCCTGCAGTCCCAGCTACCCCAGGGGGTGAAGCATTAGAACTGCTTGAACCCCGGAGGCAGAGGTTGCAGTGAGCTGAGGTCACGCCACTGCACTCCAGCCTGGGCAAGAGTAAGACTCTGTCTTAAAAGAAAAAAAATAAAAAGAGAGAGCTGGGAACCAGGTTGTAGCTGTTCATTTCCAAAAACACATTTTTTTAATGAAAAAAATTTGATTAGGGAAGTTTATATAGTAGAAACAGCAAGGCTGTAAGTTGCAGCCCATGTTCTTATTTCAGATACCAATCATTATAGAAAGACAGTGACCTGGGCTGTGAATACTAGAAACATTCAAACAGGGAGTTTTACTAATGCATTTTTTTCTGAGTCAAATATAACTTTAGGAATCACCCATCGTAGTCAATTAAACATTTTCGCTCTAATGCATAGAATAAGAAAATGGTGTGGGCCGGCTTCAGGTGATGGCTCAGACAGCGAGAGGCTCCACGCAGCAATGGGACAGTGCCCTGCAGCCTCACCGATAGCGGGACATCAGCTCGGGGCGGCTTCTGTGGTTTGGTGGGTGCTATGGACTGAGTTACGCACACCCCAAATCCATATTTGGTGCACCAGTCCAATGGGACTATAGTTTGGAGATGGCCTAGGAAGAAATAATCCAGGTTACATGAGGTTTTGAGTGAACCCTAATCCAATAGGACCGGTGTCTTTGTAACAAGGGGAACAGATGCCAGGGCTCTCCCCTACTCATGCAGAGGGGAGGCCCCGGCACACAGGCAGGAGGCCACGCTGCAAGCTGGGAAGAGAGGCCTCAGGAGAAACCAACCAGGCTGTGGGCCGCTTGTCCTCGACTGCCAGCCTCCAGAACTGCAAGAACATAAGTTCCTGTTGTTTGAGCCATTCTGGGATCATGGCCGGAGCTAGCACAGTGGCTGGGCACCATCTTGAGAGGCAGGATTACAGTCTTTCAGACATACTACACGCAAGCTGAAGCAGCACAAAGAGAGTACCTCCAGCACTCAACAGGTGCTATCAAATGTCTTTGTTCTGAGCATTTACTCTTCACCATTTAAGATCACTACCTTTAAAAATGGCCATTCTGGAGAGCAGCCAGGCCCGGTATTCTAGGCTCACCTGCACCACCAACACACCCCGTGTGCTCCTGCTCCCTGGCCTCCATGTTTGCCAGCCTCAAGAGCTGGCTTCGGGTGGTTCCTCACTCTCTTCAGGCACGAAGCTGGGGGAATCCACATTCAATTTGAAGAGCACAGAGAAAGACGTTTTTACTGAGCGTAGTCATGTGTTCAGAGTCATGGGTCTGCTGTGCACCAGGCACTAGATCTGAGTGCCCTACATTGTCTACACACCAGGCACTGTATTTGGTGCTGGCCACGTTCTCTGCCGTGGCCCTCACGAAGGAAGCTTTGATTATGCAAAGCCAGCCTGATGACGAGGAGGGCATCCACCCCGGCCTGTATGGGGAGCTAGAGTGCTGTCCAGATCTGCTGCTGCAGGGAAGCTGTGTTTCCACTCCCTTCTCTCCCACGACCATCTGCTGTGGACAGGCTGTGGGGCATCTGAGTTACAAGCCCACTTCATGGCTGATGGGAGTGGAGTTTTTTTAAAGAGGTTTGAAGTCTATTCGCTGGTAAATGAGAGGGCTGGAAATTGAGGCCAGGTGTGAGGTCAACCCAACTCATGTGCCTAAGGGGAGCAGAACCCAGTGGTCTTCAAAGGCAGGTGTCCCGCCCCTTGGGACAGTGCGATACCAGACTCCTCACTACTTTTACCTGGCAGCTTCCCCTGGGAGCAAGACGAAGGCAAAGGGAATCTCAAATCCCTTGCGTGAATTTTTCATGAGCAGGTTGGGAAAAATATCTTAAGCACAGGAAGAGAATGAGCTTCTTGACTTGAATAAAATTTGATTTTTGGAGGATCTGGCTCATTGATTCTATGCTCTGTGGCCAAGAGGCAAACTGTAAAGCAGTTTAAATCTCATTTCTTAACTTCGAAAAATGATTGCTTGTGATTACACGACGGGCAACCTTCCCTGCAATGATTCCTGCCAATCCCCCGTGCTCAGCAGAGATCTATTGTTTTTTCATCATGAACATCTCCTTCGTGTTTTTCTACCAGAAATATCACCAGCTCATACTGTCCACAAAAGTGGCCATCGTCTGCATCAGTAAGCTTAGGGATCCATGGAGAGGTTTGGCTTTTTTCAAACGAAGGCTTAGTGCCCAACCTGCAGTTCCCGGAAAGCACGCTTCCTGGCATGCCGCAAGGCAGTGAGGAAGGGATCACCCTGAGAATGTCGTTCCCCTTAGGTGTGCCACGCTCCGTCTCCTGAAACACCACATGCCCCTTTTCAGAGTCTAGTGCTTCTTAGGAAATGGACCAAAAAAAAACCAAAAAACAAAAAAACCCTTCTAGGATCCAAGGTGAGAAACTTCTAAGCAACTATCTCTGCATGGTTCCTAAAACCATTTCCGCCTCTCCACTGACACACCCTCAAAGGCTCTTTCCCCTAAGATGAGATGCACTCAGACAGCCGCCTGGGTCCTTAGCTTTGCTTTTGTTTTTATGAAACTGTGTCCTGAAGCTGCTTTTTAATTCTTGAAACTGGATTTGGGGACAAAGGTTTTCCTTAGGCAGCTTGGAAAATACTAACTGACATATATTTGTTAAAAAGCAAAAACAAAACAAAAAACCCCACAATGTTTTATAGGGTAAGTGCCTATACATGTAATTTTATGTAATCAATAGCAGCAAAAAAACTGTCAAATCCCAGAAAGCTTTACAGGTTAAGGTGTTAGAGTCCTTGGGGAGGGACACTTTTCAGTGACAAGAATGGAGGAAATAGAAAATAAAGAATAGAATCATCTTATCTGAGCCTCTTTAGCACTAAAAATCATATTCAAAGTTTAATCAATAGAGTTTGATATTGATTCTATTGATATCCCCACCCAAATCTCATCTTGTATGGTAATCCCAAAGTGTTTAGGGAGAGACCTGGCGGGAGGGGATTGGATCACGGAGGGGGGTCTCCCCCACACTGTTCCCATGATAGTGAGTTCTCAGGAGATCTGGTTTATATTATAAATGGTGTTTTTTTCTGTGCTCTCACATGCTCTCCCTCGCCTGCCGCCATGTAATATGGGCCTGCTTCTCCTTCCACCATGAATAAGTTTCCTGAGGCTTCCCCAGCCCTGCTGAACTGTGAGTCAGTTAAACCTCTTTCCTTTATAAATTACCCATTCTCAGGCAGTTCTTTATAGCAGTGTGAAAACGAACTTATACACGTTTATTCAATTTGAAATCATGTTTTACATTACATTGCTTACATTATTAATATGATTAATGTATGTTCTATCATTAATTAATTTAATGCAAATTCCTGGCTATTACTAAAAACTCAAAATATAACACATGCTGACAAGGTGGCAGAAAAAAAGGAATTGCTTATACACTGTTGGTGGGAGTGTAAATTACTCAACCATTGTGGAAGACAGAGTGGTGATGCCTCAAAGACCTAAAAACAGAACTACCATTGCACCAAGCAATCCCATGACTGGGTATAAACCCAAAGGAATATACATCGTTCTACCACTAAGACACATGCATGTTCATTGCAGCACTATTCACAAGAGCAAAAACATGGAATCAACCTAAATGCCATCAATGGTAGACTGGATAAAGAAAATGTGGTACATGTACACCATGGAATACTATGCAGCCATAAAAAGAACAAGATCATGTCCTTGGCAGGAACACAGACGGAACTGGAGGCCATTATCCTCAGTGAACTAATGGAGAGAAAACAAATGCCACATGTTCAGTCTTATAAGTGGGAGCTAAAGGATGAGAACTCATGGACGCATAAAGGGGACCAACATCCACAGGGGCCTGTGGGAGGTGGAGTGGGGAGGAGGGGGAGGAACAAGAAAAGTAACTAATGGGTACTGGGCTTAATATCTGGATAAGGAAACAATTTGTATCACAAACCCCCATGACACACATTTACCTATGTAACAAACCTGCACTTGTACCACTGAACTTAAAAAAATAAAGGGTTAATCAATTCCCAATATGGATTTTATGATTGTATAAAACAACTGTGTGATGTTCATTACAAATTAAACACTACTGTGTTATTTGAAATCCAAAAATCGAAGTCTGGCTTTAGATTACTCTTAATTCTATTGCTTACATTCATACGATTAATATTAATATGAATTCCTCACATTTGTGATGCTGGCTAAACTAGAATTTATGCTGTAATAAAATCTGAATAATATTTATTATGACTTGGTGAGCAAAGTGTTTGTGTCCAGGCCCTTCTTAATTCCAAACCAGCTTTATAATTTGGGCAAAATAGTCACAGTTCCAGAAATCTATTTCTGATAAAGCTGGACTTAATTGTTTTCCAGAGACATATATATTAGTTATCATTCTAAGTCCCTTCTAAAAGCAAAAAATATATATTTTTTATTCACATATATTTCTCATAACGACTCCTATTAATGATCAATATAATTTTATGATAACTTCCTGGTTTTACAGAAAGATGAATTTATTTTTGATGATTTTCTAATGATAATCTTCTGCAGAGAGGTTGAAATGAAGCGGAAACCCCCCACTTTCAGGAGCCTGCAAACCCCCAGGCATGGAAGTAAAGGAAAATTCCAAAGTTCTTTTCAGAAAAACGCCAGGTATCTGGCTGGCCCCAGGGGTGCTTAAGTAGCTTGTTAAGAAGGTAATCACCTAAAACAATAGCCAAGGAAGCTAGCGCTCCAGAGATGTTTGCTTTCTTCTGGAAACTAAAGTAACGCCTGGACACTGCCCTTGAACTGTCCTTCACAGGCTCTGACCCCGACTAAGGACCCCACCACACACAGACCCCAGATTAGGGGGAAGTGAAGACACAACTTCCAGGATTGCCCTTTGCTCTAAATTTCTCCCTGAGGGCCTTGGAGAAAGTCAGTCTTTCTAGCAAGTTAACATTTTTCTGTTGACCCCCAAATTTTTAAACAAAGCTTCTCTTCTTCAACCAATTGCAAATGAGAAGATCTCTGAATCCATCTATGATCCATGAGCCCCGGCGACTGGGCGTCCTGCCCTTCTAAGCTTAAACCAATGTGTGGCCTCCATGGGTTGATTTATGATGTTGCCTGTAGCTTCTGCACCCCTACTTTAAAAATCCTTGCTGTAGCCATCAGGGAGGCCAGGATTAGAGTGGCAGCTGCCTGGTCTCCTTGCCCAGTGCTCTCCAGTAAACGCCTTCTTTACATCACTGCCAAAACTTCGGCATGAGCATCTGGCTTTACTGTGTTGGGCGAGCGCATGCCAGCTCAGTTCTATATCAAGGTGTACACATATATGTTACAGTAAGTAAATGTTGCCAAGAAAAACTACCAGTGAGTTTTGTATTCACTGCTGCAGATCAGTCTTTTAATTATATAGTTGATCCTTAACCTTGCACTCCTCTTTTAACCACCCAGGAAAGACAAGTAACTTAACTGTAATATTACAGAAATTTGTACCTACCAGCTTGTTTTGCTAGTCCCTCACTAACCCATCTCCAGGCAATGCTTCAGGTAGTCTAGTTTTTATCACAGGATTTAACATAAACTGATTAATAGAAGAGATTTTGCAATAAAAATCATCAAAAACAAAATAAAGACTCTCTACAGGATTTAAAAGTCATCAAAAACATGGCTTTCTATTTCTACAAATTTACGTCTTTTAAATACGACAGTAGATTTTTACTCTCAAATAAGGTTGGCTTGTTGATTTTGCAATTAACACATATAATGCAAAACTGCCATTCATTAAGAGATCACAGCACTAACCTTTGTGCATTATCTGGGAACACACACACCATCTTATTCTAGTCTGCGCTGACAGTTAAATGCAACCTGTAATCTTTCACAGCTGGTCAACCTTAAGACACCATCGATCCTCTCTAATTCATAACAGTCACACTTATGAAGATACAAACATTCTAATTAAGGTATCTGTCAATCAAATCCAGTAGAATGGAAGAATGACTCAGCATTGAAAAACGGGACCATTTCCAAGGGAGGAAAAAATAACTCAGATGTCCCCAAAAAGCATACAATTCAAAAGATATTCTGATAGAACCCCTTCCCAAGCTAGAAATACAGGAAATGTCTGTAACACAGCATATCTTACCAGAACCCAAAAGCAAACATCTCAGCTAATGTGGAACAGCACCCGCGTCTGGCAAACATCTCACCTAATGTGGAACAGCACCCGCGTCCGGCAAACATCTCACCTAATGTGGAACAGCACCCGCATCTGGCAAACATCTCACCTAGTGTGGAACAGCACCCGTGTCCAGCAAACATCTCACCTAATGTGGAACAGCACCTGTGTCCAGCAAACATCTCACCTAATGTGGAACAGCACCCGCGTCCGGCAAACATCTCGCCTAATGTGGAACAGCACCCGCATCCGGCAAACATCTCACCTAATGTGGAACAGCACCCGCATCCGGCAAACATCTCACCTAATGTGGAACAGCACCCGCGTCCAGCAAACATCTCACCTAATGTGGAACAGCACCCGTGTCCAGCAAACATCTCACCTAATGTGGAACAGCACCCGTGTCCAGCAAACATCTCACCTAATGTGGAACAGCACCCGTGTCCAGCAAACATCTCACCTAATGTGGAACAGCACCCGCGTCCAGCAAACATCTCAGCTAATGTGGAACAGCACCCGCGTCCGGCAAACATCTCACCTAATGTGGAACAGCACCCACGTCCGGCAAACATCTCGCCTAATGTGGAACAGCACCCGCATCTGGCAAACATCTCACCTAATGTGGAACAGCACCCGCATCTGGCAAACATCTCACCTAATGTGGAACAGCACCCGTGTCCAGCAAACATCTCACCTAATGTGGAACAGCACCCGTGTCCAGCAAACATCTCGCCTAATGTGGAACAGCACCCGCGTCCGGCAAACATCTCACCTAATGTGGAACAGCACCCGCGTCCGGCAAACATCTCACCTAATGTGGAACAGCACCCGCGTCCGGCAAACATCTCACCTAATGTGGAACAGCACCCGCATCTGGCAAACATCTCACCTAATGTGGAACAGCACCCGCATCTGGCAAACATCTCACCTAATGTGGAACAGCACCCGTGTCCAGCAAACATCTCACCTAATGTGGAACAGCACCCGTGTCCAGCAAACATCTCGCCTAATGTGGAACAGCACCCGTGTCCGGCAAACATCTCACCTAACGTGGAACAGCACCCATGTTCATTCTCATGAAAGTCACTGTATGGAGCAGGTGTTCGTGTCCCCCTAAATTCACACGGTGAAGCCCTAATCTCCAGTGGGACGATAAGAGGAGGGTGTGGCCTTTGGGAAGTGATTCGGGTGGGATGAGGTTATGTGGCTGGTGGAGAACCCAAGGTGGGAGGAGCCCCTTATAAGACGTGAAGAGCCCAGAGCTCCCTCTCTCCCCTACATGAGCACAGAGTGAGAAGGCGCCTCCCGCAAGCCAGGGAGAAGGTTCCCACCAGGAACCCCACCTGCCGGCACGTGGATCTGGAGCTCGCGGCCTCCAGAACTGTGATACATGAAGGTGCTGTTTTCAGCCGCCCATCTATGGCAATGTGTTACAGCAGCCTGGGTGACTAAGCCAGTCACTCGTTTTTCCTGAAAGCAGGCACGTGCCCGGCACCCCTGACTCTGAGTGGCTACTAATGGGGCCCCTGAAACCTGGGAAAAGCAGCTGAAAGATCCAGCGAACCGTGTGAAGGTAGAATTACTGCTTTTCTTCTGTTATAAAATGAGTGATTTTTATATTTCCCAAAACATTAAAAAACAAACATTTTTTTTTCTCAAAATTAAGGAAAATAATGCGCATCCTTCTAAAGAAAACTGAGTGGCATGAGGAAATGTGTACGGAGTAAGCTGTGCTCTGGGCAACAGTAGGACACAGCCAGGACCGGCCCCTCAGAGCCACCCTTCCCCTCATCAGGGAGGCCTGTCTCTGATCTCTCAGCCTGGCTGTTGCAGAGCTTGGGGGTGTGCTGTGCAGAAAGGCCACCCTTCCCCTCATCAGGGAGGCCCGTCTCCGGTCTCTCAGCCTGGCTGTTGCAGAGCTGGGGGACGTGCTGTGCAGAGATGCCATCTTCCCCTAATCAGGGAGGCCCATCTCCGGTCTCTCAGCCCAGCCGCTGCAGAGCTGGGGGCGTGCTGTGCCACACTTCCATTTTCCCGCAAAGATGACTGCACCAAACATCAGGCCTCTGGTGCAGTCTGTCTTGGGACGCCCTGCCTGGGAGGAAGAGGCTGGTTGCTGGTTGCTATGGTTACAAAGATGCTGCTGTGCAACCTCTGGTCCGTGCCACGCTTTACAGCCTCCTGGTAAACACCCAGGGGGGTGTCTCCTTGTCGCCAGGGACCAGTTACAGTTGTGGTTCAGAAAACACGGCGTCTGCTTTTATCTAATGGGTGCATGAGTCACCTAATTGAGCCTCCATCCCTTTTTAGACACAAATTCCTGGCTTATCTCAAGCGTACGGCGGTTCATGCTGACAGATCCCTTCTGCTCCTGGTTTATCTTGTTGATATTGTTTTACTTTGAATGTCAATTGTCATATCTGTGAGTTGCTTTTTATTACTTTTTTGAATAATAAATGAGAAAAAATAAATACACCCATACAATCACATCTATACGAAAAAACAGAACATTAAACTTCCCATCAATCCAAACATCTCCTTCTCCAAATAACAACTTTCAAATCTAAAGAGGCCAGAGTGCGTTTGTCAATAACGCACCTCACTTCTAGCAGATTAACTGAAGGTCCCTCTGCGTCGGACACCACTCTTTGCATCATCTCATATAACTCGCGTGAAGTGTCTGACACGATCCCTTAACCCACGTGAAGTGCCCGACATGATCCCTTAACTTGTGTGAAGTGCCCGACGTGAGCTACACGCGCAGGATCCCTTGACCTTGATTAGAATTAGAACTGCCTGTCCTTACTCACTTTACAAATGTGGACCTGGGGTTACAAGGCTGAATGGATGCTGAATTCACAGTCAGCGTTCCCAGCCATGAATCCAGGCTTTACAAATGTGGTCCTGGGGATCCAAGGCCCATGGTTGCTGACTGCAGAGTCAGCGCTCCCAGACATGAATCCAGGCTGCTCCTCAGTGGGCCTCTGCCACAAGGACTGACTCTTTCCTATCGTAAAACGTAGGATTCAGGTTAACATGTGAAAAGGTGCAACGTGGGAGAATGGAACATGCCAGTACCAACTCGAACTGTATCCACAGTTACAAGAAAACTAAGCAAAAATGAAACCAAGACAGCAGGAGTCACCTATGGGGCAACACTGGCCAACTGTCAGGCTTCCCGCAAGGCTCGTGGGAGCAGGTACCCCTCTTGAAATAATATCAACGTCTCCCCCCAGCATTTTACGAAACTTCATTAGGATTATAGCTGCAAATGTGAGTGATAATACTTGCTTCAATTCCAGAAGAGTATAAAATCACTTTCAATTTTTAATCAGTTTTTACCTCTTTAAGTAAAATTTTTTTTTTTTTTGAGATGGAGTCTCACTCTGTCTCCTGGCTGGAGTGCAGTGGCGCAATCTCACCTGGCTACAACCTCTGCCTCCCGGGTCCAAACAATTCCCCTGCCTCAGCCTCCCGAGCAGCTGGGACCACAGGCACGTGCCACCTTGCCTGGCTAATTTTTTATATTTAGTAGAGACAGGTTTTCACCATGTTGGCCAGGATGGTCTCAAACTCCTGACCTCGTGATCTGCCCACCTTGGCCTCCCACAGTGCTGGGATTACAGGCGTGAGCCACGGCACCTGGCCGTAAGTAAGATTTAAAATGTGATTCCAATGTCCATGTCTGTACACAAAAGCGACAGAGGACCATGAAGTGGAATTGTGAGTTTGTTTTGATTTCTTGTTACTGAAAACACATGACTATGAGTGGGCAAAGAATTGTAAGTGCCTGTGGGGAGCGTCAGCTTGCCAGTGTCCTGAGACACACACACCGGCCACCCTGCCTCATGGAGCTTCTGATGCTTCCATCCAGGTTAACTCACGCTGTACCTTCAGGGCTTATTTCCATCAGCCAAAAACTAGTAAACAACAGACTTCCAACACTTTACAATGAGCTTTTAATCTCTTAACAGAGACTGATTTGCATGTTGGATATTTTAGGACCCTCATAAAAAGTCACTAAGTTCTATGCTTCAATATTTCTGACACACGCTCGTAAGTATATAAAATACCAAGCAGCTAAATAAATCTCATGTCTCTTAACACCAGGGATAGGTTCTGGGAAACGTGTTGTTGGCCAATCTGGTCATGGTGGGAACATCAGAATGTGTTATACAAACCCGGCGATTGAGCCTGCCGCACACCCAGGCTGTGTGGTGCAGCTTGTTGCTTCTGGGCTACACACCCACACAGCATGTGACCACGCTGAGTCCTGCAGGCAGCTGGAACACAGAGGCGAGGGTCTGTACATCTAAGCCCAGCTAAACATAGAAAAACTGCAGTAAGGACTCGGCTGTATAATTCCATGGGACCACTGTTCCCTGCAGGCCCTCACCGAACACAACACCGGGTGCAGGTCCTCACGGAACACAACACGGGGAGCAGGTCCTCACAGAACACAGCATGTGGAGCAGGTCCTCACAGAACACAACACCGGGAGCAGGTCCTCACTGAACACAACACGGGGAGCAGGTCCTCACGGAACACAACACGGGGAGCAGGTCCTCACGGAACACAACACGGGGAGGAGGTCCTCATGGAACACAACACGGGGAGGAGGTCCTCATGGAACACAACACGGGGAGCAGGTCCTCACCGAACACAACACCTGGAGCAGGTCCTCACCGAACACAACACCTGGAGCAGGTCCTCACCGAACACAACACGGGGAGCAGGTCCTCACCGAACACAACACCGGGAGCAGGTCATCACCGAACACAACACGGGGAGGAGGTCCTCACGGAACACAACACCGGGAGCAGGTCCTCATGGAACACAACACCGGGATATGGTGCACAACTGTATTGAAATGTGGGGCTGCTGTTTTCTAAAAAGGCAAACATGTAAACCTAAAAAGCCTGGTTTACTTTGTTTTACATTTAAATTGGGAAAATGAGAATCGATTTTAGAACATTTTGCGTGGCTTAATCATTATTTGAAAGATCCGGAATAGGAAAGTGCATCTTTAGACTCTTAGTTCAGACTCTTTATACCAAGCCTCGAATGACTAATCCACTTAACCGTGATGAGGCCACATCAAAACAACCTCCAGCCTTTCTACTTCACACCCAGTTACAACAGAACGGGGGTAGTTAACCGTCCTCCTCTGGGCCTTAGTGTTTTCTTGAAAGCTGCAGTTTCCAAGGTTTTCTGTTAATGCCGGAACAATCTCATCTCTCCCCTCCAGGGTTCTGCACAGGGACAGGGAAAGGAGGGGCCTGGGGCTGCCCTCAGGCTGTCCCCTCCTCTCAGTGCTTGGCCTCAGGGATGAGGCCACTTCAGCCATGTCCATCGGATGCAGGAGGGTCAGCCAAGTGGTCTGAATGCCACTGCCCCAAATGATGAGCCTGGGAGCCACAGCACCCTCCGGGGAAAAGCAACGCGAGGCTCTAACGTGGCCACGAAGGGGCCTCCACACACGAAGGGGCCTCCACACACGAAGGGGCCTCCACACACGAAGTGACCTCCACACGTCAATGGGCCTCCATATGCAGGGCCACCAGACCTGGGGCCCATGGCTCTGAGCCTGCCTGTTCCCTCACCCCTCATGGTGGCTGTAGCACTCAGGAAGAGAATGGGGGTTCACCTGACCTGGAGTCACCCCAATGAGCCCAGCTACAAAAATCTTCAACTCCTCAAAGTGTGGCCACAGCAACCCTGCAAGAGGCGGCTCCAGGAACACAAGCAGAAGGACCGTTTAAGAGCTGGGTTGGGGACAGGGTGGGGGTCCCTCATGAGCTCCAGGAACACAAGCAGAAGGACAGTTTAAGAGCTGGGCTGGGGACAAGGTGGGGGGTCCCTCATAAGGCCGGCACAAGCGGGAGCCCTGCCTCAGGAGGAGCTGGCTGGAGGGCAGTCCCGTTTCCCTAGGGATGATCCAGTGAGGCCCCTCATCTGCACCACAATGGGGCGGTGCCTTCCAGAGCCCGTGGGAGTCTCCAGACCCACGTCTGGTCTCCTGGACCCCTCAAGAGTCTCTGCACATCTTTCCTTCCAGAGACAACAAATGTTCTTTCCAAAAGACATTCTGACTAACATGACCCTGAGACTCTTACTCAAAGCCCTCAGCAGCAGAGCACCGCCCACAGCGGGAGTCTAAGCCTCTGATCACCCCGAGACCCTACTGAAAGTCCTCAGCAGCACAGCACCGCCCACAGCGGGAGTCTAAGCCTCTGATCACCCCGAGACCCTCACTGAAAGCCCTCAGCAGCACAGCACCTCCCACAGCAGGAGTCTAAGCCTCTGATCCCACCACCAGGACCTCCCAGCCTGATCTCTGCCTGCCTCCTGTCCACGCACAGCACGAGAGATCCCAGCCCCTCACCTCCCTTGCCTCCCTCCTCATCTGCCTGTGTCTCTTCTTCTCTGTTCTGTTTCTGGCTACGTGGAAATATATTTTTATATATGGAGGAAGCTTTCAAAGACCTACCTACTTAAAAAAATCAGCCTATTTTTGAGAATAAAGGGTACAGGGCTGTGAAAATCCATGGCTCTGCCAAAGCCTCGCAGGTGAAGCAGGCGGCCCATCTGCATAAATGCAGAATCCACGGCACCACTGCCTCACGTATTCACCGCAGGGGCCATCAGACACTGGGATTTTAGTCATTGATTTCCCACGTGTTCGAAGACATGTGGGAGAAGACCATGGCAGGGGACACACAAACAGTTTTACAAATTATCAACTTCCAGAGCCGCAAGTGTCCATGGAGATGAGTGTGTTACTTACAGGAAAGGGCGGATGGGGCGCCAGGGATTCTCAATGCCAATGCCAAGCCCGCTGGGTACTTCTTCAACTCCCACAGTCCTCCCTACCTTTCTGCCTCCCCGCATTTCCACCTCCCCACTGCCTCAGCCCCACTAACTCCAGGCTTAAGAGCCTAGCTGTAGGGCGGCTTTCCCGCCTCTGCAATGTTTTGCTTTCAAATTCCCAAACACTGGTTTCAGTAACTTATACACAAGACAACGTAAAACCTTGCGAGTCTGAAATGCACAAATAAATCAAAGCTCATTAGTAAGAAAACATCCATTTGTGATGGGTATTTTTATGTTATTTATCTAATAAAACATAAAAACATAAATCACCTGTCTTTCATAATGCTAGATTTGAATCAGATTAGATAGCAAGAAGAAGTAGCCCCCATTTTTAAGAGTTGAGTTGTTTTCATCTGCATGATATAATTCAAAATAAGTGGTTATATGGCATCCAAACACAATCTAGGAATATTTATTATAAATATAGTACCTACAATTGGTTGAAAAACAAGCATCATGCTATCATAGGAAATTCCATTTCACATAATGAAAGAAACTCATTTTTTTCCATAAAAAAAATTTGATCAAGATCCAGGTATTTGTCTGGGATGCAGTAGAATTTCGATTCCAAAGCTCTAACCATAACGTTCTGGAGGCTGGAAGTTCCAGGTGGAGAATGACAATGAAATATCTTACAGGGAGATTTTTACAACCCTGATGGTGTAATAGATTATGCGTGGAGGAAGCTGTAAGTATCTCGTTTTGTCACTGCAAGGCCATGCACACTAGCGGGGAAATATTTAAAGTCAACCTTGGGAGAATGGTCCGAGTCTGCCAGAGAAGGCAGAGGCTTTATGGAATGCAAAGACGTGACAGGATTCAAAGAACTAGAAATACAGACCCTGAACGAGGAGGTGCTGGACAGTCAGAGACGAGGGAGACGATGCCTCCTCCGTGTGGGGCAGAGCAGGTGCTGGACAGTCAGCGATGAGGGGGACGATGCCTCCTTGGTATAGGGGCAGAGCCTTCTGAGGGCAGCCTCAGCAACTGGAATGGGAATCATGCCTGAAACCCGGAGCCTGGGGTTCCGGGCCCCGCTTAGCCATCCTGCAGACTGGCTTCTGCCCACTAAAACGAGATGATTTGATGGGAAAAATGAAAACACCACACGGGGGCTGTGTGTGGCATTTCAGATGATAGCAATGACACCGATGGTTATTATCTGTATTTCAAAAGATAGTGAAAATCATATGTTTGCTTAGGATCAAAAACACAGATTAGCTAAAATGCAGGTTTCCTGTTTTCAGCTGCTTGGCTTTCTTAAGCAGCTTAGTGCAGGAACACAGCTAGATTATAAAATGGTGAGAATATTCAATTCACAATTACATATCATGAATGGTAGAAAACAAACAGAAAAGTATATCTGATGAGTAATAAAAATAGAAACATAGGAAAACATTAGCCAAGTCATGGTGGCTAAATGTAGCTTACTTAAGTGGCCCAGCTTCTCAAACATACAGTCTGAGGAGAAGCCCTTGGCAGCAACATTCTGGGCCCTGGACTCAGCTCTGAGGTCCCTGAGAGAGGAGTCTGGGCCACAGGTAACCCTTCTGGAAGTGGAAACCCTTCTAGAAGCAGAAACCCTGGAGCCGCTTCCAGGCTCTTCTCTTTGGCGAGCTCCTTAGCCCATGGTCCTCTCCCTGCTGACTCAGTTTCTGTCTTCAGAATGGAAACCAAGGACTATATTCTATGTATGCTATGAGGATTGAACCAGTCAATACACTGACAGCATTTAGATTAGCACCTGACATTTTTATTGGCATTAAACTCTGGGGAAACGATGTGCATGAGAAACGTTCACGGTGCCAGGACAGTGCTGTTTGCTCTGCATCCAGGGAAAATGAAGGGCTGAATTTTTTTTAAGAATACCACGCTCTCACTTTCTCCAAAAACAGGCAAGGAAAAGAAGGTCACTGCCTGCTCCGGGGAGCAACCTGAATGCATGCTGTCAATTA
The DNA here is from genome assembly GCF_029281585.2 of Gorilla gorilla gorilla. NCBI lineage: Eukaryota > Metazoa > Chordata > Mammalia > Primates > Hominidae > Gorilla > Gorilla gorilla. Next base: position 5,501,297 of record NC_073231.2, on the reverse strand, counting down.
GAACATGTTCTTTGTTTCAGAAGAAAGAAGATTCTTCTGAAAAATAAAATAATTTTTAGGCAAACAGGAAAGAATACTGAGGAAAAGGTGAGTTTAATCCTTGACATTATTAATGAATATTGATAAATGTACAAAGTGCTGAAGTTTTATTCCTAAAGGGAGTCAGGAAGGTGGTGAGAGAATGGGAGGGAGAGACACCTGGGAACTGGAGGAGGAGAAAAAGAGGTTGTGTATAGAGAAAAAAAGAGAAAAACAGGTTGTACATAGAACTATTTCTTTTTTTCCCTTAGGAATAAAGAAAAGATAAATTATACATTATTGGAACGGCCTTGTCAGGTTTATAATGTATCATTTCTCCAGGTTTTAGACCAAACATCTGACACCGTAATGATTTTTCCTTTTAGAATCTCCAAAGCTAACAGGCATCTTTCCATGATATGTGTGCTTGGAAAATACTATGAGGAACCTCCTTGTTTACTGGAAAACACTGGGCTTGGACTCACTAGGTCCTGGTGTCTCATTCTGACCGGGTGGAGGCTGTACCTACTAAGTCTCAGGTGTTACTTGAGCAAATTTAAATATCATCACCCACCTCATGGGAACTGAGAAGTGAAACATAAAAGAACCACCATGTGAGTTTACAGTAACAAAAAACATTTTTCATTATTCTTTGCTTTACATTTTAGAATGCAAAAGCCATTAGTAACTAAAATTTCTATAAAAGTTGATTAATGGGGATGCCTTTTGGTTCATAATTCACAAAATTGTCAAAGGCAATCATTCAAAGCTTCTGAGCGAAACTTATTCTGTGAACTGTGAGATGGTTTTGACAGAAAGATTTGCATAGTTATTTTCAAATACGTTTGAATATTTAGTGCCCCCAACCCAGTTTGTATAAAACCTTTGAAGGCATAGAATTATGCTGAGTTTAACTGTATCTCCTGATCACCCTCTATCTGGCGGACCTAAGCCAAAGCTCCTGTTGTGTGATGTTCTTAAGAGCTGGTATCACACTCTCCCCAGATCTCCTATGATTCCATTTAGAGCCTAACAAATCTTCACCATCAAATACGAGGGGAGCTACTGGTCAGGAGAAATGAGAGAAATGGTATTTTCAAGACTGAATCAAACTGAAAAAGACAGCTCCCAGAAAGGAAAAAAAAAGAAAGAAAAAAGAAGAGGAAGGGAGGGAGGAAATGAGAGGGAAAGAGGGAGGAAGAAAGGGAGTATAGCTTCTACTTTATCAACTAAAAAATTCTTCAAAGGGAAGTATCAGTTCTACCTTGTTATAAAAACCAACACGTATTTTTGAGGGACCTACACATAGTAAGCAGGAAAAATGTACATAAATCACCAAAGGGAAACAAGTTTACTATGACAAAACTGTTTACGATAAAAGAAAAAGGATTTTCTAAATTGCGATTCAACGTATTGTGGGACCCAAAATGTGATCTTTCTCTACATTCCCCTCAGGTCTGGATGGCAGTAACAGAGCTCCCAGGAATCCTCCTCAGCTGCACATTTAAACAGCCCATTGGTAAAGATCGGCCCATCCTAGGGAAAGCCATTTAGAATCTCATGTGTCGCCAGTGACTCAGAGGTTCTTTCAGCCCTGACCAGAGGATCCAACTGGCAAAACCTGTGCGAGTCATGAAAACTCTGTCTTCATGGACAGAAGAGGAGAAACGGTCACCCAGTGATGTCCCATTTCATTCTTCTATGAAATGAGAGTCTGCTGTGGAACCGAATGATCCCTAAAGCCATAAACAAGACCGGAACCTGATGGTAACCTTAGTAACACCAGTCCACATCTAGCTCAAAGTTCACCTAAGGGAGTGCAATCTCTGGCTCAATGGCTTGGGGCATTACCACGAGGGGCAATTGCACTCAATCCCTAGGAGGGTCTGTCTCCCATTAAATGAAATTCTGAATGGGTTGGGGCAGCACCGTGAGAAAGAAGCACTCAATCCCTAGGAGGGTCTGTCTCCCATTAAATGAAATTCTGAGCAAATGGCCAAAATAGGATAGATGTTCATGGATTCTAAAGGAACAAGGATGGAAGGTTATAAGTTCTGAAGACACAAGGATGTGTTCTCATGAATTCTAAAGGAATGAGGATGAGAGGCCACGGGTTCTAAGGGGACAAGGATGGGTGGTCATGGGTTCAGGAAAGATGAAGAGGGGTGGTTGTGGGTTCTAAAGGGACAAGGATGGGTGGTCATGGGTTCAGGAAAGATGAGGTTGGGTGGTCAGGGGTTCTGAAGACATGAGGATCGGCGATCAGGCGTTCTGAAGGGATGAAGATGGGTGGTCATGGGTTCTGAAGGAAAGAGGATGGGAGGTCATGGGTTCTAATGGGAAGAAGATGGGTGATCATGAGTTCTGAAGGAACAAGGATAGGTGGTAATGGATTCTGGAGGAACAAGGATGGGAGGTCATGGGTTCTAGAGAGATGAGGATAGGAGGTCATGGGTTCTGAAGGGATGAGGATGGGTGGTCAGGGGTTCTAAACGGATAAGGATGGGAGGTCATGGGTTCTGAAGGGAAGAGGATGGGTGGTCAGGGTTTCTAAAGGGATAAGGATGGCAGGTCATGGGTTCTAACTGGGCGAGGATGGGTGGTCATGGGTTCTGAAGGGACAAGGATGGGTGGTCATGGGTTCATATTGGATGAGGATGGGAGGTCATGGGTTCTGAAGGGACGAGGATGGGTGGTCATGGGTTTTAACTGGACAAGGATGGGAGGTCATGGGTTCCAAAGGGGAGGATGGGTGGTCATGGGTTCTAACTGGATGAGGATGGGTGGTCATGGCTTCTAACTGGACGAGGATGGGAGGTCATGGGGTCTGAAGGAATGAGGATGGGTGATCAGAGGTTCTAAAGGGATAAGGATGGGAAGTCATGGGTTCTGAAGGAATGAGGATGGGTGGTCATGGGTTCTAACTGGATGAGGATGGGAGGTCATGGGTTCTGAAGGAATGAGGATGGGTGGTCATGGGTTCTGAAGGGACAAGGATGGGTGGTCATGGGTTCTAACTGGATGAGGATGGGAGGTCATGGGTTCTGAAGGAATGAGGATGGGTGGTCATGGGTTCTGAAGGGACAAGGATGGGTGGTCATGGGTTCTAACTGGATGAGGATGGGAGACCAGGGGTTCTGAAGGGATAGGATGGGACTAGAATGACTAGTTTCTAAATAAATTAGGATGGGTGTTCATGGGTTCTGCAAGGTCTAGAATGGGTGGTAACGGATTCTAAAGATACCAGGATAGGCATCATGGCATCCAAAGGACTAGGGTTTATAGTCATGAGTTCTGAAGGAATGAGGATGGGTGGTCATGGGTCCTAATGGACAAGGATGGGTGATCATGGGTCCTAATGGACAAGGATGGGTGGTCATCGGTTCTGAGGGGATGAAGATGGGTAGCTGGGTAGCTGTGGGTTCTGAAGGATGGGTGGCTGTGGGCTATGAAAGTAGCAGAAAGGTGGTTATGGTTTCTGAAGGGTCTAGAATGGGCAGTCATGGATTCTTAAGACACCAGCATAGCTGCCATGGTATCTGAAGGACTAGGGTTAGTGTTCACAAATTCTGAAGGGGTGCCCCTTCGTATTGTTCTCATTCAGACGCATGTTGGCTGGAGTGAAGATGCCTAATGAGTGTGGTTTGAGCTTCTCAGGCCTTGGCCCTGACTGCTACTTGACCCCTCCGTGTCTGGGTGTGAGCCACAGAAGCAGCTGCATGGAGGATGGCTCTCTTCCTCCTCCCATAAATGAAGGCACTGAACCCTTAGCCTGACTCTCAGTAGGGTTATGTCCACAGACCCAACGGTGGTGAAATGGGACCTGCAAAGATGTTTGAATTTCCAACTTAGCTAAGATGTAGTAGGGATTTTCCTGTTTTTGTTATAAGTTGCTGCCTGACACAGGGTTTTGCCAGCAGACTCATTTTTCAGCCCAGCCCTAAAAGTGCTGAGCCCCACTTTTCATCTTAGCCATTTCCTGTAGCAGCCTTCCAGAAAGGGTCTTCCCAACTACAAGGAAACTTTTCTAGTGAGCAGTCCCTAAAGTAGAATAAGCTAGGGTGCTGGACCCCATTCACCATATTTTATTTAAAATCATGGTGCCAACCACTCTCCTAAGTCAAGGTAGGGCCAACTGTGACTCTCACAGCTTGTACCAACTCTAGAGGCAGCTGTGGTCCAACTTCAAGGTGAAATTCCCCATTGGATATAAAAAGTTTGACAGTCCCTGGGGATACTTAAATTCAAAGTTGAGTGGCGAAGCCTCTCACACATGCTATCACTTGAAGCTCAGCTGTTCACATGAGGAAACAGCGTGTGTGCTGTGGTGGGACCAGTTCCAGGCACGGCACCCAGAAGCCTCAGGCTGCTCAGCATCTCTCAGCTACTGCCCCTGCTACCCCTATCTGCTGAACAAGAGCAGCACGGCTGAACTGCGAGAAGCAATGGGCCTTGTGCTCATTTATGAACTGATGAGTACAGAAGTTAAGCAATGTTCTTGGTGTCATGGAATAAAACCAGCACTCACATGACACACTGCAGTAGAGGCACAGTCAGCCTCCCATGTAAGAGCATGGGGAGGCAACTGGAGCTTCTTTCTAGCTAAACACCCTGGACACTAAAATATTTTGCAGATGAATTAACAAGCTTATATTATGTCAAAGGCTATGGCCTGAAATAAAAGTAGTCCTACAAAAGATTCCAAACCTACTTAAAATTTACATCTTATCCTGCAAATTGCATGCCTTAAGTGCGGGAAGGATGTGGCATTTATGCCATCTCAGTGCAAAATAATATGGGCCGAATTGCAAATCAGTACTTAAATGGGAAAAAATCACTTATCAATTGAAAATAGAATCGGTTATAAAGTAGTAGGAAAACAGTTAATGGTAAAGTTGTCTATTAAGTATTTATATGAAGTAATTATACAGTCACTTGAATGGTTCTCCACAGTTATGCTTAAACAAAATGATATTGAACATCAACCGATATTCTATGTAAGCATAATGCTGTCTCACAAAATAACACTCACCTGGTCCCATAAATTTAAACTTAACTATAGGTGTTGGTGTCATTTCAAGGAAACAAATTATTTTGAAAAATTTTATCATTCCAGGAAGTACAGCCATGAAGAACTCACCCAAGGTCGTTTTCCATCATTTAATTTAGTTCAGATTCAAAAACGGTCCCACCACATAGTACATGTATATTTATCTCCAAGTTCTTTCGGTCCTCATAGCAGAGTGTCATGATCTTGAAGGTTGCTCTAAACACTGACAAAGTGCCCTCAGTACAGGGGCCGTCTGCAGTTCCTCCTAGACTTCTGTTTGGGAGGCAGAATTCCATTTCTACTGATTAAAAAGTAAGCAGCAGCAGCAGCATCAGCCCCATTCGTTTCCATTCGCACAGTTTCGCTTCTTTTCCTGATGCTGCTTTTGGATTATAATGAAGACATTTGTCCCAGTGCAGAAGTTTTGCCCTGAAAATAAATTAGGCTTTTCTTGGCAGCTAAAATGAGCACTTTACACCAGGTGGGCTCTTTTCACTGTCCTCAGTCACGTAAGGAACTGAACAAACACAATGTAATGCAGTTTCGAAAGCCTTCAACGCATTCTCAGTCTCTGCTCACACACTAGGGGGTCAAGAGCTGCAGATGCTGGAATCAGCACCAGAGTGAAGCTGAAGAAGTTCCCCCGAGCTCACATCCTACTTACGTAAGGGACTTCAGAATCTCCAGACATGGCCTATTTAAAGTGTAATGAATGCATTTTAGAAAAAGCCATTAAAGCACTTTCTGAACTGCGGTTAATTTCCCCACTCCGCCCGCTCCTCTGTCAACTGACATGCAATGCTTTTGGGAGCTGAGGTACAGCATTCAGGTCAAAACCACTTAAGACCAAATGAATCTATACAACTTTTGAAAGCATATCAATATTAACGAATTTGCTTTATAATTTCATTCGAACTATTCCATCTGGAAAACGGTATGTACTCATTAACTTTTAATTTAAAATGCTTTTTCCATGTTTGAATTGCTGATACTTTTGTCTGATTTTCTTAAAAAGAAAAAAAAAAAACTTTCAAAAGCCTAACTGTGAACCAGTGCTGCCCACTGTGAAAGGGGGAGGCTCTGAGCCCAAGAGAGTGTCAAGAATGCGCAGGTGATTCTGTGTGCCTGATCTCCTGGGGGAGCCCCCTGGGGGTGTCTTACAAACAGTCCTCGCCTGAAGAACAGCCGCCTCCCCCTCCTCTCTACTGCCCTCCCCTCACTCCAGCAACCACAGGGTAAGAATGAAAAGGCCATCTCAGTTCAGACTTGCTCTACTCAGCGTCCATCCCACCCTCAATCCTGGTTTCTAAGCTTCTTCCCACGTGAGCCTGTTTCTTCTCTCTGAATCTGAGGGGCAGGAATAAAAAGGCCGTCTTGGTTCAGGCTTGTCCTACACAGCGTCCACCCCACCCTCAGTCCTCGTTTCTAAGCATCTTCCCACCGTGAGCCTGTTTCTTCTCTCTGAATCTGACACTTGATCACCCATAACCCACTATACATTTCTAACCTTTGGCTTCAATTTCTTGGCTCAAAGAAGACCGTGCATCATCACCGCATCCCCAGCATGACGTCCCCAGTGTGGCACCTCTGAGTGGTGGGATGTGTCTGCACACCTGCCCAGGGTTGTGCCATCAGCCTCAGAGAGGGCACAGCCCCGTGGCACCCGCTCGGCACTGTGCTTCGTCCACAGGCTCACCTCAAGAAGACAGGTCAAACAGACAGTGTTGGGTTTTCCAAGACAGGTGAAACAGACGGTGTTGGGTTTTCCAAAACCTCTTCTTGATGCTGGGTCCCAAGGAGATGAAATGGCTGTAGCAAATTTTAAAAACCCATAAAGCTTTGGGATCCTGCAGAGAAGCACAGGGTTCATCTGAGGACTGCACATTGGGTTTATTTTTCAGCTTTCTTTTGGCAGAAGCGATCCTGGGATCTCCCTTCTGCAGAGGAAGCCAGTAGCTGTTGGCTGCGGAAGAGGTTTTGCTTTGGTTTCTGTCTTCCCATCAACTGTGTTCAGACTCAGAGTCAACTAATTTTTATTCAGTTCTTCGTGTTCCAGATACAGTAATGAATATTTTGTTTTTTTTTTCTCTTTGTTTTGAGACAGGGTTTTGCCCTGTCACCTAGGCTGGAGTGCAGTGGCATAATCACAGCTCACTGTAGACTTGACCTCCTGAACTCAGGCAATCCTTCCACCTCTGAGAGCCTCCTTAGTTAGCTGGGACTACAGGCATGCCACCACGTGTGGCTAACTGTTTTTATTTTTTGTAGAGATGGGGTTTTGCCATGTTGCCCAGGCTGGTCTCAAATGCCTGGGCTCAGGCAATTCACTCACACTGGCTTCCCTAAGTGCAGGCATTGTAATTACTGGATATTTTCAAATATATTATCTGCCCCATTCTCAATGTGAGGTGAATACTGTCACCCCCACTTTACAGATAAAGAAACTGAAGAAATAAGAAAACCCTCAATGCCTCTTGTAAGGTTATCTAGCACCAAATTGTAGAATTTAAATCCAAACCCAGGTTTTCTGACCCCAAGTCTTCTGGGCATCAACCCCTCACTCTTCGTCGAGGCTGTGGCTGAGACACAGCTGGTGCTTTGGAGGGTGGTCGGTAACCCTTAGTCACTTGACAATACAGAAAACCCAAGAGCATGTCAGGACCCAGATGAACGGGGAAGGCCTGCTCCCTTCTCACATGGAAGGCCAGTGCGGGTGTCCCCAGCTGACACCTGCGCACCCCATGGAGACGGGATTGCGTACCGCATTAAGGCCAAGATCTCCAAAACCACAGACCCCCACCAGGCCCACACCCACAGCTTTCCAAGAACCCCTGGAAAGTCCTCTCAAGTGACTGTCACTGGGCACGTCTGACGGAGTGAATGGCTCCCACAGTGCTGTCTGCAGGGATCGTTTCCTGGGCACTGATGTCTATGAGTGATGCTCTCATGCCTTCTAGAAGATTCCAGGCCCATTATGTCCCATCACTGAGCAAAGGACAACAACGTTCCATACACCTGGCACAGTCCCCTGTGTGTGGTAGGGATAAATGACTGACTAGAAGAAGAGCCCAAATGAGATCATCTCAACAAATTTGAAAACTGTCATTTGTGCCTTAAAATGAGTGTGGCTGACCACTGATGTGAATTCTCATGACAAAGCACCAGCTGTAACTCTACACAGCTGGTGGTCTCAGCACTGGGGATCCCTGGCAGCACAGACACTTCACAGCTACAACTCCATCCTCTGAACTGTTTGATTTTACCACTGCCTGCAAGAAGGATCCCTAAAGATGCCACCACTGTATTTAGGTCATTTAAATTTCTACAGCATCTATGGTGTGGTAGGCACTGTCTTAGGCACTTTACATACACAAACTCAGAATCTTCACAATATTTTTATAAAGTAGTTATTACTACTCCAATTTTCAGATGAAAAGTTATTCCCCATGGTTAAGAAACATGCCCAGTAAAGGGTTCAATTCAACAAGAAGGCCTAACTATTCTAAATATACATGCATCCAACACAGGAGCACCTGGATTCATAAAGCAGGGCTTAGAGACCTTCAAAGAGACAAAGACTCCCACACAATAATAGTGGAAGACGTCAACATTCCACTGACAGTGTTAGACAGATCACTGAGAGAGAATTAATGAAGATATTCAGGATCTGAACTCCACATTGGACCAAATGCATATGACAGACCTCTATAGAACACTCTACCCCAAAACAACAGAATATACATTCTTCTTATTGCCACATGGCACATACTCTAAAACAGACCACATAATTGAACATAATCCTCAGGCAAATGCTAAAGAACCGAAACCACGCCAAATACAATCTTGGACCACAGCACAATAAAAGTAGAAGTTAAGACTCAGAAAATCACTCAAAACCATGAAATTACATGGAAATTACACAACATCCTCCTGAATGACTTTGGGTAAATAATGAAATTAAGGCAGAAATCAAGAAGTTCTTTGAAACTGATAAGAACAAAGAAAGAGCATACCAGAATCTCTGGGACACAGCTAAGGCAGTGTTAAGAGGAAAATTCGTAGCACTAAATACCACATCAAAAAGTTGGAAAGATCTCAAATTAACAACCTAACATCACAATTAAAAGAATTGGAGAAGCAAGAACAAATCAACTCCAAAGCTGGCAGAAGACAAGAAATAACCAAAAGCAGAGCTGAAGAAAATCAAGACACAAAAAACCATTGAATAAATCAATGAATCTAGGAGTTCATTTTTTGAAAAAAAAATTACTAAGATAGGCTGCTAGCTGGACTAATAAAGAAGAAAAGAGAGGAGGCCCAAATAAATACAATTAGAAATGACAAAGAGAATGTTACCACTGACCCCACAGAAATAAAAATAACCACCAAAAACTACTATGAACACCTCTATGCACACAATCTAGAAAACCTAGAAGAGATGGATAAATTCCTGGACACTTACACCCTCCCAAGACTGAACCAGGAAGAAGCTGATTCCTTGAGCAGACCAATAACATGCTCTGAAATTGAATCAGTAATGAATAGTTTATCAACCAAAAAAAAGCCCAGGACAGATGAATTCACAGCTGAATTCTACCAGATGTATAAAGAAGAGCTGGTACTATTTTCTACTGAACCTATTTAAAAAAACTGAAAAGGAGGGACTCCTCCCCAACTCATTCTATGAGGCCAGCATCATCCTGATACCAAAACCTGGCAGAGACACAACAAAAAAAGAAAACTTCAGGCCAATATCCTTGATGAACATCGATGAAAAAATCCTCAGCAAAATTCTTGCAAACCAAATCCAACAGCATATCAAAAAGCTAATCCACCACAATCAAGTAGGCTTCATCTCCTGGATGCAAGGTTGGTTCAACATACACAAATCAATCACTGTGATTCATCACATAAACAGAACTAAAGACAAAAACCATATGATTGTCTCAATAGATGCAGAAAAGGCTTTTAATAAAATCCAATACCTCTTCATGTTAAAAACTCTCAATATACTAGGTATTGAAGGAACATACCTCAAAATAATAAGAGCCATCTATGACATCCCCACAGCCAGCATCATACTGAATAGGTAAAAGCTGGAATAATTCCCCTTGAAAACTAGCACAAGACAAGGACGCCGTCTCTCACTAGTCCCATTCAACATAGTATTGGAAGTTCTGGCCAGGGCAATCAGGCAATAGAAAAAATAAAGGGCATCCAAGCAGAAAGAGAGGAAGTCAAAGTACCCCTGTTTGTAGATGACACGATTCTATATCTAGAAAACCCCAGTCTTCGCTCAAAAGCTCTCTCAGCTGATAAACAACTTAACCAGAGTTGCAGGATACAAAATCAATGTACAAAAATCACTAGCATTCTTACACACCAAAAACAGCCAAGCTGAGAGCTAAATCAGGAAGGTAATTACATTCACAACTGCCACAAAAAGAATAAAATACCTAGGAATGCAGCTGACAAGGGAGGTTAAAGATCTCTTCAATGAGAATTACAAAATGCTCCTCAAAGAAATCTGAGAATGCACAAATGGAAAAATATCCCAGGCTCATGGACAGAAAGCATCAATTTAATTAAAATGGCCATACTGCCCAAAGCAATTTATAGATTCAATGTTATTCCTATGAAAATACCAATGACATTCTTTACAGAACTAGAAAAAAACTATTGTAAAATTCATATGGAACCAAAAAAGAGCCCAAATATCCAAGACCATTATAAGCAAAAAGAACAAAGCTGGAGGCATCATATTATCCAACTTTGAATGATACTACAGGGCTACAGTAACAAACAGCATGACACTGGTACAAAAACAGACACACAGACCAATGGAACAGAATAGACAGCCCCAAAATAAGGTTTCACACCTACAACCATCTGATCTTAGACAAAGCTGACAAAAATAATCAATGGGGAAAAGACTCCCTAGTCAACAAAGGGTGCTGGGATAACTGGCTAGTCATACGTAGAAGATTGAAGCTGGACCCCTTCCTTATACCATGTACAAAAAGCAACTCTAGATGGATTAAAGACTTAAATGTAAAACCCAAAATTATAAAAACCCTGGGAGACAACCTAGGCAATATCATCCTGAATGAGCAAAGATTTCATGATTCATGCAATTTCTGCAACAAAAGGAGAAATTGACAAATGGGATACAATTAAACTTAAGAACCTCTGTAGAGCAAAAGAAACTATCATCAGAGCGAACAGACAAACTACTAGAATAGGAGAAAATATTTGCAAACTACGCATCTGACAAAGGTCTCATATCCAGTATCTATAAGGAACTTAAACAAATTTACAAGAGAAAAACAACCGTATTAAAAAGTGGGCAAAGGACGGCCGGGCGCGGTGGCTCACGCCTGTAATCCCAGCACTTTGGAAGGCCGAGGCAGGTGGATCATGAGGTGAGGAGATCGAGACCATCCTGGCTAACATGGTGAAACCCTGTCTCTAATAAAAATACAAAAAATTAGCCAGGTGTAGTGGTGGATGCCTGTAGTCCCAGCTAATCGGGAGGCTGAGTCAGGAGTATGGCATGAACCTGGGAGGCGGAGCTTGCAGTGAGCCAAGATCACGCCACTGCACTTCAGCCTGGGCAACAGAGCAAGACTCTGTCTCAAAAAAAAAAAAAAAAATGGGCAAAGGACATGAACACACTTTTTAAAAGAAGACACTTTTTAAAAGAAGGCCAAGAAGCATATGAAAAAACTTAAATATCATTTATCATTAGAGAAATGCAAAGCAAAACCACAGTGAGATATCATCTCACACCAGTCAGAATGGCCATCATTAAAAAGTCAAAAAATAACAGATGCTGGTGAGGTTGTGGAGAAAAAGGAACACTTATACACTGTTGGTGGGAGTGTAAAGTAGTTCAACCCCTGTGGAAAGCAGTGTGTGGTGATTCCTCAAAGAGTTAGAAGCAGAGCTACCATTCGACCCAGCAATCCTATTAGCGGGTATATATCCAGAGGAATATAAATCATTCTACCATAAAGACACATGCACGTGAATGCTCACTGCAGCACTATTCACAAAAGCAAAGACAGGCAATCAACTTAAATGCCCAGCAATGACAGACTGAATATAGAGAATGTGGTACATCTATACCGTGGAATACTATACAGCCATAAAAAGAATAAGACCCATGACCTCTGCAGGAACATGGATGGAGCTGGAGGCCATTATCTTTAGCAAACTAACCCAGGAAGAGAAAAACAAATACTGCATGTTCTCACTTACAAGTGGGATCTAAATAATGAGAACACGTGGACACAGAGGGGAACAACACACTCTGGGGTCTATCAGAGGGTGGCATATGGGAGGGGGGAGGGGACCATGAAATATAACCATTGAGTAGCGGGCTTAATTAAACCTGGGTGATGAAATAACCTGTACAATAAATCTCTGTGACACGAGTTAACCTAAGTAAGAAGCCTTCACATGTACCCTGGAACCAAAAATAAAAGTTAAAAAAGAAAAAAAAGAAACACGCCCAAGGTCACACAGAAAATGGGGACTGGAACGTGAGCCCAGGGAGTCTGGCCTGAAAATCCACAGCCTTCAGCACACACAGTGCTGGGTCTTCCGGGAGCTGAGGGAAGATGATTTCTGCCATCACTCTGGAAGTGCCAACAGGAAACTAGGCAAGTCGGATACTAAGCCACCTCTCTCCATGTTTTCTTTTTATTTAATTTATTTTCTGTAGCTTGGCCATCTTTGCATTTCCAGCCCTGCCATGAGTGATGTTCTGGGCTCTGTGAGGAGGAGGAAGGCCTGGGCAGAAAGCAGCCCTGGAGTCGGGCACTGTGGCATGCAGGTGGCACATGTGTGTGGAGCATGTGTTCCAGCAAGCACAAGGAGAGGCTGCTCAAACCCACGTGTGACCTTCGGCTGGCAGATGCATCTGACTTAGCCAGCCAAGGAACCAACCCTCACACTCCCTGACCCCAAGCCCCCAAAAGCACCATCCACAGGGAAGGGCCCTACAGACAGGGGTAGCTGAGCCCTGCACTAGGCACAGAGGGTGTGTGGGGTCCTGGGGGTCCTCACACCTGAAACACAGGTCAGGGCTGTGCAGGGTGAATATAGACAGCTGTATGTGAGAGAGAGGGTCTGTAAGAACAGCGCGGCTGCAGGGCTGCGGGACACTCAACGTCTCCCTCAAAAAAAAAAAAAAGGCTATAAATCTTCCCTGAAAATGGAAAGCAGTTATTTGCAGATGATTGGGTTTGTTATTGTTTTCCCCTAATTTCAGGGACAATATGGCACTGCTGGCTCTCTCACATGCCAGATGCAGACACATTGAAGACCCATGCACACTTCACAGGCACGTGCACACCTCACCCACCCTATGCACACCTCACAGACCCAGCACACTTCACAGGCACGTGCACACATCACAGACCGAGCACATGTCACAGACCCATGCACACCCCACAGACCCAGCACGTGTCACAGACCCATGCACACCTCACAGACCCAGCACATGTCACAGACCCGTGCACACCTCACAGACCCAGCACATGTCACAGACCCATGCACACCTCTCAGACCCATGCACACCTCACAGATCCAGCACACTCCATAAGCACATGCACACATCACAGACCCAGACCCAGCACATGTCACAGACCCGTGCACACCTCACAGACCCGTGCACACCTCACAGACCCAGCACATGTCACAGACCCATGCACACCTCACAGACCCAGCACATGTCACAGACCTGTGCACACCTCACAGACCCAGCACATGTCACAGACCCATGCACACCTCTCAGACCCATGCACACCTCACAGATCTAGCACACTCCATAAGCACATGCACACATCACAGACTCAGACCCAGCACATGTCACAGACCCATGCACACCTCACAGACCCGTGCACACCTCACAGACCTAGCACATGTCACAGACCCGTGCACACCTCACAGACCCGTGCACACCTCACAGACCCAGCATGTCACAGACCCATGCACACGTCACAGACCCATGCACACGTCACAGACCCAGCACACTTCATAGGCACGTGCACACCTCACAGACCCATGCACACCTCACAGACCCAGCACATGTCACAGACCCATGCACACGTCACAGACCCATGCACACCTCACAGACCCGTGCACACCTCACAGACCCAGCACGTCACAGACCCGTGCACACCTCACAGACCCAGCACCTCACAGACCCATGCACACCTCACAGACCCAGCACATGTCACAGACCCATGCACACGTCACAGACCCATGCACACCTCACAGACCCGTGCACACCTCACAGACCCAGCACGTCACAGACCCGTGCACACCTCACAGACCCAGCACCTCACAGACCCATGCACACCTCACAGACCCAGCACATGTCACAGACCCATGCACACCTCACAGACCCGTGCACACCTCACAGACCCAGCACGTCACAGACCTGTGCACACCTCACAGACCCAGCACACATCACAGGCACGTGCACACCTCACAGACCCATGCACACGTCACAGACCCAGCACACATCATAGGCACATGCACACCTCACAGACCCATGCACACCTCACAGACCCGTGCACACCTCACAGACCCGTGCACACCTCACAGACCCAGCACATCACAGGCACGTGCACACCTCACAGACCCAGTACATGTCACAGACCCAGCACACTTCATAGGCACGTGCACACATCATAGGCACATGCACACCTCACAGACCCACGCACACCTCACAGACCCGTGCACACCTCACAGACCCGCGTACACCTCACAGATCCAGCACACTTCATAGGCACATGCACACCTCATAGACACATTCACACCTCACAGACCCAGCACACGTCAAAGGAACGTGCACACTTCACAGACCCAGCGCACATCACAGGGACGTGCACTCACTCACATCTCACAACATCATCTTACATGACGGCTTCAATCACAGGCCGCCCTGCAAAGTCAAACAAGCATGAAGGCTGCTCCCAGGGTTTCGTTTGTTCTATTAATGCTGAAAGTGGTTAACTTTCAGAAATTCACTGCACTGTCTTCTTTTCATTTCCCCATAGATTGGGGAAACATTCAGCACATACTGAGTTTGGAAACCATTCTCCAGAAAGCCTCCAAATGCATCTGGACAGGAAGGACAGTGACAGCCAGTTCATTTCCCATCAACCTTCCTATCCCTTCTTCTTACCTAAGATCTCCACTTCTGTGCAGCGTCCAGTCCATCCTTTCACATGGTTGGAAAAACAAGCAACAATAAAAAGAAAACACTCAAGTTGGTTTTCTGCCCCTCTGGAAACTCAGGCTCAGCTACGACTATTCTGCTTCAGGCGCTTCAGGAAGGAAAGCTGAGTCCACAACCCAGGGTTACGTTCTGTGCACATCCTGGTCTGTCTGCCATCTCGTGAGCTCCCTCTCGTGCTCCCCGAGCTATAGACATTTGACAGCTTAGGGTGGTTCGGGGTCAGGAAGGCTCCTGCCAAATGCAACGTGGGGGTGGAAACACAGCATAGAAGGGGCCGTAACTCACAGAGGGAGATGGAGAAGAGTCCCTGGCATGATAAAAGTGATGAATGGCAAATACTATGTGTGCTTTACAAAAACAGCTCTGCTGGGACAGAGCAGGGAAGAGCAGAGGAAATAAAGCCTCAGGAAGCCCTTCCAGGCACACGTCACACAGAAAGCCCCTTCTCCTAGGATTCTCGATAGTTAGCTGCCTCCGTGTTTCCACCCTGGAATTCCGCTGGAAAATAACAGCACATGAGCTTCCCACGCGAGGGGCCCTGGCTCTCCCTGTGAAGAGCTGTGGCTTTTTCTCAGGCCAAATGTGACCCACACAGGACAAGGATCGACCCGGTGCACAGACGCTTCCTTTGGACGCCTCTGGACGCCTTCGCTGACCTCTATGTGAGTGGATCTGAGGCCTAGGCAGGCCTGGGTGCGGGGGCTCAGCAACAGCGAGGGGTCTGTGCCAGCGCAGCCTCCCAGCCCTGGAGTGGTGATGAGTATCTAGAAAGCACTCGGTCACCCTCACCTCCAGCCTCTCTGTGAGCTATTGTCTCCATTTCACAGATGAGAAAACCAAGTCTCGCAGCAAAGTCACAGAACCAGTGCGCTGCAAAGCCTCTGTTCTCTCCACTTTGTGGTGCTTTAAGTACCCCCACTGGTTTTTATTTTGATGCGTGTGTGATACCGCCTGCAGGTGAGCAACTCACACAAAAGTCACATTTTGTTAGAATGGGAAATGCATTGTCAGTACACTCACTGCTGTCTGCTAGATGCTGTACACAGGTGCGGTTTAATAGACTCTCTCACTCTGCTTATCTGGCAAGACTCTTCCCAGAAGAAAATACGTCTGAGATGTTGAAGCAATCCTGCTCCTAAAACCCTTAGAGTCTTATCCTCTACAGAGTCCAAATGATTCTATTCTCATTTGATAATTTCCTTTTGAACACAGTTCATCACAGGTGTCACTCACAAGTAAGTGACAAGCACCTCCACCCTCCTAGAATGGCTCCCTTCAATAGAAAACCCTCCTAGAATGGCTCCCCTCAATGGAAGACCCTCCTAGAACGGCTCTCTTCAATAGAAAACCCTCCTAGAATGGCTCCCCTCAATGGAAGACCCTCCTAGAACAGCTCTCTTCAATAGAAAACCCTCCTAGAATGGCCTCCTTCAGTAGAAAACCCTCTAGAATGGCTCCCTTCAATAGAAAACCCTCCTAGAATGGCCTCCTTCAGTAGAAAACCCTCCTAGAATGGCTCCCCTCAATGGAAGACCCTCCTAGAACAGCTCTCTTCAATAGAAAACCCTCCTAGAATGGCCTCCTTCAGTAGAAAACCCTCTAGAATGGCTCCCTTCAATAGAAAACCCTCCTAGAATGGCCTCCTTCAGTAGAAAACCCTCCTAGAATGGCTCCCTTCAATAGAAAACCCCCCTAGAATGGCCTCCTTCAGTACAAAACCCTCTTAGAATGACCCCCTTCAGTAGAAAACCCTCCTAGAATGGCTCCCTTCAATAGAAAACCCTCCTAGAATGGCCTCCTTCAGTAGAAAACCGTCCTAGAATGGCTCCCTTCAGTAGAAAACCATCCTAGAATGGCTCCCTTCAGTAGAAAACTGTCCTAGAATGGCCCTCTCAATAGAAAACCCTCCTAGAATGGCTCCCCTCAATAGAAAACCCTCCTAGAATGGCTCCCCTCAATAGAAAACCCTCCTAGAATGGCCTCCTTCAGTAGACAACCCTCCTAGAATGGCCTCCTTCAATAGAAAACCCTCCTAGAATGGTTCCCTTCAATACAAAACCCTCCTAGAATGGCTCCCTTCAGTAGAAAACCCTCCTAGAATGGCCTCCTTCAATAGAAAACCCTCCTAGAATGGCTCCCCTCAATAGAAAACCCTCCTAGAATGGCGCCCTTCAATAGAAAACCCTCCTAGAATGGCCCCCTTCAGTAGAAAACCCTCCTAGGATGGCTCCCCTCAGTAGAAAACCCTCCTAGAATGGCCCCTTCAGTAGAAAACCCTCCTAGAATGGCTCCCCTCAGTAGAAAACCCTCCTAGAATGGCTCCCCTCAGTAGAAAACCCTCCTAAAATGGCTCCCTTCAGTAGAAAACCCTCCTGGAATGGCTCCCTTCAGTAGATAGTGCACCTGCAGGAAGCTCGTGCCTTGTCACTCAGGCACAGACCCCCGCTCAGCTTGGCTACCCCCTCCCTGCATCTCCCACCATCAGAGAAACACGGACCAGAACCATGTTAGGGTGACTGTTCTCATCAAAGGACAAAAGTCACAGGTGCTGGTGAGAATGTGGGGAACCTGTTCCCAGCACTATCTCCTCCTTCAGGCAGAACAAGGTTAATCCCCACAACATGAGACCCCTACAGTTCCACAGCCCTAGCTAATCACAACTGTCGTAGAGTCTTCACTTTCAGAACACTTTTCATTTTCAGGCACCACGGTTGTAATTTTTAAGGTGTTAGAACTTTTTCTCTGTAGAATGGATCACATATGAAAAGGTGGCGTTAAGAAGGTAAATCAATGACAAATCATCACTCCGAAATCTCAGGATAAAGTATGAGCCTGTATACTGGGATTCAGGACACCCGTGGGCCTCCTTCAACACATCCTCATGTCGTGAGACCGCACCTTTCCGGCTTCCTGCCCGGTTCTCCCAGGTGGACCATCAGGTGTGGCACCTGCACGGTTGGCCGCTGCCGACCACTGCTCCTCCTCCGCTCCAGGGCGTCTGGCGAGTCGAGGTAGGCGAGCACGAGATGGCAGAGATTTTCTCCTCTGCTAAGAAGGAAGCTGCCGGTGCTCTTCAGAGGCCCTGCAGATGGAGGAAGCACACTCCACTTCCCGCTTTCTGGTGAGGGATGCAACCTAATTAAGGGTAATTAACCCAACAGCAGGTGCGAGCGGTCCTGGGGCTGCCTCGCTGACAAGCCTCGGGCACAGGAGCAAACTGGGGAAGGAGGTGGCAGCCCTGGGCCCCAGGACCCCAACCCCTCAGTGCAGCCCATCAGCCCGGGGAGCGACAGCCTCTTCCTCTGCGAAGCGGGGTTGCGGGCGGTGATTTCCTGGAGCAGCCCAAGGATTAAATGAGACAGAGTCAGCAAACGCCTTGGCCAGGCTAGAAACCATTCGGGCCTCTGTTATTGATCGTGCTCAGGATCAATTAAGTAAAGAGTTCAAGTCCCTCTGAAGATGCTCGTGGTTTTACACGCCCACCCCTAAGGCATCTGCTCTGGCCCACATGTGCCCTGACTTCTTGTCACCAAAGGGATTTCCGTAACATGACTGTGCTGGTCCTGTGGCTGGAACCCTCTCCCAGGCTCTCTTTACATGGCTGGCATCAACCCTCCCTCCACTATTTGGTGCTGTAACATGGCTGTGCTGATCCTGTGGCTGGAACCCACTCCTGAGCTCTTTTTACTGGGCTGGCGTCAACCCTCCCTCCACTATTCAGTGCACGCCCCTCTCCAGCCACTTTGTCTGAGGCTCCACCGTGGCCGGGGCTGGATGCTGTTCTTGCTCCTGAATCACCCATCACCAGCAACACCTCACCCTAACACGTGGTACCCCCATGGCTCCCTCTGCCTTGGCATGAAGGAAACGTGCACACGTCTCGCTGTGGTGATTCATGCGTGAAGACGAGCCAGCCGAGCAATCCTGTGCCCAAGCAAGCGCTTTGTGTTCTTGTGATGCCACCTGATGCAGGGGCCCAGAAAGGGTTTGTTTTTAGAAGATTACCACAGCCAGGCCCATCACTGGCATCCTCACCAAAGGCCAAGTCAACAGTGGCAGATGCAGCCCCAACATGGGTGCGGGGACCCCCTGAACTGATTTCCAATAAACAACCACTTGCACACTCCTGAATACAGCAGACACCTGCCAGTCATCACCGTTAACCAAGGCCCCGCCAGTCATCACGATTAACCAAAGCCCCGCCAGCCATCACCGTTAACCAAGGCCCCGCCAGTCATCACCGTTAACCAAAGCCCCGCCAGTCATCACCGTTAACCAAGGCCCCGCCAGTCATCACCGTTAACCAAGGCCCCGCCAGTCGCCACCGTTAACCAAGGCCCCGCCAGTCACCACCGTTAACCAAGGCCCCGCCAGTCATCACCGTTAACCAAGGCCCCGCCAGTCACCACCGTTAACCAAGGCCCCGCCAGTCATCACCGTTAACCAAGGCCCTGCTAGTCATCACCGTTAACCAAGGCCCCGCCAGTCACCACCGTTAACCAAGGCCCCGCCAGTCATCACCGTTAACCAAGGCCCCGCCAGTCACCACCGTTAACCAAGGCCCCGCCAGTCATCACCGTTAACCAAGGCCCTGCTAGTCATCACCGTTAACCAAGGCCCCGCCAGTCATCACCGTTAACCAAGGCCCCGCCAGTCATCACCGTTAACCAAGGCCCCGCCAGTCATCACCGTTAACCAAGGCCCCGCCAGTCACCACCGTTAACCAAGGCCCCGCCAGTCATCACCGTTAACCAAGGCCCCGCCAGTCACCACCGTTAACCAAGGCCCCGCCAGTCATCACCGTTAACCAAGGCCCCGCCAGTCACCACCGTTAACCAAGGCCCCGTCAGTCATCACCATTAACCAAGGCCCTGCCAGTCATCACCATTAACCAAGGCCCCACCAGTCACCACCGTTAACCAAGGCCCCGCCAGTCATCACCATTAACCAAGGCCATATGACTCTGAGAAGCCCTGAAAGTTTCAGCATTGTGGGTCCACATGAACCCAACAGAGCCTGGAAGTCTCCAAACACCCCCAGATGACGCCCAGGGCAGCCAGGATGTGATACACACACAGGGCAGATAGGCTGCCGGGACTCACGGCCACCTCCGTTCCCTTCTTACCTCCACCAGAGTCAGACTCCAGAGACTCAGGAAGACCCCGGAAAACCTCAGAGACCCCCAGAAACTTACGAAGACCCCGGAAAACCACAGAGACTCCAGAGACTCATAGGGAACCACAGACTCACGAAGACTCCAGAATCTCATGAAGACCCGGGAAAACCACAGAGACCCCAGAGACTCATAGGGACCCAGAGACTCACAAAGACCCCTGAAACTCATGAAGACCCCAGAAAACCAGAGACCCCAGAGACTCACAAAGACCCCGGAGACTCACAAGGCCCCACGCACATTTTCTGCCCCGTCACCTCCCCCAGGGCTGTGTTTTCTTCCTCTTTTTCTCCTCTCCACATCACCCCCTCTCAACTGTGAGGACACCAGGCTCCTGAGTGCAGACGCACAGGTGCCTAAATCCCCCCACGCACGAGGCCGCAGTTTCACAGGCTCCATTACCACAGAGGCGAGTGCCCATGTGACAGGCCCAGTGGAGAGATAACGTTTCCTGAAATCTTATCAGAATTGCATGGACTTGTGCAGAGCCTTCAGGAGACCATGTCTACACATTAATGGTATAAATATATAATATCAAAAGAAAACATTTACTCTCTCTCAAATCCCACGAATAGCGTGCATTTCTCATTTAAGAGACTTAGTCTCTCTCCGCCATAGATTTTTGGGCGGCATGCCAATCACTGAGTGACTCGAGACAGCTGTGTCTGTAATGTTTTATGTATCTATAAATTATATAAAAATATATAATAGATATATAATATATAATTATATATGTAATTTATATATATTATGTAATTATCTATTACATGTAATTTTTATATTATATATTATATATGTATGTAAATACATATTAATATTAATCAGTAAAAGCTTGAATCTATATTCATTATATATATTCAATATTATATATAATTATAAATTAGTAAAAGCTTGAATATATATTAAGCTTTTACTAATTTATATTGAATAAAATGTGTGTCATATCACATATATTGTTTTATAATATGAGTTCTTCTCTTTATTTGAACATTTCCTGAATTGAATGTTCCCCTATAATACAATATGCTGGCTGCTTTTTTTAGTTCATAAATCTTTTTTCCTCTTTTTTGTGCTAAAATAAACATAAAATCCACCATCTTGACTGTCTTAGGTGTTTGCCTCAGTGGTGACAAGGACCTTCCCATCGTCGTGTCGTGTTCGGCTCAGGGGTGACGAGGACCTTCCCATCGTCGTGTCATGTTCGGCTCAGGGGTGATGAGGACCTTCCCATTGTCGTGTCGCCATCTCCGGAACTCTTCCATCTTCCCAGACTGAGCCTCTGCCCCCATGAAATGCCCCCTCCACCCCCAGCCCCGGCACCCCCCTATCTGCCTTCTGTCTCTGTGAATCTGCAGACTCTGGGTGCCTCCTGTGAGTCGCTCACATTGTGGGTGTCCCTCTGTGGCCGGCCTGTTCACTGTGGCTTAACGTCCTCAAGGTTCATCCACGTTGTAGCCTGTGGCGGAATTCTAATAAACAGCACGCTCACTTACTGATTCTGCAAGCAGAGCATACACTGGCCAACAAATGGCCCCCCTGCTCCTCGGCCTTGGCCCCCCACCCTGTGTTAGTGAGTGAGCCTTTGTTGGATTTTAACGAATTGTTTTCCCAGTTCCATTCGGCAGTGCTTCCAGATCCCCCAGGCTGCACACTCAGAGACAGATTTTATGTCACTTAACATTTGCGTCTGCCATGCCCATCAGTGTAGATTCAAATTGCTAATATCAGAGTGAAGATGCCGTTCAGGCCCTTCTAGCCCCTGAGGAGTAGACGTGGGCTTGTGAATGCCAGGAACCCCAGAAGAAGCCCCACGTGGGACCAGCATGGGAATCTCACCACATCCTCCCAATCACTGCAGGTGATGCGGGTAAAAGAAATGTAACTGGTATTGCTTATCTTTAAAGAAAGTGTCACTGGAACAGCTATAAAGTACTTGAAATGCTATGGTTAAAATGAGTGGCTTTAAGAAATTGATTTTTAAATGCTATCATCTGTATGAAATTGAATCCATTTTCAAGGTTAGTCTATTTCTACAGAACACACGATTTCTCAGCAGCCCCTCCTTCTTACGAAACTCTGTCCTGCCTGGCAGATCATGCGTGGAAAGAGAATGAAGTCAAAAGGAGCTGAAATGCAACAGGCGCGCCAAGTTCACACACTCATCAGTCATGATGTCTGACAATTATCCTCTGAAATACAACTTCTAAGTGTGTGGCCCACCTTCATTTTCTTATACAGTAATTCCCCTGTATCAGAGAAGACACATTCTGAGACCACCAGGGGTGCCTGAAACTGTGGGTAGGCACGTGCACGCACACACACACACACACACCACAAACTCTAATACACGTTTTTCCCTACACACACTGTGCACTGTGGACATGCCGGACAAAGGTTTTCCCTACCCAGGCTTTACACTGTGGACATGCCAGACAAAGGTTTTCCCTACACACACTGTCCACTGTGGACATGCTGGACAAAGGTTTTCCCTACACGCACTGTACATGCTGGACAAAGGGATGATTCATGTCCCAGGCAGGGCAGAGCAGGATGGCACAAGATTTCATTACACTACTAAGAACAGTGGGCAATTCTAAACTTATGACTTGTTCATTTCTAGAATTTTCCATTTAATATTTTCAGATCTCAGTTGACTTCGAGTAGCTGAAATCTCGGGAAGCAAAACCCTGGAGAAGAGGGCCTACTGTATGAGCTTTGCGGCATAATAGATGGGACATGTTTCCATTGAAATGAGGATTTTGAATGCGTGTCTATGGATATTAAGAAGGAATTACCACATTTAAGTGAATTATCTTCAGAATCCCAAGGACTGGGTAAATATAAAAGACCTGTGGTATTTCTAAATACCGTACACACTAATTACCAATGTCTAAATGTCAGGCTACTTTTAGTAAGTAAACCAATTGATTTCAAATAAGCTACCCACTTAATTAACGTAGAAATCTCAGGGCAGAAGACGTTCTCCACCTCTGAAGCTTCAAAGCTTCACAGAGAAACACATCCGAACACTCTTCCTAATCCTCCTGGTAGCCTCTGAAAGGGATGAAGTCCCTCCTCTAATGAAGAGACACCACTGCGAGGATGTGGTAGCACAGACCAGAAACTCCCTGAGGGCTGAGGTCGGCACCGAGTTTACTTAGCAACGTAGCCCCAGTACCGCCCTGGCGCATCCCAGACACTCGGTAATTTGTTGAATGAAACTTGCGAGCAAAGATAAATGGCTGCAGGAATGATCAAAGGCTCCTCTGCACACCGGGAGACACACGTCTCTACGCAACACACAGGACGCTGCTTGTTTTCTTTTCATTGTTGTGAATGTGAAGAAACTGATGACAGAAATATTAACTCCCAGAAGCCCTCTGCGGGAATTCATCGCAGTTACTACGCATTCGGAGAGGATCTGAGAGCACAGCCAGGGAAAACCACCAGGCACGTGGGCACTTTCGAAAGCAGGAAGCCAGGAACGCCGGCGAGGCTGAGAACTCAGGTTATTTTAGTAAATAGTTTTTGCCTTCAAAGAATCTCTTTGAAATGCTGTAAGAACAGTATTTTATAAAATACACACTAGCCCCAGAGGAGTGAGCCATGAAATGTACCATTTTCCAAATGAACAGACTGTTGGAATGCACACCTATCCCACCTCCCAGGCACCATTTAGCAACGCATTTGGTAAACAGCAATAGCAAAGTCGTTCTGTGATTTGTGGGATGTTCAAAGCAAGTGAGGACGAAGGGCCCTACCGGGAGCCCGGCGTGGGTCGCAGCGTCTGTGGGCGGCCGGGAGCCCGGCGTGGGTCGCAGCGTCTGTGAGCGGCCATCGCAGGGTGCAGCCAGCCCACTGTGCCTGTCCTCCCTGAAGCCCAACAAACACTGGTTGCATTCCCAGCTGCTCCGTGCCCTGGAAAATATTCTCAGATTTGCCCACAAAGTTGTAAAAGAGCAAACCTGCCCGGGAGGCCCTCGTGAGGAGGAGCCAGTCACACGTCGGGTGTCCCTGAATGTTCCAGAAGCGCATTCCAGGGTTGAAGGTGAACATTCAGTGAAGGTGAACAAACATTGTTTGGGCATCTCATTTGCCATTTTGCATCTAAAACGATTCACTTCCAAGTTAGTTTCTAAATTGTAAACATATTTTTGGAAAGAAACTGGTGTGCGGAGGAGTTTCTGTGATGCATACGCAGAGGACGCCGGGACTCAGTCCAGCTCCAAGGCCGGGATGCCCGTCTGTGCTCCTGGGGGAGGGACGTGTGTCCAGTGGCGCCGCCAACGTTTGCTGAGAGCAGAATTGCGTTGCAAGGGGAATATAACTCACGGCAGTTTTCTCTTCAGATCAAAACCAGTCAACGTGGTAAGAGAAGAGGCAGAAATGTGGAAGGCCATGCGGCTGGGGTTCATGCAAACCTCTAAGCAGACTCATTCAAAGGCAGAATCAACATGGTGCAAAAGCCTGCCCTAGGCTCCCAGCTCGACTCTACTGAGCGCAGTGAGGTGGGTCGCACGCTGGAGGGGTCCTCTCCATGCCACAGAGCTCGATGAGTCCCTCGACTCTGGAGCACAGGGAGGTAGGTCTCAGGCTGGGGGGTTCCTCTCCATGCCACAGAGGTTGAGTGCTGCTGCTTCTCCTTTTGTGCTGTCTAACACACTGGTCCCTAAAGCTCTTGATGAATGTGCCCCGGAATGCATTTAAATGCTGGTGCCCTGAGCCCACACACAAACCTCCTACATCCAAGTTTCCTTGGGAGAGGTCTGAGCAAAGGCTTGGCAAGCCTCGATTTTATAAGTGGCCCAGGTGCTTCTTAGAGCTTGGGAAATAATCAATAGTCCTGGTTTGGCAGCAACCATGGAAAGTCAGCCATGGTGAACAGCATGAAAACAGGCCCAATTAACCCCAAACACACCTAGAACACGCTTACACACTTGTGTGATGTAAATGGAAAAATAATTTAGGGCAACGTCATCTCTGAACAAACGAACGTTTTGAAAAATGTTTACACTGAATATTTTCTTCATTTAGCATCTAGATCTTGATTCCTTAAAAAAATCATTAATTTTGTTTTTAAAATATTCAGTTCTCTAAAATTGTTAGATAGTTTTGGTGTCAAATTCAGCCAGAGCCTACTCTCTAGGGAAGAGCATGCATTCACTCCGCAAACATTTCTTAGACATCTCAAGCTTGGCCCACACTGAAAAATAAATAAGCTCTTCCTAATGCATGCAATTGCTTTATTACCTATTTACTTTGCATTCTAGAATTATAAGGTTTTTATATTACAAAAAGAAAAAGACATTTAAGAGTAGAGCCTCAGTAGAGCTTTCTTCTCTAGCACAGCACTGTTTTGGCCTGCGACCTGATAAAGCCAACAATAACACAGTAATTACAGCCATCCTCACCGTGTGCCCTGGCTGTGCGCCCAGCACTCGGAAAACGGTTTACTTTGAAGACCCCCAAGCCTCACAACAGCGTGGATGGTGGACACTGCTAACCCATTACTAAAACTAAAGCAAGGGGGCTCAGAAAGGTCACCAGGAAGTAGACTCTGAATCACTTCACCCAAAAACCCCTGTGCTCACCGCCAGGAAGTCAAGGGTAACCAGAAGCAGCCCTGATGGAGGACTCCAACAAGACCCCTGGGCGAGGGTGAGCTTGGGGTCTGCTGCGGACAGGGGTGGGACCAGCCTCGTGTCCAGGGTCTGCAGAGGGCAGGTGGTGGGGAGAGAGCGGTTCTGCAGATTTGGGTGCTAAACCCATCTCTCTGTTCTTTCCCAAACGTGGCCCTAACACAACTATGAGGGCCTCCATTCCTGTGCTTTTGTGTTCACCAATTTAAAAACGACAAGTAAAGGGTGAACACGGCATCTTCATCACCCTCCTGAAGGAGCACCAGGCTGTCTCACTCCACCCTGGGAAGGTGGTCTATGCCAGTGCAGGCTGCTGCCCCAGGCTGTCTCACTCCACCCTGGGAAGGTGGTCCACGCCAGTGCAGGCTGTTGCACCAGGCTGTCTTGCTCCACCTTGGGAAGGTGGTCCACCTAAAGCAGGCCGCTGAGACCTGGAAGTGCCGCTCCTGAAGAGCAGAGCTGTCCTTCTGTTTCTCCCTGTATCCCCTTAAACTAAACCCCCAGGAAAACAACGACCAAAACCAATGCAAAGGAAACACTTGCCCAAGGGGTCAGGACGTTTGGTTGGATAATCCCTGTATACTCTCAGTACTTTCTAACATCCTAATATAAGCCTTCTGTGTTCAATGCCATGCCCATGCTAAGAGAAGTATCTGCGGCTGGGTCCAGAGAAAGAAGGGGAGGCACGGAGCTTGTCCAGCCACTCTTGTGCCCACTGCACGGTCAATAAACACACAAAACAGAGGACGTTTTGAAGGCTTTGGGTAAATCCCTAAAGAAGCCTCATATTGTGATGAGCCGAGGAATTCGAGCTGCAGCTCGTCGCTGTCGCCATAGAAACAAGACACGTTGGAAGGTGCGATGCACCATCAAAGGACTGAGAAATTTAAGCCTCAGCACAAAACAGAGAAAAGCACTTGAAGCCGGTCTTTTGTTTTTTTTTCTTCACCCGGAAAAACACAATTAATTATTCATTCTCTGTACTGACAGGAAGGCCTCAGTTTTACCGTAAATACTGGATTCTCCATCTCTGCACTTCACTGTGGACCCACCTTGTGACTTTCTAACTCCGTTAGTGGATTGGAAAGAAATCATTTTTTATAACATAATTAAAGTTAATATGCCTTAAAATATTCAGCCTTCGGTTGCTGAAAGCTTTACTCGCATTGGAAATGCTCAACCTCCCAGCTCTACTGTCCAAAGTCTCAGCCACAGTCCCAGTTCCCTGCCCCTCCCAGGGCTCTGTTCCCAAATGGGCCCTGGCATCAAGAAGCACAAACTGCCCCCTGCCCACTCCACGGAGCTGCCCTCCATCCACCACAGAGCTGCCCTCCGCCCACCTCGGAGCTGCCCTCCCTCCACCGCGGAGCTGCCCTCCCTCCACCCACCGTGAAGCTGCCCTCCATCCACGAGCGCCTGCATGGACTTCACTCCATCCACGAGCACCTGCAGACAGAGAGGCATGGACTTCAGCCCCGCTTCCTCAGATGCAGACAGACCCCTCGGCTGGCACCCGTCATCACCTTTGAGACCCCAACCCTCATTCCAGACCTGAACACTCCTAGAGCCAGAAGCAGCAGATGCCTGCCCATGATGGCTGATGTCGTGTATTCACCTGGTGGGCCATGGTGCCCAGAGGGTTGGTCAAACACCTGTCTGGCTGTCGGTGTGAGGGTGTTTCTGTCTGGCTGTCGGTGTGAAGGTGTTTCTATCTGGCTGTTGGTGTGAAGGTGTTTCGGTCTGGCTGTCGGTGTGAAGGTGTTTCTGTCTGGCTGTTGGTGTGAAGGTGTTTCGGTCTGGCTGTCAGTGTGAAGGTGTTTCTGGCTGCTGGTGTGAAGTTGTTTCTGTCTGGCTGTTGGTGTGAAGGTGTTTCTCTCTGGCTATTAGTGGGAAAGTGTTTCTGTCTGGCTGTCGGTGTGAAGGTGTTTCTGTCTGTCAGTGTGAAGGTGTTTCTGTCTGGCTGTCGGTGTGAGGGTGTTTCTGTCTGGCTGTTGGTGTGAAGGTGTTTCGGTCTGGCTGTTGGTGTGAAGGTGTTTCTGTCTGGCTGTTGGTGTGAAAGTGTTTCTGTCTGTCGGTGTGAAGGTTTTTCTGGCTGTCAGTGTGAAGGTGTTTCTGTCTCGCTGTCAGTGTGAAGGTGTTTCTGGCTGTTGGTGTGAAGGTGTTTCTGTCTGGCTGTTGGTGTGAAGGTGTTTTTTAGAAGGGATTAATGGTTAGACTGGTGGACTGTGGGTGAAGGAGATGGCCCTCGTACCGTGGGCCTCACCCAGTCTTCTGGAGGCTGTGAGAGAAGAAGCCTGTGGTCCCCAAGGAGGAAGGAGCTCGGCCTCGGTTTTCAGCCTCAGCTGCCAGCCTCAGCTGCAGCACTGGCTCTTCCCAGGGCGCCTGCCCATGGCCCACTCTGGGGATTTTGGACCTGCAGACCGCATATCCAGTGAAATGATTCCTTACAATCAATCTCTCTCTTTATCCACAAACACCCCTATGGGATCTGTTCACTGCCCCACACCACACAGTGTAAGTGGCTGATCTGCACTGAACCCAGTTATGAGGCCCCGGTCCACACTCCTGGCCTTCCAGGAATCTGTCCCTGTGGCTGGATTCTACCCTCCATGGGAGGGGCCCCCACACCATCTGTGTTGCTGGGAGAGCCACATCTGGGCTCCCAGGCCAAGTCGGGACCTCAGGTTCCTCTCTGGCTTCAGGATTCTGTAGAACCAACCCTGAAACCTCAGCACGAGACAATGTGACTGTAACTACAAGATCCAATCAATGTCTCCAGCCTTGAAAGCTCTGTCCCTGGAGAGGCATGTGACTCCTCTGAAGTGGGTCCACCTGTGGATGCCACAGAGCTGGCCACGGCCCCCTCTTCCTGCCAGGAGACCCCAGACCCAGGGCCCTCATGCTCCCTGCATGCTCACCCCTGAAATCCTCTGCAGGAACCACGGGGCAAAGAGGAAGGGGAAAGTGCGAAGTCCAACCACAGGCAGGCCAGCCCCGCGATCGCCGACCGCAAAGGCTCTCACAGGCCTCAAGGTGCCAGGTGGACCCTACGCATCCACATGGCCACCAAGCACACATATTGCACATCAGCAGAGGGCTGTGGAAGTGCCAGCCCGGCAAAGTAGAAATGCCGGGCTCTGAGTTGGAAAATTGTGAAGACAGCAGGTACTTAAACTGATTCTGGGGACTGTGTGACTGCCCAGCGCTGACCCGTGAGGCCAGCTGCACCCAGGACTTGAGCCAGGCAGGCGAAGACAGAGCCTGTTCTGGGTATGAAGGGGCAGACACCGGCTGCTCCCATGAGGGTCCCCAAAACATGGAGAGGAGACACGCAGGAGAGGCTGCACGGCTGGAGTGCACTTCAAACACGCTACTCTCTGACACTGTGTTTTGTTCCATTGTCACTACTGAACAATCAGAAAATAAAATGTGGGGCAGAAGCGGCAGATGACATGGAACTCCCAGAGGCTGGGCCACTACACCCCAGCCTGGGATGTGGGGAGCTGTGCGTTAGAGAAGAGGAAAAGCAGAATGAGCAAAAGAGGGAAGAGCGGGAAGGCAGGTGTGGGGATGGCGAGGGCAGGAATTACAGGGGCTGCGGAGGGGTAGGAGTGGGGAGAGGGTCGGGGGCCATGGAGGAGACTCAGGGCCAGAGCTGCAGCTTCCACGGGAGACACGCAACGTCAGCAACCCAGACGTCCACCCGCAAGAACTGCTTCACCAACTCATGATCTCTCCATAGCCTCCGGCATCATGATGCAGGTCTCCATTTAACACAGAGATAATGACAGCCAGAGGGGCCTGCCGAATGGTAGGGCATCGTAGGGCATCCCTGCGGGCTCTTGGCTGAAAAGCACTACAGGTGTGTGCACACACATAGGTGGGCACAGGAAGGCAACACAGCAAAATCCCAGCCATCTGGATGGTGGAATGAAGATGATGTTCCATTTCTCTTTGTAACTTTATTAAGTAGATGTTTTTAATAGTTAGCGTCTTACTAGACTGAGAAAAGGAATCCATTGAGGCCGCGAAACACTGGCCTCT
The DNA here is from genome assembly GCF_029281585.2 of Gorilla gorilla gorilla. Taxonomy (NCBI): domain Eukaryota; kingdom Metazoa; phylum Chordata; class Mammalia; order Primates; family Hominidae; genus Gorilla; species Gorilla gorilla. The sequence continues at coordinate 5,471,121 of NC_073231.2, read as the reverse complement.
CCCATGTCCTTCGCCAACCCAGTGCTCCAGCAGATGCTTCTGAACATTTTTGTACAGTTTTTACAGACAAGGTGCCGGCAGATTTAATCCTCACAGGCCTCACCTTCGAGTATCCGCTCTGGAATTTCAGTGGCCCAGTGGGACTGACCGGGTGCTTCCAGTACTTCACGAAGTGACGTTTACATGACCAAGAAGAGATGCACAGGCTCCCAGAGAGAGCCGGGGTGGGCTGTGTGCTTCTGGCTCTCCACTGCTTGAGATGGGTCAGGGTGCTGCAGGCTGCCTGGAGCCCTGTGCGCAGACGGGGCAAGACTGCGTTTCAGACCCAGAGTGAAGGCTGAAAAACATCACTTCCTTCAAGCCGAAGTTAACGTTCTGATGAGGTTAGAATTCCAAAGAATGGAAGATGTTCTTCCAAAGTAATCAGTTTAGCTAAGTACTCCAAGCCACTGGAATACTAAGTTTAAACTGAAATCATAGAAATTATAGAAAATGATTTTCATGTGAGTCTAAACAGACTTTTGGACAAAATCTCCATCAATAAGAGTCCTCGATGAAAAGAATTTTCCCTACATTCAGCTTTTGTACCAAATAATAATAATAACAACAACAACAACCTATGCAGGATAAAAACTTGGAAACAGAAAACAGCTCCCAGGGTGCCCTGGAGTCAGCAGACGTCCACACAGTGTCCTGCCTTCCACATGCACAGCAGCCTCTGGAGGCCCCTCAGGGCTCAGTCAGCAAGAGGCAAGACCCCCAACCTCCCCACCCAGGGGGCTGCTACTCTCCCCATAGGACAAACACCCTGTGGATTCTCAAACCTCCCACTCGGGCCCTGAATTTCTGGACTGCCTCAGGCATCTGTGCACATGCCCTGTGCTGGCAGCTGGCACAGGTGAACCCTGTCCTGGTCAAAACCTAAGGAGCCCAAGAGCCTGCCCTGCCTGGCCAGGAGGGCCCCAGAGGGCAGACATGGAGCAGGTCCTCGGGGTATGAGTTTCCACCCCTGCCTGGCCAGGAGGGCTCCAGAGGGCAAACAGGAAGCAGGTCCTCAGGGTGTGAGTTTCCACAGCCCCCCAAGTCACTTCTTCCAGTAAAGTCACGGACTTCATCCCAAGCAGTGGATTTGCACAGCTCAGCGCTGCAGCTCTTTGGCAAGAAACTGTCACATGTGTCTCCAACCCCCGAGTGTCTCCCAAACAATCAGGTCTGATCACAATGTGGAATCCACACAAAAGTGAAAGAATGGATGGATATGTTGTAGGAATGTCCTTTAATGTCCTCCAGAGGGAAACACCCCTCTTTTTAAAAGTATCCTTTAAACTGCCAAGATAGATGATAAAATCATGAACACAGAATTTATAAGAACAGCATTCCTTGGCCTGAAAATCAATATGAACCTATCATTTTTCAGCACATTTGCAAAACAGCTACTTCCAACCCAACTCTGAGCAGGGGGTCTCAGCGCTCTCAGCCTGCATGGCAAGGAGGGAGGGTGCCAGTCTCTGCAGAGACAGAGACGTTGCTGAAGGCCTGGGGCAGCAGGAGAGACCCTGGGGGACAGACGGAGCTGACTCTGGGCCCATTCAGGCCCCTGATGCTGGAGGAAGGCGATGGAGTCTCACCAGCCCACGGTTATGAGTGAGGGCAGCATGCCTCAGGGGGACAAAGGGCTGGCTGGTGTCAAAAGGGAAAGTAAGACATTTGTTTTCATATTGTGGTGCTACTCAGGCTGACATATACAGACCAATAGACCATGTCCAGAGAAAGCCTGTGCAGGCCTAAGAGATTTGTTACTTTCATTTTTACTTTTGCAGCAGCTACTATGGCCAGAGCAATTGCATAGCCTGCTGGATGAGGGGTGGAGAGAGTGGGGCGGGGGGAGTGAGAGCTGCATAGCCTGCTGGATGAGGGGTGGAGAGAGTGAGGCCGGGGAGCGAGAATGGCATAGCCTGCTGGATGAGGGGTGGACAGAGTGAGGCCGGGGAGTGAGAATTGCATAGTCTGCTGGATGAGGGGTTGAGAGAGTGGGGCGGGGGGAGCGAGAATGGCATAGCCTGCTAGATGAGGGGTGGAGAGAGTGGGGTGGGGGGAGTGAGAGCTGCATAGCCTGCTGGATGAGGGGTGGAGAGAGTGAGGCCGGGGAGCGAGAATGGCATTGCCTGCTGGATGAGGGGTGGAGAGAGTGAGGCCGGGGAGCGAGAATGGCATTGCCTGCTGGATGAGGGGTGGACAGAGTGAGGCCGGGGAGCGAGAATTGCATAGCCTGCTGGATGAGGGGTGGAGAGAGTGGGGTGGGGGGAGTGAGAATTGCATAGCCTGCTGGATGAGGGGTGGAGAGAATGAGACTGGGGAGTGAGAATTGCATAGCCTGCTGCAGGAGGGGTGGAGAGAGTGGGGTGGTGGGAGCAAGTAACGTTCTTCTGCCTGTTTGCCTTTCAGAGACCCTGGAAGAAGCCACAGCTAAATTTCCTACAATCTGTGATGACGCACTACATGTCAGAAATTTGACAGCTTTATCCCATCTCAAGGGCATGAAAAACAGACAGAGAAAGACTAAAATTCAGCTGTTTTCTGAATTTCCGGCAGTGTTACTGGTCAACTACCATAGAAGATGGAAATCAGCCAACAGCACTCAGATGAGGAGTAGACAAGCTTTTTCACCTTGCTTACAAAGTCCTGTGTCACCCAGTCCTCACCAGGCCCTTGGTGCCCTGTCCCACAACTCCCCGCCACAGACAGATGGATATGGAACAACTCTTCATGGTAGCTCTAAAGTCTATTGATGAAACGCCACAGAGGTCCAGGGAGAAGCAATGAATATTGGCTACCAGGACTAATGCAGAAATTGCAGGTCCCATTTAGGGGGTGGGAAGTCGTCTGGAAGGTGGACCAGCAGCTGCCTTGGTGACGTGGAACAAGCAAAGCTCTCAAAGCAGACATCCCCTGTGGGGCCAAGCCCAGCTGGAGAAATCGATTTTGGCAGTGGTGTGAAGGCACAGCCAGACGGGAAGGGACCCACAGCTGTGACGCAGTGAAGTGCAGCTCTATCCAGGATGGATAAGGAGGCCACACAGCCCAGGAACTGGCACTGACATTGTGCCCTGAGGGTGGACTGTGCGAGGGTGGGGACCTGGTGACATGGACGTGGAGACAGGGAGGAGGCAGAAGGACCCAGAGCTTTGCACTGTCTGCTGATGGCAAGCCCATGAAGAGAAAGGACAGAGGGAGCAGGAGGATCAGGAGACAGTGAAATGGATTCTGTTTGGACATGGGTTGTTAGTGATAATCAGTCATCAAGGTGAGAATGTCCAGTAGATTTTGGAAGGAGGCTCTGACAATTTGGAGATGCATCAAGACTACCATTTAGCTCCAGGGAATCAAAGATGTTGATGTGACAATTGGAGAAATAAGATCAGATGAAACAGCCAAAGGAGAGAGCCTAGAAGATGAAGACGGCACAGAGAGAACATGAAAAAAAAAAAAAAAGAGAGAGAGAAAGAGGAGTCACACATGTGGTTCACTGACAACTAAACAAAATGTCTGAGATTACAAATCATCCTGCCAAATACTGCAGGAGTCACAGACAATTTGATGCTGCTCACAGCCTTGAGAAAGGAGCTGGAGTGAGGAACACAGCCAGGCACAGACAACACTCTGAACTGGAGTGGCAAAGAGTGAAAAGACTTCAAGTGAGCTGGAGGACACAGCGGATGAAGGGAAAGAGTCAGGGCATACTAAAATCGTGCTTATTGAGAGAGAGAGGAAAGACCTCAAAATGTTATGATATTGCTAAACTTTCCTCTTAAAATTGCTTTTGCTGCGTCTCATATGTTTCGGTACGCATGATGTTTCCATTTTTGTTTATCTCAAGATATTCATTAATTTCTCTCTTCTGCACATTGTTTAACTTTTTTATCTATTTATGAATTTTCTGAACTTCCTCATGTTAATTTCTAGTTTCATATCATTGTGGTCAGAAAAGATACTTGATATGATTTCAATCTTCTTAAATTTGGTAAGATTTGTCTTGTGGCCTAACAAATGATCTGTCCTGAGGAATGTTCCACGTGTGCTTGAGAAGACTGTGTATCCTTTAGCTGTTTTTGGCAATGTTCTGTATTTATTAGGTCCATTTGGTCTAAACTGTTGTTCAAGTCCAATGTTTTCTTATTAATTTTCTGTCTGTATGATCTTTCCATTATTGAAAGTGGTATATTAAAGTGCCCTATGATTGCTGCATCATAGCCTATCTCTCCCTTTAGATCCTTTTCACATTTACTTTATATATTTAGGTGCTCCATTGTTGGGCGCACATATATTTATCATTGTTACATATTCTTGATGAATTAACCCCTTTATCATTATATAATGTCCTTCTTTATTTCTTTTTACAGCTTTTGACTTTAAGTCTGTTTTGTCTCATGTAACTACTCTTCCTCTCTTTTGACTTCCATTTGCATGGAATATCTTTTTCCATCACTCTCAGGCTGTGTGTCCTTCAAAATGAAGTGAACCTCTTGTGGGCAGCATATAGTTGGGTCTTATCTTCTTATACACATATTCATTCTATGTATTTTGATTAGAAAATTTAATCCATTTAAATTTAAGGTAATTGTTGATCGGTAAGGACGTATTATGGCCATTTTCTTAATTGTTTTCTGGTTTTATTACAGATAACTTTGTTTATTTCTTCCTCCTTTGCTGTATTCCTTTGTGGTTGGATGGTTTTCCGTAGTGCTATGTTTTTAATATTTTAAAAATTTTTATTTCTGCATCTTCTACAGATTTTCGCTTTCTGGTTACTGTGGGGCTTACAGAGAACATCTTGTACTTATAACAGTCTATTTCAGCTGATAATTTAACTTTGATTGTATACAACTCTACACTTTTACTCACATTACTACACTTTTACTCCCTGACATTTGGTTTTTGATGTCCAAATTTATATTATTCTTTAATATGTATCCCTTGACAGTTTGTTTCATCTATAGTTGTCACTAATAACTTTTGTCCATTTACTCTATGTTAGGGAAAAATTACAAACCAATATTACAGCCCCAGAGCATTCTTAACACTGCTCAGTATTACTTACTAAATGCCTACATAAAAAAAAAAAAAAGAAAGATCACAAATAACACTACACCTCAGGGAAATGGAAAAGTAAATCGAATGTTGGCAGAAGAAAAGAAATAAAGATCAGAGCAGAAATAAAATAGAGACTAGAAAACAATACAAAAGATCAATGAAACTAAGCTATTTTTTAAAAAGATAAACAAAAGCAACAAACCTGTATGTAGACACACCAAGACAAAAAGAAAAAAGACTCAAGTAAATAAAATCAGAAATGAAAGCGGAGACATTACAACTGACACCACAGAAATACAGAAGATCAGAAGAGGCAATTATGAAAAATTACACGCCAAAAAACTGGATAACCTAGAAGAAATGTATGGGTTTCTAGACACATAGAATTTAGCAAGACCGGATCATGAAGAAATAGAAAATCTGAACAGACAAATGAGAGTGGAGATTGAATCAGTAATAAACAGCCCCCTATCAAAAAAAAAAAAATCCTAGGACCTGATGGCTTCACCAAACATTTAAATAACTATGTAATTTAGGGTGAATTGGTACCATAAACTACCACAATTCACCATAAACTACTATAAAAAAAAATTAAACAGAAGAAAATTCTCCCAAACTCTTTTTATGAGGCCAGCATCACCCTAATACCAAAGCCAGGCAAGGACATCATAAGAAAAGAAAATTATAGGTCAAAATCCTTGATGAACATAGATGTAAAAATACTCAACAAAACACTAGTGAACCAAATTCAACAACACATTAAAAGGGTCACTCACCATGACCAAGTGGGATTTATCTTTGAGATACAAGGATGGTTCAACATATGCAAAGCAATAAATGTGATATACGATAATAACAGAATGAAGGACAAAAATCATATGATCATCTCAAAAGATACAGAAAAGACATTTGAGAAAATACAACATCTTTTAATGACTAAAAAAATTCTCAACAAATTAGATATAGAATGAATGTACCTCAACACAACAAAGGCCATATATGACAAACCCACAACAAACATCATACTCAATGGAGAAAAGTTGAAAGCTTTTTCTCTGACACCCAAAACAAGACAAAAATGCCCACTCTTACCACTTCTATTCGACATAGTACTAGAAGTCCTATGCTGAGCAATTGGACAGCAGAAAAAAATGAAAAACATCCAAATTGGAAAGAAGTTAAATTGTTCCTGTTTGCAGATGACACCATATTATATATAGAAAACCCTACAGACTCCACCAAAAACTGTTAAAACCAATAAACAAATGTGGTAAAACGGCAGGATATAAAATCAACATGCCAAAGTCATTAGTGTTTCTCTACACTAACAATAAACTTTCTAAAAAAGAAATCAAGAGAACAATCCCATTAACAATAGCAACAACAAAAAAATAAAATACTTAGGCATAAATTTAATCAAGCAGGTAAAAGAACCATACACTAAAAACTAGAAAACTTTAATGAAAGACAACTGAAGATACAAATAAATAGAAGGATGTTCTGTGTTCATGGATTGAAATAATATTTTTATTGTCCATCATACCCAAAGGGATCTGCAGATTCAGTGCAAGCACTATTAAAACACCAATGTCATTCCTTGTAGATACAGAAAAAACAATTCTAAAACTCATATGGAACCACAAAAAACCTCAAATATATAAGACAATCATGAGCAAAAGTAGCAAAGCTAGAGGAATCACATTGCCTGATTTCAATCTACACTACAAAGTGGCAGTAATTACAAAAGCATCACACAGGCATAAAAATATGCACATCAACGAATGGAACAGAACAGAGAGCCCAGAAACGAACCCACACATGCACGGGTTGATCTTCAATAAAGGCACTGAGAATACACACGGGAAAAGCACAGTCTCTTTAATAATCATCAAAGATGTACACATCAGAACTGAAACTGCAAAACTACTAGAGGAAAACTTAGGGGGAAAAAACTACATAACATTGGTCTGGGTGATGCTGGTTGATTTAATTCCAAAAGCGCAGGTAACAAAAGCATAGACAGAGAAATAAGACTGTATCCAAATAGAAAGCTTCTGCCCATCAAAGAATCAACGGGGTAAAGAAATAGCCTACAGCTTAGGAGAAAATATTTGCAAGCCATACATCTGATAAGGTATTAATATCCAAAATGTATAAGAACTCAAACAACTCTATAGAAAGAAAAAAAATTATCCAATTAAGAAATGGGCAAGGAACCTGAACAGACATTTCTCAAAAGAAGGCATTCGAATGGCCAACAGGCACATGTAGGAAATCTCAGCATCACTAATCACAGGGAGATGCCAGTCAATATCAAATCAGATATCAGCTCACACTTGTTCGAATGGCTATTATCCAAAAGACAAAAGATACCAAGAGTTTTTGATGTGGAGAAATGGGAACCCTGTTCGCTGTTAGTGGGAATGTAAATTAGCACAGTCACTCTGGAGAACAGTACGAAGGTGTCTCAGGAATTAAAAAGAGAATGACCATATGATCCAGCAGTCCCACTTCTGGGTGTTTACTCAGAAACAGATCTGAAATCAGCATGTGGAGATGCCTGCACTCCCATGGTCACTGAAGCTCCATTCACAATGTCTAAGACATGGAATCAACCTGTGTCCATCAAGGGAGCAATGAATAAAGGAAGCGTGGTGTACGCACACAATGGAACAATATTCAGCCTCAAAAGAAGGAAAGAATGTCTGTCATTTCTGAAAACACGCATGGAATGGGAGGATATCATGCTAAGTGAAAGAAGCCAGGCACAGAAAGAGAAATACTGAATGTTCTCACTTAAACGTGGAGCCTAAAACTACTGAACTCACAGAAGCAGTGAGGAGAAGGGTGGTCACCCGAGGCTGGGGGACGTGGGGAGGGAGAGATGGTGCTCAGAGGGTACAAAGCCTCGGACAGGAGGGCAAGTCTGTCTCTAGATCAATAGCACGGCATGCTGAGTACAGCTAATTATTGATATTTTACATTTAAATATTGCCAAGAGTAAATTTCTAATGTTCTCATCACAAAAAATGTTAAATATGTGAGGTAATGGATATGTTAATTAGCTTAATTGTTCTATGCTGGATTCATAAATCATAGCACCAGTTTATGTCCCATAAAGTATGCAACTATAATTTATCAATATAACGTGATAAATACATAATGAATACATTTTAAAAAACAGAAGGACTGAGCACTGCTTCTTGGTAGTTTGACACACTAGACCTTTTGAAGAATCTTAACTTCACTGTAAAAGACTTACTGATATTAAACAAAATAAATTTAAATGCTTTAAAATATATAATTGAGTTAAGAGTACATACAAATAATAAAATGTGACCAAACAATGAGATAAAATAAAAGTTTGTGTGTTAATCACACAGGGACATATGCCTATCAGGAGCTTACAATCACAGGGTCCTATCTTATTTTGAGGCATAATTTACATAAAATAAAATGCACCAATTTTTTAAAAAGTTATGATTTTGCATTTTGCTAGGAACACGAACACAGTTCTTTATTAGCCACTGAGACACATGAGTCACTTTCTATATTAAGAAAAAATTCATTGTGGTGCAAAATAAGACTCTCTTTTTTCATTAAGGTACATTCATAGTTTTGATATCTAACTTTTATAACTCATTGTAATTGCTGAATCGTGTACTGACGCTTGCACATGAAATTAATGCTTTCAAATGATCTACTTTGGAACTGTGTGCCATAACAAAAGACTCATAAATGCCATCTAATTGCCCCAGCTCAGCCAACCATTAATATCTGATTCTCTCAACATTTCACTACGTCAGTTAGCATAATTATGAGGGAAAAGGTTGTTACTAAATTCATACTTAAAATATTTATAAATGTATACTGTAATAAGCTCAGCTCAAAATTCTCAAGAGCATAAATTTGGGCACTAAAAGGTTAATACAAACTCGAACGTCATAAAAGTTAAAATGATTTCAAACCCCCCGTAAGATCTGGT